>NC_081305.1:36452954-36761363 GCF_030435805.1 Mustela lutreola | reverse complement strand
CCTTTGGCATCTTCTGCTCTGGTAGAGATCCAGACGTGTATAATTCTGATCTCAGGCTGATTTCGTGGGTGATCGGAGTTCTTCGGAGGGTAATAAGCTCACTTTAGGGTACAGGTTGAAAGGGCACCTCCTCCTACTTCCCCGCCGTCTTGTCTCTAAAATTTTTTTATAAACATATAATGTATTATTAGCCCCAGAGGTACAGGTCTGTGAATTATCAGACTTACACATTTCACATCACTCACCATAGCACACAACCTCCCCAATGTCCATAACCCTACCACCCTCTCCCTACCCCCCTCCCCTAGGCAGCCCTCAGTTTGTTTTGTGAGATTAAGAGTCTCTTATGGTTTGTCTCCCTCCCGATCCCATCTTGTTTCATTTATTCTTTTCCTATACCCCAAACCCCCCACGTTGCATCTCCACTTCCTCATATCAGGGAGATCATGTGTTGTCTTTCTCTGCTCAGCATAATACCCTCTAGTTCCATCCACGTCATCGCAAATGGCAATATTTCATTTCTTTTGAAGGTTGCAATATATCTATATCTGTATCATCTATATCTATATCTATATCTATATCTATATCTATATCTATATATCTATATATATCTCACATCTTCTTTATCCATTCCTCTGTTGATGGACATCTACATTCTTTCCATAGTTTGGCTATTGTGGACATTGCTGCTAGAAACATTCGGGTGCGTGTGCCCCTTCGGATCACTACGTTTGTATCTTTAGGGTAAATACCCAGTAGTGCAATTGCTGGGTTCTAGTGTAGCTCTATTTTCAACTTTTTGAGGAACCTCCATGCTGTTTTCCAGAGTGATTGCACTAGCTTGCATTCCCACCAATAGTGGGAATGTCCACATCCTCGTCAGCATCTGTCATTTCCTGACTTGTTAATTTTAGCCATTCTGACTGGGGTGAGGTGGTATTTCATTGTGGTTTTGATTTGTATTTCCCTGATGCTGAGTGACGTGGAGCACTTTTGCATGTGTCTGTTGGCCATCTTTGCAGAAATGTCTGTTCAGGTCCTCTGCCCATTTCTTGATTGGATTCTTTGTTCTTTGGTTGTTGAGTTTGATAAGCTCTTTATAGATTTTGGATATTAGCCCTTTATCTGATATGTCGTTTGCAAATATTTTCTCCCATTCTGTCAGTTGTCTTTTGGTTTTGTTAACTGTTTCCTTTGCTGTGCAAAAGCTTTTGATCTTGATGAAATCCTAATAACTATTAGGATTATTTTTGCCCTTGCTTCCCTTGCCTTTGATGATGTTCCTAGGAAGAAGTTACTGCGGCTGAGGTCGAAGGGGTTGCTGCCTGTGCACTCCTCAAGGATTTTGATGGATTCCTTTCTCACATTGAGGTGCTTCATCCATTTTGAGTCTATTTTCGTGTGTGGTGTAAGGAAATGGTCCATTTTCATTTTTCTGCATGTGGATGTCCAATTTTCCCAACATCATTTGTTGAAGAGATTGTCTTTTTCCATTGGACATTCTTTCCTGCTTTGTCACAGTATAGTTGACCATAGAGTTGAGAGTCTATTACTGGGCTCTCTATTTTATTCCACTGATCTATATGCCTGTTTTTGTGCCAGTACCATACTGTCTTGATGATGACAGCTTTTTAATAGAACTTAAAGTCTGGAATTGTGATGCCACCAACTTTGGCTTTCTTTTTTTAATATTCCTCTGGGTATTCGAGGTCTTTTCTGGTTCCATATAAATCTTAGGATTATTTGTTCCATTTCTTTGAAAAAAAAATGGATGGTATTTTGATAAGGATTGCATTAAACATGTAGATTGCTTTAGGCAGCATACACATTTTCACAATATTTGTTCTTCCAATCCATGAGCATGGAATATTTTTCCATTTCTTTGTGTCTTCCTTAATTTCTTTCATGAGTACTTTATAGTTTTCTGAGTAGAGATTCTTTGCCTCTTTGGTTACGTTTATTCCTAGGTATCTTATGGTTTTGGGTGCAATTACAAATGGGATCAACTCCTTAATTGCTCTTTCTTCTGTCTTCCTGTTGGTGTAAAGAAATACAACTGATTTCTGTGCATTGATTTTATATACTGACACTTTACTGAATTCCTGTACAAGTTCTAGCAGATTTGGAGTGGAGTCTTTTGGGTTTTCCATATATAGTATTATATCATTTGCAATGAGTGAGAGTTTGATTCTTCTTTGCCAATTGGATGCCTTTAATTTCTTTTTGTTGTCTGATTGCTGAGGCTAGGACTTCTAGTACTATGTTGAATAGCAGTTGTGATAATGAACATCCTTGGTGTGTTCCTGACCTTAGTGAAAAAGCTTTCAGTTTTTCTCCATTGAGAATGATATTTGCAGTGGTTTTTTCATAGATGGCTTTGATAATATTGAGGTATGTGCCCTCTATCCCCACACTTTGAAGAGTTTTGATCAGGACGGGATGCTGTACTTTGCAAATGCTTTTTCAGCATCTATTGAGAGTATCATATGGTTCTTGTTCTTTCTTTTATTAATGTATCGTATCACACTGATTTGCGGATGTTGAACCAACCTTGCAGTCCTGGAATAAATCCCACTTGGTCGTGGTGAATAATCCTTTTAATGTACTGTTGGATCCTATTGGCTAGTATTTTGGTGAGAATTTTGGCATCTGTGTTCATCAAGGATGTTGGTCTGTAATTTTCTTTTATGATGGGATCCTTGTCTGGTTTTGGGATCAAGGTGATGCTGACTTCATAAAATGAGTTTGGAAGTTTTCCTTCCATTTCTATTTTTTGGTACAGTTTCAAAAGAATAAGAATTAATTCTTTTTTTTTTAATTTTTTAACTTTAATGTTCTTCAATTTATAAAATCTATCAGGACCTATTGGCATTTTGAGCCATGTTGTAAGAGGATGCATTTCACGGTTATTCATATGTTCTCATGACAACATGATTTAAAAAAAAAAATTATTTATTTATTTGACAGAGAGAGAAAGGGAGCACAAGCAGGGGGAGGGGAGCAGCAGCGGGAGAGAGAGAAGCAGGCTCCCCGCTAAGCAGGGAGCCCACTCGTGACCTAAGAATTAATTCTTATTTAAATATTTGGTAGAATTCCCCTGGGAAGCCATCTGGCCCTGGGCTCTTTTTTGTTGGGAGATTTTTGATGACTGCTTCAATGTCCTTACTGGTTATGGGCCTGTTCAGGTTTCCTATTTCTTCCTGGTTCAGTTGTGGTAGTTTATATGTCTTTAGGAATGCATCCATTTCTTCCAGATTGTCAAATTTGCTGGCATATAGTTGCTAATAATATGTTCTTATAATTGTTTGTATTTCTTTGGTATTGGTTGTGATCTCTTCTCTATCATTCATGATTTTATTAATTTGGGTCCTTTCTCTTTTCTTTTTGATAAGTCTGGCCATGTTTATCAATCTTATTAATTCTTTTAAAGAACCACCTCCTAGTTTCGTTGATTTGTTCCACTGCTTTTTTTTTTTTTTTTCTATTTCATTGATTTCTGCTCTGATCTTTATTATTTCTCTTCTCCTGCCGGGTTTAGGGTTTCTTTCTTGTTCTTTCTCCAGCTCCTTTAGGTGTAGGGTTAGGTTGTGAATTTGAGACCTTGTTTCTTGAGAAAGGCTTGTGCTGCTATATATTTTCCTCTTAGGACTGCCTTCACTGTGTCCCACAGATTGTCAACCAGTGTGTTTTCTTTATCATTTATTTCCATGAATTTTTTCAATTCTTCTTTAATTTCCTGGTTGACCCATTTATTCTTTAGAAGGATGCTCTTTAGTATCCACGTATTTGGGTTCTTTCCAAATTTCCTCTTGTGATTGAGTTCTAGCTTCAGAGCATTGTGGTCTGAAAATATGCAGGGAATGATCCCATTTTTTTGATACCAGTTGAGACCTGATTTATGACCCAGGATGTGATATATTCTGGAGATGTTCCATGTGCACTAGAGAAGAATGTGTATTCTGTTGCTTTGGGATGAAATGTTCTGAATATATCTGTGATGTCCATCTGGTCCAGTTTGTCATTTAAGGCCTTTATTTCCTTGCTGATCTTTTGCTTGGATGATCTGTCCATTTCAGTGAGGGGAGTGTTAAAGTCCCCTACTATTATTGTATTATTGTCAATGTGTTTCTTTGATTTTGTTATTAATTTGTTTATGTAGTTGGCTGCTCCCATGTTAGGGGCATAGATATTTAACATTGTTAGATCTACTGTTAGACCCTTGGAGTATTATATATTGTCCTTCTCATCTCTTATTATAGACTTTGGCTTAAAATCTAATTTATCTGATACAAGGATTGCCACCCCTGCTTTCTTCTGATGTCCATTAGCATGGTAAATTCTTTTCCGCCCCCTCACTTTAAATCTGGAGGTGTTTTGGGGTCTAAAATGAGTTTTGTGTAGACAGCATATTGATGGGTTTTGGTTTTTTATCCATTTTTTATCCATGTCTTTTGATTGGGGCAATTAGCCCACTTACCTTCAGGGTAACTACTGAGAGATATGAATTTAGAGCCATTATATTGCCTATAAGGTGACTGTTATTGTATATTACCTCTGTTCCTTTCTGATCAACTACTGTTAGCTTCTCTCTTGCTTAGAGGACCCCTTTCAGTATTTCCTGTAGACCTGGTTTGGCGTTTACAAATTCTTTTAGTTTTTGTTTGTCCTGGGAGCTTTTTATCTCTACTCCTATTTTCAATGTTGGACTAGCTGGATATAGTATTCTTGGCTGCATGATTTTCTCGTTTAGTGCTCTGAATATATCATGCCAGTTCTTTATGGCCTGCCAGGTCTCTCTGGATAAGCCTGTTGCCAATCTAATATTTTTACCATTGTATGCTACAGACTTCTTGTCCCAGGCTGCTTTCAGGATTTTCTCTTTGTCGCTAAGACTTGTAAATTTTACTATTAGATGATGGGGCGTGGGCCTATTCTTATTGATTTTGAGGGGAGTTCTCTGTGCCTCCTGGATTTTGATGCTTGTTCCCTTTGCCATATTAAAGAAATTCTCTAATAATTCTCTCCAATATACCTTCTGCTCCCCTCTCGCTTTCTTCTTTTTCTGGAATCCCAATTATTCTAATGTTCTTTCATCTTATGGTATCACTTATCTCTTGAATTCTCCCTTTATGGTCTAGTAGTTTTTGTCTCTCTTTTGCTCAGCTTCTTTATTCTCTGTCATTTGGTCTTCTGTATCAATAATTCTCTCTCCTGCCTCATTTATCCTAGCAGTAAGAGACTCCATTTTTGATTGCACCTCATTAATAGCTTTTTTAATTTCAACGTGGTTAGATTTTAGTTCCTTTATTTCTCCAGAAAGGGCTTTTATTTCTCCAGACAGGGTTTCTTTAATATTTTCCATGCCTTTTTCAAGTCTGAATAGCACCTTGAGAATCATCATTCTGAACTCTAGATCTCACATACTACCAGTGTCCATATTGATTAGGTCCCTGGCCTTCGGTACTGCCTTTTTTTTTTTTTTTTTTTTTTTTTGTGTGTGTGTGTGTGTGTGTGTGTGTGAATTTTCCACCTAGTCATTTCATCCAGATAAGAATATATGAAGGAGTGAATAAAATACTAAAAGGGTGACAAAGACCCCAGTAAAATGTGTTTTAACCAAATCAGAAGAGATTCCAAATTGTGGGGGGAAGAAAGGGGGTAAAAAGAAGTTCAGAGAAAATAAATTAATTAATTAATTAATAATTTTAAAAAGAAAAATATATATATGTTAGACTGCTGAATAGAACAGGGTCACCCACTTAATTTTGGGTATATTTTGGTGTCTTAGAGGAAACTACCTCCCAAAATTTTAAAGAATGAAAACACTAAGGGTAAACACGGTGAAGAAATGGAATGACTATAAGATGAAAAAAAAATTTTCTTTATGATTTCTAAAAAAGGAGTTGATAAGTTGGTTGGGAGAATAAAGAAAAAGAAAGTGGAGAGAATATGCTCAGGCTGGAGACTAGAACAAAGCCCTGTGCTAGATTTAGGTTATATTTTGATCTTTTAAAGGTTATATCCCAAATTTTTTTAGAAGAAAAAACCCTATGTGTATACAAGAAATAAAGTTAGATACAATGAAGGATAAAATAGGACTACAATAATGAAGGTTCAAAAAAGATTTTTTTGAAAGGTATTGTTAAGATAAACTAGTTAAAAAATGTTAAAAGAGGAAAGGGTAAAAGTTAAAAAATTATCGGAAGAAAAAAATAAAATTAAAAAAATTAATTAACTTTGCAAGACTAAAGAATCATGGGGAGAAAGCCATGAATTCCATGCTTTGCTTTTCCCTCCTCTGGAGTTCCATTGTCGTCTTGGTAAGTGAGCTTGGTCATTGCTGGATTTCTTGTTGATCTTCTGGGGGAGGGGCCTGTTGTAGTGATTCCCAAGTGTCTTAGCCTGAGGTGGAATTGCACCACCCTTACCAGGGGCCAGGCTAAGTAATCCGCTCAGGTTCGCTCAGGTTCGCTTTAGGGAGCTTTTGTTCCCTGAACGCTTTCTGTAGAATTCTGGAGGATGGGAATGAAGATAGCCACCTCCCAATCTCCAGCCCAGAGGAGCCAAGATCTTGGAGCCCCACTCCTCAGTATGCCTTCGGAGAAAAGCATCTCCCATCTCCCTGGCCTCTGGCTGCCCTCTGAGCTCACCCAGCCTGTGACCAAGCATCTCTGTCTCTGGAACACAGCCCTGCCTGGAGTCTCTGAACCACACAGATCCCTGTGCTCTTCCAGGGGAGTCTCCCCAGGTCTTATGGAGTCTCTGCTCACAGAGCGGTGGCCTGTGCCACAGATCACTATTTAAGGTAACCCCAAATTGAGAGCTCACTCCTAGGCTCTGTCTCTGTAGCCAGATTCCCTGCTGTAATACCTGTGAGCTCTGCGACACTCAGACAACCCTGATCTTTCTGTGACCCCATGGGACCTGAGACCATGCTGTTCCCACGTGGGCTTCACATCAGCTTAGCCTCTGGAGCGATATCCCTCAGTGGAGCAGACCTTTAAAAGTCCTGATTTTGCGCTCTGTTGCTCCATTGCTTGCCAGGAGCTGGACCTTCCTCCTGTGGTCTATCTTCCCATCGCTTTGGATTCACTTCTCCGCCAGTCCTACCATTCAGAAAGTGGTTGATTTTCTGTTTCTAGAATTGGTGCTCTTCTTCACTTCGATCTCCTGTCAGATTTGTAGGTGTTTGGAATGGTTTGATAAGTTATCTAACTGATCTCCTGCTACCTGATGTCATCTCAGCCTGCTACTTCTTCGCCATCTTGACTCCTCCCCTGATTTTCTCTTATTTCTTGTTTCAATTTTTTTTTAATTTTCTGCTCTAATTCTTATAATTTATTTTCTTTTGCTTATGTTGAATTTAATTTGCTCTTATTCTGTTTTCCTAAGGTGAAAGCTTATATTACTGATTTTTAGGTCTTTCTTTTTTTCTAATTTATGCTTTCAATACTATAAGTGTCCCTCTAGGTACCACTTTTGCTGCATCCCACAAATTTCAATAAGTTTTGTTTTCACATTCTTTTCATCCTAATATTTTTAAATTTATCTTAAGATTTCTTCTTTGATTCATGTGTTATTTAGAAGTGTGTAGTTTACTTTCCAAATATTTGGGGATTTTCCAGCTATCTTTCTGTCACTAATTTCTAGTTTAATTCCATTGTGGTCTGAGGAAAGACACACTGTAATTTCTATTTTTTAAAATTTGTAAAGGTATAATTTATGGCCCAGAATTTAATCAGTCTTGGTGAATGTTCATGTGTTTGTGTACTCTGCTATTTTTGAATAAAGTGTTGATAAATGTCAATTATATCTTTTTCACTGATCATACTGTTTAGTTCAACTACATGCTTACTGATTTTCTGACTGCTGGATCTATCTATTACTGAGAGTGGGGTGTCTGTGTCTCTAACTCTGATAGTGAATTCACCTATTTCTCCTTGCAGTTCTGTCAGTTTTTGCCTCATGTAGTTTGACACTCTGTTGTTAGGTGTGTAAACATTAAGAATTGTTATGTCTTCTTGGAAAATCAACACCTTTATCATTATGTAATGCCCTTCTTTATCCTTGGTAAATTTCCTTCCTTTGAAGTCAGCTCTGTTTGAAATATAGCTCTTCTGCTTTCTTTTCATCAGTTTTAGCATAGTATACTTTTCTCCATCCATTTACTTTTAATCTAATGTGTCCTTTTATTTAAAGTGGGTATCTTTTAGATAATATATAGTTAAGTAATGTTTTTTGATCCACTCTGCCAATCCCTGTCTTTTAATGGTGCATTTAGACCACTGATCTTCAAAAATGATTATTGATTAGCTGGATTAAAGCCTACCATATCGGTTGCTGTTTTCTATTTGTTGCCTTTATTCTTTGTTTCCATTTTTTCCTACCTTATGTGTTTTTTTTTTTTTCCCTAACTGAGCATTTAATATAATTTTATTTTTTTTTCCTTTTTTAGCATATCTGCTGCACTTCTTTCTTAACTTTTTTTAGTGGTTGCCCCAGATTTTATAGTACATTTATAACTAATCTGTTTTTTAACAACACCATGCCATTTCATGGGTAGTGAGGATATTTTATAATAACAAAGTGATTCTAATTCCCTCCTCCCATCCCTTTTATCATTGTTGTCATTCATTTCACTTACACATATGTAAGCACATGCACACACACGCAGTACATAAGCACACATAATTGAATACAGTTTTGCTATTATTTTTAACATACTGTTATGTATTGGATCAGTTAGGGATAAGAATAATAAAAGTTGTTATCTTACCCTTATTTCTTTCTAATGATATTTCTTTATATAAATTCAAGTTTCTAATATATATTAGTTTTCTTCTCTTTAAAAAGTTTTTAACATTTTTTGCAAGTCAGATCTAGTGTCCACAGATCACCTCCATTTCTATCTGTCTGAGAAAACCTTTACTTCACTTTCACTTTTGAAGGGTAATTTCACAAGGTATAGAATTCTAATTTAATAGTTTGTTTTTGTTGTTGTTTTAAGAATTTATTTATTTGACAGAGTGAGACACTGCGAAAGAAGGGAGCAAAAGCAAGGAGAGTTTGAGAGGGAGAAGCAGGCTTCCTGCTGAGCAAGGAACCTGATGCGGGGCTCAATCCCAGGAGTCTGGGATCGTGACCTGAGCCAAAGGCAGACACTAAAGGCTGAGCCATCCAGGCACCCCAGTAGATTTTTTTGGTGTGTGTGTTTGTTTGTTTGTTTGTTTGTTTTCCTTAGCACTTTATGTACTTCACTCCACTTTCTTTGTTTGCATGGTTTCTGTATAGAAGTTAGATAT
Organism: Mustela lutreola; assembly: GCF_030435805.1. Classification (NCBI taxonomy): domain Eukaryota; kingdom Metazoa; phylum Chordata; class Mammalia; order Carnivora; family Mustelidae; genus Mustela; species Mustela lutreola. The sequence continues at coordinate 36,752,061 of NC_081305.1, read as the reverse complement.
GATTCTTACCTCTACTACTTTGATAGGTAAGGTGATTGTTTCCTTTGGTTTCATTAAAGATTTTTTTTGTAATTTCAAAATTATATGCCAAATTTATATGCAGGTTTTTTTTTGAACACTTATTCTGCTTGAACTTCCTGGATCTGTGGTCACACACACACACACACACACCCTTATACACATATATAAATATACATACACATATACATATACATACATACATACGTATTTTTTCCCTTGATAGCCAGATATGATGTACTGGGGACAAGGAACTGCTGTACACAGGCTGTTCAGTAATGTAGCACTGAAATGTGGGGTGAGAAGGAACATTCTATAGACTTATGATTAGTTCTGTCTTTTAGTTAGCATGTGCCTCTGGACTGAGACTTCACAAGTTTTCTCATGTACCCCTTGCTACCTCCCTTTAGGTAGAACAGGATGGCTAGAGAGATGAAGTTGAATATTTCCCTTTCCCCAAGTGGAATGCTAGAACCAGCTGGACCCAGGTATTTTCTTTCATCAGGTCAGTTTGGTTCTTAACACTTAAGAGTGTTGTTCTTATTGTTATGACTATTTTTTTTATTTATTATTATTATCTTGTATATTATGTCCTCTAAAAGCAAGGCAACACTTTCCTCAGGTGTTTAATGGAAGAGTATTGGTAATCCTGAGGCTAGAGGAAGACTGGGCTAGGTTAGTGGATAGAATAGTGAGGAGGGGGTCTACTGGCACCTTCCATTAAAATCTAACTCTTTGTCAGATGTGACCCTGCTGAGTTTCATTTGCTTCCCACTTCCCATGGTCAAGGATGTGAGAACTTTTGCAAACCTTAGCATTAGAGACACCTACAAGAGCTTTTCAGTAGGGCAGTTGGCTTGATGGGGCTGTAAACCCTTCTTCCTTAGATATTGCTAGTCTTCGATTCACAGAATGTCTGATTGATAGGGAATTTAAACCTCTGGTTGTTCAGGTGGGAAATTCTGAGGCCCAGAGCTGGGGAATGCTTTTCATAGGACCAAGGGTGAGTTTTTAAGAGATATGGGATGAAACACCATTCCTCATTCATCCTTTTCAACCAAATTCACATTCATTTTCCCTCTTTGACATTTTTGACTGGAGATTCCAACTAAAAATAGTGACCCAGTTACAAGCAGTCACTGGGAAACTCAACCTCAGGCATTAGTAGCTGTATTTCTTTTTTTTTTTTTTTTTTTTTTTTTTTTTTTGGCCTTACTCTGCAGGCGTCATTAACATACGCTTCACTTTGCAGCTGCCTCTGCAGTATCAGAATGATTGAAAACAAAAGAAGATAGCGCTGAGGCATGCCAGGCTTTATCAAAGGATTCTAACAGTATTCCTCTAGCCTGGTGGTTAATTGCTAGATTATCAGCAGCTCTGAAAATCTGAGCCTAAGAGCCTTCTCAGGAGTGGACAGACAATGCCTGAACCAGTCATGAGAGGTGCTCTCACATGTGGGGCCTGGGTGAGATATAAAGCACAGGAGAAAGCAGGCAAAGTGGGGCATTGTAGTGAACCAGCCTGGTCAAGACTTACTATTTTTATCGGACATCTGGCCAGTTTAGCAAAAGCACTGGGCACACAAAGCTGGGTCTTTCTTTCTTTCTTTCTTTCTTTCTTTCTTTCTTCCTTTCTTCCTTTCTTTCTTTCAGCTTTTATTTTAATTCCAGTTAGTTAACATAAAGTCTTATGTTAGTTTCAGGTGTACAATGCAGTTATTCAACAGTTCCATACATCACAGGGTGCTCATCACAACAGACGCACTCCTTATCTCCCTCACCTATTTAACCCATTTCCCTCTCTCCCTCCTCTCTGGTAACCATCAGTTTGTTCTCTATAACTAATAGTCTGTTTCTTGGTGTCTCTCGCTCTCTTTTTTCCCCTTGGCTCATTTGTTTTGTTTCTTAAATGCCACATGTGAATGAAATCATATGGCATTTGTCTTTTCCTGACTGAATTATTTTGCTTAGCATTATATTCTCTAGCTCTATCCATGTCCTTGCAAATGGCAACATTTCATTCTTTTTTATGTATATATATATAGATTTTTCTTTTCAATTGTATATATTTATACAATTAAATATTGTATTCATATATATACATATATGTATATATGATATACATATCATACACACACACACACACACACACACACACGCCCCACATCGTTTTTATCCATTCATCTGTTGGTGAATACAAGCTGCTTTCCTATTTTGGCTATTATAGATAGTGCTGCTGTAAACACAGTGCTGCTGTAAACATCAGGGTGCATGTATCCTTTTGAATTAGTGCTTTTGTATTCTTTGGGTAAATACCCAGTAGTGTAATTGCTGGATCATAAGGTAGTTCTATTTTTAACTTTTTCAGGAACCTCCATTCTGTTTTCTAGAGTGGCTACACCAGTTTGCATTCCCATTATCAGTACATGAAAGTTCCTTTTTCTCCACATCCTCACCAACACTTGTTGTTTCTTGTGTTGTTGATTTTAGTTATTTAAACAGGTGTGAGATGACATCTCATTGTAGTTTTGATTTGCATTTCCCTAGGGGTAAGTAATGATGATCATCTTTTCATGTGTCTATTGGCCATCTAGATGTCTTTCTTGGAGAAATGTCTGTTCATGCCTTCTACCCATTTTTAATTGAATTATTTGGGTTTTAGGTGGATACTAACCCTTTATCAGATATGTCTTTTGCAAGTATCTTCTCCCTTTCTATAGATTGCCTTTTAGTTTTGTTGATTATTTCCTCTGCTGTGCAGAAGCTTTCTATTTGGATGTAGTTCCAATAGTTTATTTTTGCTTTTGTTTCCTTTGCCTCAGGAGTTGTGTCTAGAAAAAAGTTGAATGATGAGGTTACTGCCTGTGTTCTGTTGTAGGATTTTTATAGTTTCAGGTTTCACACTTATGTCTTTAATCCATTTTGAATTTATTTTTGTGTATGGTGTAAGAAAGTGGTGAGCTGGGAACAAGGTGTCCCATTAGGAGCCTGGGGCACTCAAAGTATTAGAAAGTCCCCTGGAAGGAAGCAACAAGAACTTGTAACCTGTCTTTCCTGAGCATATCTAAGGAATACATTTAGGTATACATCTTTGTCCTTCAGGAGGCCCAGGGTCTTGGCCAAGTGTTACAGGGCTTGTGTTCCCCATTTTCCCCCAGGGCTAACACAGGGTCTCATGTCTAAGCCACATTCTTTAGTACATCACAGTTGACTTTTCTATCTTAGAGGAGAGGCTGCTGCCCACTTTCCTACTCACATACTTGAGTACCCTCCTGAGTTCATCCTAGACCTTGCTTAAAATACAGGCCTGGGTAGAAGAAAGGTAAGCAATGAATGTAGAAGACTTATTTACTCTCATGACTGAAAGCTTGGGAATTCTCTTTGTCCATTTCTTTGGGAAATGGAACATTTATTTATCCTACATTATTTTTGTTTAGTAAACATTTGCTTCCAGAAAAGTGCCTTTTCCTTGGAGATTTACATTCCTAGGTTTGGTCATCTGGAAAAGATCTTTCCTCCTTTTTCACCAGTTAAGCAGAAACAAGAATGTATTCTGTAGGGAATAAAGAATTCTCCTGGAGGCTGAAACTCCAGAGGAAATTAGTCCAAATGCTCATTTGCATATCTGAGCTTTTTGCATTTTCTTCCTCTCTGCATTCTGGAAACTGGAAAGAAGTACTGACTCAGTGTTCTTAGCACTGCCTTTTATGAAACCCAAGCCAAGCTGATTAGTAAATCTATAACCCAAAAATGTTTCCCACCAGAGATTCATCTCTCAATTTGGGGACATTGCCTTGAGCTAGGAAGAAAGGATGAGGAAGGGGAGATACTAAATCTGCCTCTGCAGTTTGTTAGCTGTTACTCTGAACAGTTTACTTCTCTGAGTCTTCTCTTCCTCATCTGTGAAATGGGTACACCTTGTTTTCTTGATGTGAAGACATATTTTTTAATTTTGGCTGTGTTTTTACCTTTTGGAAGCTGGCCACTTCTCTCCCAGTGTGCTAAGCATTCCTTTAATTTGTTTTTCACACAAGATTGCTTCTGTGGGAAGAGATTACTGGGTCTACCTTTGGCAGGATGAGAGCTGGGAGGGAGGAGGCTGGAACAGTGGTTGCTTCCCACTTCCTGCTCTCTGTTTGGTGATACCAGAGTCTGCTGCTTGAGTGTCCCAAGGCATAGTGAGACTGTGGGTCCTAGTGTGGATGGTGGGTATACTTCCAGACACCTGGGCATTTCCAGGGCTCCATGATGTTGTATACACACTCATGTTAGGGGCATGAGGCCCCATCTGTTCTCAGAAATACTTATTTGCTTTTTAACCTGAAGAATCACTCTGTCCTCGAAACTTATATTCCTAGATGACAAGGCAGATCCCAGTGTAGCTTCCTCCAGATCTAGCCCTCATTTTCTCTGCTCCTTCTTATTGTGGGATGTGTGTAAATCACAGTTTCTGAGGCCCTGGGCTCAGGTCCCATTCGAGGGACCCATTTCTCTCGTCCTTGGGCAGCCTTCTTCACCCTCTAGCCCCTACTCTTCCTGGTGTGCCAACGAGGATGACGTGGGTGAAATGATAGAGTGTTGGCAATTTGTCTTAACAAATGTATGTGTCTGGGACAGATGAAAAAAAGAATATCAAAATGGTGGTAATTGTTGAAAATGAGGACTTATCATACTATTTTCTCTACTTTTGAGTATTTGAACATTTCCCTAATAAAAAGAAAAGCATGAAAGAAAGTCAAAGGGTCAAAGGGCTACTCTTAGATGTAGGCTCCCATTGGCATTAATAAACAGGTCTTGCTGTGGGGGAGGGATGGGCAGGGGTGGAGAGGGATAGGAGGCTGGAAAGTCATTTTACAGGCTTCCTAATTCAATTTGCTCATAAACCTAATTGCTTGACTAATTGCAGTATGCACAAAAATAGGAAAAGTGCTAGGCCAGGAGAGCATTTTATAGGAAGTGCATTAGCATTCCTGTTTTGCCTTCTCTGACTGGGGTCCCACTGCCCCCTGGGGGGCTCCCAGGACAGAGATATCAAGATAGCTATGCTGGCAGGTGATCTTGCCCATGGCCACCTTCTGCAGTTTTGGAGCTAGAAACTCTAAACTGGGATAGTGATGGTGAAAATGATGATGCTAATAAGAGTGTCCCACCCTCTGTGAACACCTGCTGTGTGCAGACCTCTGGGTATCTTACCCACACAGCAGTCCTGCAAGGTGTCACTGCCCCAGGGCTTGCAGGGGAGGAGTCTGAGCCTCAGAGGACCTGAGGATCCAGCAGTGGTCCTTGGCAATATTTGCATCCAGCTCTTCCCCATGACTCCTGCCTGGGGACCTGCCTGAGGTCATCCAGAATGCTTGAGTTTGAGCTGGAACAGGAACCAGGTTTGGCAGTAGCAGTCTGGGCTTGTCTCTGGAATGAGAAAGGCCTCAGCCTGAGGGAAGGTGGGGGGGACTCTCCAGAAGCCATAGCTCTGTCCCTGACAAGGTGACAAATTATCTTGAAAGCTACCCTGAAGCTACATGGTGCTGGTAAAGGTCTCAAGTGAGACTCCCTCAGCTCACCAGTGGATCCCTGGGGAGACTAGCACCTTCTGTGTCTACTTGCCTGGGGGGCTGGTGTTCAGAAAGCCCTGACAGCTTAGGTTTGAACATGTGCCAAGAGCGCCTGGTGGTGTGTGCCATGTATGCCTGCCTCGAGCAAGACTGATAAGCTCTGACATTACAGGGTATTACATCTGACCTGACATACATTAGGAGATAGTCATAAAAATCTCTGCACCGTCAACAGCCTAGCCAAGTCCTGATCACCCGCCAATGCCGACGGCTGTTATTATTCAGCTGTTACAAAGCACTTTATATTTGCAAAGCCCAGACAGGAAAGGTTATTATGTTTTCTCTATCTTATTAGGCTGTCAGTACCTGCCCTAAAAGAGGTCAGCCAGGCCTTAAGCTGCAGGGTGGTGGTGTAGAAGGACGCCTGGGTATGGAACTGGGCCCACTCAAGTTCAAGTTCTTTTTTTTTTCTCTCTCTTTTTTAAAGATTTATTATTTATTTGGGAGGTGGGAGGAGAGAACAGGGGGTAGGGGCAGAGGGAGAGGATGTCAAGCAGACTCCATTCTGAGTGTGGAGCCCCACATGGGGCTCGATCTCACAACCCTGAGATCATGACATGAGCTGAAACCAACAGCACAACACTTAACCAACTGAGCCACCCAGCTGTCCCCCAAGTTGAAGTTCTAATTTTCATACTTAATGTCCATGAAATCATGACTAGTCACTTTCCTTTTATCCATAGAAGGGAAATGACTCTAGACTCTTCCAGCAGTTTCATTGTGAAGACCAAATGACATAAATTTCAAGCAGTAATGTCCTAAAGTCTTTGTATTATTTTCATGTTAGATCTGTCAAATGCTCTTTTTATAAATGGACTGATGCACGCACATGTTCTGTCCTCTGGGTATAGAGTGCCGTGGGAGAAATAAGACATAAACATGATGGTTCCTATTAATTGCAAGGAATGTATATTTCAAGGTAGAATAAATTATCGACCTGAGAGTAATGGACCTCATGAGTCAAGGCTTAAATTACATGGAAGCAAGTGGTATAATTAGGGTGATGGTATTATTTATTATTCAAACTGAGACACTGCTAGGAGTGGAAGGGGACACTCTTAGTCATTATTGCAGGGATGATGTGTTTATACTGGTACTAACCTGGGTGGCTTAGACACATTGGCATGGTAAGGACAGCACATGTTGCTTCATCTATGCAATAGATGTGTGCACGTTTAAAGCATCTCCAGCATGTCTGCCAGGCCAAGACACGTATGTCTTCCTGCATGAGCTAGGTTTTCATTAACAGAAGTGTTCTTGGAGAAGCTTGCACTTATTTCCGGATTTCAGAACTTGTTTCTTGGGAACTGTTCCCAGAGACAGATTCTCTTCTTTCTTGGAATACCGTCCAAATTCTTGATCATGGCCTACAAGGCTCTACCCTGATCTGGTCTCTGCCTCAAATGTTATTTCTGTCTTCCCACTAGGCTCCAGCCATAGTATGCTCCCAATCTCAAGCCAATGAACTTGCCCTTCTTCCTGCCTCTGGTTGTCACACAGTGTCTTCACTTCATTATTCATAGGTTGAATGTCACTCCTCAGAGAGGGCCCCTAAGGCCATCTAATCCCAACTGGCTTCCCAAACCTCTATCTTAATTGTATCATTATCTCCAAAACACTTAGCATAGACAATACACACTTAAAAAAAAATAAGAACAAAAAAACTCCCTTTCTTGCAATGACCACAGTCACCAAACTGTGGAAAGAACCAAGATGCTCTTCAATGGATGAAAGGATAAGGAAGATGTGGTCCATATACACTATGGAGTATTACGTCTCCATCAGAAAGGATGAATACCCAACTTTTGTAGCAACATGTATGGGACTGGAAGAGATTATGCTGAGTGAAATAAGTCTAGCAGAGAGAGTCAATTATCATATGGTTTCACTTATTTGTGGAGCATAAGAAATAACAGGGAGGACAAGGGGAGATGGAGAGGAGAAGGGAGTTGGGGGAAATTGGAGGAAGAGATGAACCATGAGAGACTATGGACTCTGAAAAACAATCTGAGGGCTTTGGAGGGGCAGAGGGTGGGAGGTTGTGTGAGCCTGGTGGTTGGTGGGTGTTATGGAGGGTATATATTGTATGGAACACTGGGTGTGGTACATAAACAATGAATTCTGGAGCACTGAAAAGAAATTTAAAAAATAAATATATTTTTTAAAAGGGCTGCTAGAATCAGAGAGATGCAGGGAAAGATGGGGCAGAGGGGAGGTCACAGAGATTCACAGTATGAGGAGGTCTTTATCCATAGCTGCTCAGTTTGAAAATGGAAGAATTGGGCCATAAACCAAGGGGTATGGTTGTTCTCTAGAATGATCGCTGCCTGATAGTCCACAAGGAGTTAGGGACCTCAGTCCAACAAGCACAAAGCACTGAAATCTGCCAGTAACCTGAATGATCTTGCAAGTGGATTCTTCCCAGAACTTCCTCATAAGAGCCCAGCCAGGTGACATTTTGATTCTTGACTTGTGAGACTTTGAACAGAAAATGCCGTCAAGACCACTCAGACTTCTGACCCATAAAACTATGAAACACTAAATTTGTATTGTTTTAAGCTGTGAAATTGTGATAATTTGTGACAGCAGCAATAGATTAATATTTCTATTAAACACTTTCTTCTTTCTGGAAAGTGGTACAAATAAAGTGATCAAACCAAACCAAACCAAAACAAAACAAAAAAAGAACTTCCTTTCTTGATGAGGCTTCAATGAACCAAGATAAAACCATGCCAATTCTTGCTTCTTGTGACATGTCCATGCCTAAGAAAGGCCTGACCCACCAGAAAGCCTGATGAGTGAGTGGTCTAGTGGCATGAAGGGGAGACTTTAATTAGAGTTATGATTTCATCCTGGAGAATCCATCGTCAGTCACATTACCAAGCCAAGAGAATAGTGACTGGGAGACAAAGGAAAACTGAGGCAGAGCTGTAAAAAGGGAAGGGCTCTCTGGAAAGAAAAGACACAAGAATCAGGGGCATTGACATGGTCAGCTCACTGGCTGAGGTGAGACACTTTCCCTCCCAGTCAGCTTCACTATCTATAGAGTGGAAAGAATAGAGTTGGGCTGGAACAGGGCTGTGTCAAACCTCTTCTGCCAATGGCCAGATCATAAATGCTTTGGGCTTGTGGGCCATAGTTCTCTGTTACAACTATTCAACTTGGATCTTGCGGTGTAAAGGTAGTCACCGACAGCCTGTAAATGATGGGTGTGTCTATGCTCTGATGAAACTTATTTATACAAATAGGAAGCTCATCTCATTTGGCCCATGGGTCTTAGTTGCCAAAACTTACTCTAATTCTAGCAATTCCAAAAATGTCTTCTTTCAGAAGAAGTTTGAAGAAATTTGGGAAAATTGAGTTAAACAGATTTCCTTATCTCAGAACCTCTCAGAACCTTAACTATGCTTGTGGACACTGTGACTTTTTCCAAGAAGGGATATAGAATGTGGTGGGAGATGGTCCTCTTTTATCTCCTTTAAGATATCTCCTTGAAGATTCAAATTAAAACCACATCGAGATACCACCTTACACCAGTTAGAATGGCCAAAATTAGCAAGACAGGAAACAACATGTGTTGGAGAGGATGCGGAGAAAGGGGAACCCTCTTACACTGTTGGTGGGAATGCAAGTTGGTGCAACTTCTTTGGAGAACAGTGTGGAGATCCTCAAGAAATTAAAAATAGAGCTTTCCTATGACCCTGACATTGCACTACTGGGTATTTACCCCAAAGATACAGATGGAGTGAAAAGAAGGGCCATCTGTACCCCAATGTTTATAGCAGCAATGGCCACGGTCACCAAACTGTGGAAAGAACCAAGATGCCCTTCAATGGACGAATGGATAAGGAAGATGTGGTCCATATACACTATGGAGCATTATGCCTCCATCAGAAAGGACAAATACCCAACTTTTGTAGCAACATGGATGGGACTGGAAGAGATTATGCTGAGTGAAATAAGTCAAGTAGAGAGAGTCAGTTATATGGTTTCACTTATTTGTGGAGCATAACAAATAACATGGAGGACAAGAGAGATGGAGAGGAGAAGGGAGTTGAGGGAAATTGGAAGGGGAGGTGAACCATGAGAGACTATGGACTCTGAAAAACATCCTGAGGGTTTTGAAGGGGTAGCGGGTAGGAGGTTGGGGGAACCAGGTGGTCGGTATTAGGGAGGGCACAGATTGCATGGAGCACTGGGTGTGGTGCAAAAACAATGAATACTGTTACGATGAAAAGAAATAAATAATTAAAAAATATATATATCTTCTCGAGCTAAGATGAAGTCCCAGACACTGTCAATGTCTTGTGCACACCCCTCAGTACTAACTGTCCCTGTGCATGCTTGGTGTCCCACACACAAGTGTTCAATGCTCTGCCTGAGGACCTTCTGTCCATCCACAAAGAGGCAGACCACATATTTTGGGAAGTCACTGCCCCTGGGAGCTGCCCTCAGCCAATGATGAAAGGCAAGTGGGTGATGAATAGCCTTGCTTCATGGGGATAGGTGGGGAGAGAAACGTCCAAGTCTGGTCCAGGGACCAGCAGCATCAGTGTCACCTGGGAGCCCACTGAGTCAGAAACTCTGAGGGTTCAGCTCAGACTGTTCTAACAATCCATCCAGGTGATTCTGATAGTGCTACAATTGGCAGAAGATAGCCAGCCTTATATTGTCTGTCAGAGGTCCTCGGTGTGTAGAGCCTCACTTGTTCATTAAAACACTTTGTTTTTTGGCTTCTTCTTTCCCTGTCTCACGTCTCCACTTCCTTACTGGTGCTTCCCAGGACTGTCTTCCTAATAAACCACTTGGCATGCAAATCTTCACCTCAGGGTCTTCCTCTGAGAGCCTCCAATAAGATAGAGCTTCATAATATCTCCTGGGAGAGATGTTCTATAAATTTGCACACAGGAGCTCTTTGACATTCCTCTCAGCCATAGGTGTACAGTGGTTATGGCTTTCGCATAGTCTGATCAGTGTGCTTCATCAAACAACCAGTTTGCATTGCTTGCTTAGCACTATGCTGGTTAGAAAAAAGTAGAGGAAGAACCTAAGTAGATCTACAATTCCCCTGCAGCTGAGGTTTCAAAAGAAGTATTCATGGCTGAGCATATACCCCTGTGCTACTAAGGGCTCTGTTGAGTGTGTGGCTCTTAACGGGTGAGCAGGTCATTTTAAAATGTTTTATTATCATTCAGGTATGGTGAGGCCAACAGATCAGGAGATGACTGCCGTTGAAATGACGGTTTGTTAGAGTTCCTGAGAGGAGGTGGCACACCACCCAGGGCCTCACAGGGAAGCACCAGGGTCAGTCTGGAGGCAGAGTGAATGAAGGGAAAACATGGACAGGAGCCTTTATTTTGGTTTCTACTGCAAAGGTAAGGCAGAGTAAAGCAGGTTTAGAATTGGCAGTTTTGAATAATTTTAAGGATCTCCAGGGCATAGGGGCTGTCTCTAGTTATCTGGTATCTGGCTCTGGAATGACTAGGGCTAGGGGATAGTGGCCAGGGAGTGGGTGAGCCTGATAAAATAGGAGGCTGGGGGGTAAGGGCTTTGTATTGGTTATTTTGCATATGAAAGCCACCCTAATTTATTGTCTCTAGAACTGACTAGGCTTGGAAAGGGCAGTCTCTTTGGGATCCCCAAGGCCCCAGATGTCACAGCATTAGAAAGGCAGAAAACAAAAAGCCGTGATTAATACATAAAGCCATGCAGTTCCAGAAAAAGGTGTGTGGGGCCTTGGCAGGCAGGCTCCATGCATATGAAAGCCCCTAGAATATATAGCTGGGGACTTTTCTTGGGTGTGAAGGGCACTGCAGTACAGAACATAAGTTGTATCATTTAAAAGTTAGAAATCACTTTCTCTTTGTAAAATGTAATCCATGCCAATTAGAGAGAAAGCAGAGGATTTAGAGCATGAAAGGGAAGTTATGAAACAACATCAGATTTTACCACCTAACAATATTCAGTAAGGAAACTTTGCTGATATTGTTTGTATTATATAGTCTGCTATATAGATATACAATTCTTTCAGTTGCAAGAACCAGAAAACCCAGCCAAAACGGGCCTAAAAAATCAAACTATATAAATAATAAATCCAGAAGTTGGGCTAGTTTTAGGTGTAATTTGATATAGAGATTCAAAATGTTATCGATTTCTGTGAGATTCTCTCCTTTGGGTCCATTTGTCTTCACATCAGTTCCCTTTAAGGCTACAAGAATGATTTTAATGGTCTCAAATTCCCATGGCGCAAATGTCAGTAAAAAAGGGATTATGTCCCTCCATTTCTGGAAAAGAGTCCTGGATTTCTTCTTACCAGTCTAGCTAGGGTTATATGCTCATCTGTGAATCAAGAAGTGATAGCCATTAGGGACCTCTGTCATTGAGTGTGTGTTTTTCTTAAATCACATGTAAACCATAGTATCCAGAATTATCTTTGAATTCCAGTCCTTTTTTTTTTTCCCCTGTCATAGTTTCTGAACAGGAGAATGAATGCTAGGCAGCCAGCAACAAGTGCATGTTGCACACTATGATACCAATGCCTTTTTAGTTAGTTATTTTCCTATGTGAATAAACGTTCACACCATTTTGTTTAGGAACTATTCTATTCCCCACCCCCCCTTTCAGTTCAAGTAGCGGGGTTATAAAGAAGTCTCTCAAAACCCACCAGTGACAGAGGAAACCTTAAATGTCAGGTAAAAATTCCAGGAGAGTTCTTCCCACTGACAAACCCACGTTCTGCAGATACCCTGGCTGCAGGGTGTCCAGGGAAAGTGTGGCTTTCTGGGCACTGACAGACTAAGAGAAGCCCACCTGTCAACTTTCTTCCCTAGCGTACTCCCTCTGGCTTCCTAGGCAGCATGCGCATAGCTCTCCCTGGAAAGGACCAGCTGCTGCTGTCACCTACTTCTGCGCCTGCCATGAGAGTGACTGGGCTGGAAGGAGAGCTCACAAGCCATATGGCTGACTAAGCAGCACAGGCAGAAGGCAGGCCGATTTGTCACAGTGATGGCTTTGCTTTCTCCTGAATAAGGGGCCCTCGTGTAGGTGACAGCCTTCGAGACGTCAGAGTCTTCTGGTGCTGCAGATACTGCATGGGCCCTGCCAGCTTCCAATTCTCTTGGGCTCTGCCTGGTCACCTAAAATGCTACCGAGGAGGCTCTGTATGTTGGGAGACCACGTTGGCCTCAGTTTCATCTGGGAGTTTGACCACAGAAACAAAGGCTGCAGTCCCAGGGTCTGGTTTAGTAGCCTTTTGACCTTGGATCCTGAGGGTACATAGGGAGCAGAACTTCCAGCCAGTCTCACTCTGCTGTCTTCAGTGTCTGCCCCAAATTGGAAGAAAACACCTGATCTGAGACAGGTGCAAGCACGGCTTATAGCCCTCTTAGATTAGTAGGAGTCTTAGGGAAAATTCCTCACTGGGAGTTAACAGGCAGTGGCCATTGTCTAAGTACTGATCAACTTGTGTAGGGGGCAGGGTGGGGGAAAGGCCTGGGGGAAATCTGGAACCCACGAGGTGAGGAAACGGTTGAAGCATAGCAGTGATTTCCATAGTCCCTTTCCAGCCTGAGTTCCAGACTTAGAAACTGAGGGAGAAAGGAGACCTCTAGAGACACTGTGGAACCCTGCCTAGCACAGGCCCAGGGGGCTTGATTCAGTCTGTGGGGCTCTGGTTAACTGATTAATGAAAATCCCTTTGCCAGATGCTTTGTTGGATACCTTCTCAGTCCATCTAGATAACTGGATTTTCTTCTTTGACTGGCCTGTTTGCTCTTGTTTCCTTGTGGTAACAGATGAACTCAGTGGCTTTCTTGTCAGTGCCTCATGTGCAAGGTTGCTGCACAAGACAGCGGGTGGGCAGCAGCTTCTCGAGGGAATGGCAAGAAGAACGGTCCATGTTTATATTACATTTCTCCCCTGTTCTTTTCCTTTTTTAAATTTTTTGACAATTGATACATATTTTTAAAATACTGAGATAGTTTTAAAGTTAATAGAGAGTTGAAAATGGAGTGTAGAGCATTTCTCCGAACCCCTCCCCCACCTTCTCTTTGGGTTAATTCTGTACATTGCCTGGAATATTCATTGAAACAAACATGTAAACTAGTCACCGAAGTACACAATTTAGTCAGATCTCACCAGTTTCTCCTCTGACAGTCTTCTTCTTCTACCCTTTATGTAGACCTCCTCTTCCCTCAATGTCCTTCAGTCTGTGGCCATTCCTCATTCTCTCCTTGTCTTACCTGGCTTTGAAATTTTTGAAACAAACAAGTGAATTATTTTGTAGAATGTCCGTCTAGTTTGGTTTGGTGTCATGTTTTCTACTTATTAGATTCATTATGATTCATCATGATTCATTGAGGAGAATCCCATGGCAATGGTGTGCCCTTCTCAGGGCATCACAGTGTGAGTTCGTATTACTGCTTATTTCTTCTTCACCTCACTAAGGTGGTATCTACCAGGATTCTGTGCTGTAAAATTAGTACTTTTTTCTTTGAAATTACTAAGTGTTTGAGAGTAGACACTTGGAGACTGTGTAAATATCTTGTTTATCTATCAGTAGATCATGGTTATGGCAATTCTTACTCTGGTATACTATTGACAATTTTCTATTTCCTTTATTCCTTCTACATTTATTAATCAGAATTCTTCTGTAAGGAAGAGCTGCTGCTTCTCCCTCATTTATTGATTTACTCAGTTACTTGTTTAAGAAGTATGGACTCAGGAATATTTATATTATTCTTTAGGTTATAATTCAGTACTATAGTGATTTATTTTCCTCAAGTTATTACACATTGGCCATTGCGAGCACTTTAAATTTGGCTCCTGTGTCCTTTGAAACACACACACACACACACACACACTCACACACACATATATTTATTTTTTGTTGTTGTTGTTTTTGTTAGGTTTTTAACACTCCTTGCTATCTGGTCCTACAAGATGCTTTAGGCTCATCTTGTAATTTCTCTGCCCCATCCCTGAATCAACCAGTCTTCCAAGGTCATTGCCTTATTTTCATTCCCCTCATCATGTATGGTCTCTGTATTGCTTCTCAGAAGCAGGTCACAGGGTGTTTGGGGAATGGGAGGTCCTGGGAGAATGCAGGCCCTTTGCCTTTGATCTGTTATGAGAGAGGTCTTAGTAAGGCCTTTAGCATGACCACCAAGGGGTTGTGGCTGAGCATAGGAATGCAATTTCCAAACTTCAAAATCTATAGAGGAGACCTCAGATAGTCGGAAATTGTATCTCCAACTCAGTATCTGTTTTCCACCTGGAAAATCCATCCAGGCTGACCTGACATGTTAACTCATGGTCTAGTTCCTGAGCTAACTCATCTCCCAACCCCCAACCTATGACCACCCACAAAGGAGACAGGGCAGTAAAATTCCAGTCTTGCCAGGATTGCTTGTGACAGTCTAGGTTACTGTTAGTTGGCAAGTCTTTCTGTCTCAGAGCTTTGATTCCTTCTAGAACGCAGGGCCTGGGACAAGAGATTGTGTGCACTAAGTGGATTTTTGGAAATGATTTCAGGGAACAGAAGTGAGGCACTGAGAAGAGTGGATAGTGAAGAAAAGTCAGTATAAAGATGCCTTCCTGAGTTGATTACCACTAATTGGGTCCAGTCCTGCAGGGACACTTTGAGGAGCCATGTAGAATCAGCTCCGAATTTCTCACCTAAAGGGCAGAAGAAAGGCATACTTGTCCACGAGCACTGGTCAAGGGCTGTCCTCATAAGGTGCTAGCTCCTGCATATTCAGATTGCATGTGCCTGACAATGGCCAAATAGATTCTTGCAAAAGGCCTATGCAATGGTGACAGAAAAGTGCTTAAGCAGAGAAGAAAGTGCCCAGCACAGCTGAGTCTGGGAGCCGTCAGATCACACCTTCAGTACAGTGGCCAAAACAAAAAAGTGGCCCACAAGCATATGGGGTGTGTGTCACAGAATGTGTCAGGGATAACCTGCAAGAAGCAGAGGTGGCAAAAATCCAAATAGACTCTAGACTACCACATCTACTGCATGCCTGGTGAGAGGTGATAAAACACAGAGCAAGAGAATTACTGGGAGGAGGACCTCAAGGCAGCAGAGTAGGTAAAGAAATGGGCAATAGCATAGGTTTGGTTAGCTGGTTACTCTTCTTTGCTACTAAACCATCTTATACCTATCAGCACCCCTCTTCAATCTGATCCTCATCAATTCACATTAGGCTCCATGAACTCACCACATTCTTCAAGCCCCATGTCCACGGGTACCACTTTCCAACATGGATTAGAGCCCAAACTACTTTCTCTTGGGTTTTGTGAAACTTACCTCCATTTCTTTCCCTAATGGGCCCAGAATGTATTTCAGCCATTTTTTGTCACTGAGTCATAGCCAAGCCTTCCTTCCACCCAAATCCCTTGAGAAAGTGATCTTGGGCCTCTAAGACCAGGAGAAATGTAGAACTCTGCCATTAAAGATTTTGGGTAAAATCTTTACTTCCCAGACATGGTTTCTCAAGGACTCCTGAATGGTATAGTGTTCTAAGCCCTGGCAGGTCAGGGGCTTTGATAGTTCAACCCCACTAACCAAAGAGGAGCAGTGGAATCCAAGGAAGAGGGTGTATCCTGAAGGCTTGGGGCTGTCTCTGTTTTGTGCTCCTTCAGCGACTTCAGCTTGTGCCCAGTGCAGGATGCTTGCCTTTGCTAACCCTCTGCTGTGATGCTCTCTGACTAGCTCTCTCCCAGGGGGGCCCCCTCCTTCTTTAATTGTCTGTCTGGCCAGTCTTCCTTTATCAGCCAGCCTAAAGTACCTCCACCAGTTTCACCTAAGTCCTTCTCAGTCACTCTCCCTCTTTTGCTTTGTTGTTGCTTTTCTCCAAGGAACTTAGCACTCTGTAATGTTTTCTTTTATATTTATTTGTTTACTTGTTTACTGTTGTCTTCTTCAAATCTAAAGGACATTCTCGGAGGGCAAGGGTCTTTGCCTGTTTTCCTCCCACTTAGAGGATGCTCAGTACCTGTCTGCTACATGACTGAGCCACACTAGCATCACACAGATCTCATTAGAAGAGCAGGACCTTGGGCCCACATTAGATCTGTTGAATCAGAAATTGCACTTTGGTAAGATACCAGGTGATGTGTGGGCATACATATTAAAGTTTAGGAAGTACTGTGTTGTGTGTCCTTCAGGTTAGACAGTAGCAGCGAGCCCTGCTGTATTCACCGTGGGGTACATGTTCTGTGGTTCTCTGGGGAACTGTGCTCTGTCAGACTTCATCACCGAACCCGCAAGAGCTAGGGAAGTTCTCCATCTTGTCTTAGCACTGTACAAGACTGTGTGACATATGGCTAAGCAAGGCCCTCAGCCTGGGTGGAGTACCGGCACTATACCTCCAAGAGACACAGCTTACACTGGGCTGTCCCCTGAGTCCATTTTCTCCTCTCTTTCAGAAGAAAAGGGCTAACTCATCTTAGATATAATCATATGAAAGAGAATGAACATAGAAGAAATAGGTCTTCTTGGTGAGTTTTCCAAGATAGCCTGCTGGGGACAAAGTACTATGGCTGGGGATGCTCCCAGGGCTAGTAGAAGCTACAGGCATAATACTGATAACCAAGGGGTTCTTCATGTCCAGGGCATGTAGCTGTCCAGAGGCGGGCAGGAGCTGCCCACTTACTGGGCTTCTGCTTCCAGTCCAGCCCTACACCAAGCTCTTAGGTGGGAAGATTTAGTATTTTTCTAATTACTAAAAAATTTTTTAGTATTAGAATTTTTTTTCTAATTTTTTTTTTCTAAAAAAGTACTATTTTTCTTGGGTGGGAAGATTTAATTAGAAGATTTAGCATTTTTCCATTCACTTTCACATTTAACTACTTCCTTTTCCACATCTTCATACCCTCACCTGACTGACACCTACATTTTCTCTATCTTTCATCTTAGGGATCATCTTGATGAAGTTTTAGAATATAAACGAGGTTTGGTGAGGTGAGGTCCAGAGCCGATGAGCAAGAAAGAGTTCTTGAGACATCTTTGGTGCAAAATGGTGGTTTATTAAAGCATGGGGACAGGATCAGTGGGCAGAAAAAGCTGCTACCCTGGGGTTTTGGGGGGTGGCTGATTATATACTCTGGGTGGGGGCGGGGAAGGAAAAAGGGAGGTTTCAAAAGAACTTTCATATGCTAAAGAAGACCTACAAGATGCCTGATACCAGAAGCCTTGCAAATGTCATGTTAAGGCTGTTTTTAGCAAGGCATTAACATTAAGATAGTTGGGAGCGTCATACATGTCCCACCCAGGAGTAGAGGGTGGGGGGAGTTTGCGGGTGTCCCCTTCTACTTTGTCCTCAGCTTGCCTTCTGTTCCCTCATCAATCTGTTGAAGAAGCCTCCAGCCTCCTTAACCAGGCTGGGAGGTCTCTGTGATGGCATCTTCAACTTTGTGTTGGGATTATTATTTTGTCTGTTCTGATTGGGTCTTGTGCCCCAGTTGAAGCTGGCAAGTATGTAAGGGGCTGTAGTTCAGGGGCCCATGATGCTCCCTGGGCCTAACATGTCTTTTCCCTTTGTTCTCATGGAAATCTTACTTATCCTTGAGAGCTGTGCAAAAGCCACCTCCTTTGGAGAGCTCCCTTCCTCTTCCTTCTGCCTCCCCTTAATGATCTTGCCACTCTGGCCCCTATCTTGTTTTGTGATGTTTATCTGGCGGTGTTTTCTTCAGATGGCTCTGAGTTGAGTGCTTTTCATCTTTGTATGCCGAGTGCTTCCTGTTTACAGAATGTCTTCCAAGAGACAGTTTGTATCAGATTTAATCCCTTCAACCTTCCAATGTAGATATTTTGAACTTCCATTTCACAGAAGAGGAAGCTGAGAGTATCCTCAGAGAGTTAACAAATTGTCCAAAGTGGTGGACCTACTGGTTTACCCTTAGGTCCATGGGTGCCCTCGTGCCAAACAGGTTCTCATAAGTGCTAGTCACATACCCAGTCTTGTCCCTAAATGCCTGTAAACTCCTGGTGGTTTCTTCCAGCCTTGGGCTTGCAGAGGGCCATTTGCTCTAGCAAAGGGAGCTTGGATTTCCCCTTCATAGCACACTCTGCAAAAGAGTGGCCCTTGTGCTCAGCACGACAGCCTTTCAGCCAGCCATCTATCTCAGACTCCTTCAAAAAGAAGAATGAAATGGGGTTTGCAGCTTCTAGTCACCTCATATCTACCCAGCCCTTCAAAGGAACCACTCTCCCCTGCCTCTTCAATGTGAGAAGCATGATAAGTGAGTACCTGACAGACAAACCAGCCCCGTGGTTTGGGGCTCAAACCCATGGACTTCAGAACACAGAACAGTAGAGGCTGATATGCACTGGATCCTGCTGTCTGAGCGTTGCCTGAATTTCTTTGGAAAATGTCTGACTTCCCACTTTGACGTGGGAGCCCCCATCTTGCTCCTTTTGGCTGATTTATAGAGGTCAGCCTGCATGAGGAGTCAGATTGGGGGATATTTGTCACTATGGCCTCTCAGAGCGTTGGGCAGGATCCTTCCCTGACGGACTGGTGGTGACGTTTGAGTGCGCTGCAGAATGCTTGATCATAATCCCATTATTCCGGCTTTGTCCTTTATATCTCCAGGCTCCTCTGCTCAAAAGGCATAGTTAACCTGGGAAGGGCAACACACACTCATACCTTATCAGGCTTGTGTTGGTCAGACCTTACCTTTTCCATGGAAGAAAATTGCAGATAGCCTGAAGGAGCTGGGCATCAAAGGCGCAGAGGCAGACACCAAAGGGAAGCTTGATCAGAGTCCTCCCATGGAATACCCTACCTTGCTCTGCACAGTGGCTCCCATTTCTAGTGAGAGCTAGGGAAGCCTTCTCCTGCAGGGCCTCTGAATGCCTTCTGACCTGTCCTGAGGGCTTGCTCCTGCTCAGTTTCTGGTCTACCTCAGTGTCCTCCCAGGGGCCTACAATGCAGGAGCCACCTGGATTAGTAGCAAAGGCCTTGGCCCTGCTGCAGCTGCTGTGTGACCTTAGACAAGTCACTTCTCCTCACAGGGCTCTATTTTCTACTCTGAAAGAGGTGAGATGGGGCAAGGAACATGGTAGAGTCCAGAGGGCCTCTATGGGCCTCCCTAGTGCTAAGGACCAGGTCCTGGAGATACAGGAAATGACCCTAACCTTTTATAACTTCCTTCAGGGAGGCGGAAGGACATCAGAATGATGTGCCTTCCTACCCGCCTGTTCTTCTCCAATAACTGCTGTGGAAACTGTCTCTAGAAAGAGGGCTTTATGCATATTCATGAATCCTATCATTCTGTACATACAACCGGGTACATACAACCGGGGCGGCCTGTTTTTCTGTCAAATGGTGTTCCATCAAAACAGCAAGCTTGGCTGTTCGGGTACTTTCCGAAGTCTTCACTAGCTAGCTTGGTGTTTGGGGATAATGGCATTTAGGTATGTGACCGAGTACCTTCCAAATGGCCAGTTACTGTGGCAATACATGGGCAGGGCCTGCGTCAGGGTCAGGAACCAGAAGCTTTGCCCATCTGGACAGACAGAAATCCCCAAGGCCTGCAGGGCTGCATGGCTGCATACTATTTTCTTAGGCCATGACTCTCCTGGCTCTGCCCTGTCAGATCAGCTTTGGGGGAAACTTTGGTCACCTTCACAGGCTCTTCCTGTCCCCAACAGGGGCTTCATCCCCATTTTCCTTCACACCCGTAGGCTTGTGGAGGGTCCCACACTGGCTCTGTCGAGTGGAGTGCACCTAGATGACCCTCTGTCCTTTCCACAGCCTGCACATTCATAGCCTTATCTGCCGAGTGGAGTGGGAGACACCATGTCACCACAGGACTCCAGGCCCCAGGCCCAACTCATCCTGCCTCCTCCTCCTCATGCTGCTTCTCTCTCCTGAGCTTCCTCTGCCTCCCTCCTCCTCCTCTCCTTCCCACTTCTCTCTCCTCCTTCTTCCCCTAGTCCTCCCCATCCCGCTCCTGAAGGTGTCCACCTGGCACAAAACACCTCTGTGTTTCCAGGTCTAAGCTCACATGTTTTTGACCTTCCAGCAAAGGTCAGAGTCATTTGTTGCCCCTCTGTGCTGTGGATGGGGTAGCATTTGTGTTAATGCCAGTTGCAAAGCACCAAGGTCAATCTTCACAGGGAATGGAGGACGACCTTGCATTTGCTGCTTTCTGCTACTGCTTGTTTTCTGGATTGTTCTCGACTACGAGCCAGAGTAAATTCACCTGTTAGTCTTTCATTCTTTCATTCACGGATTTATTCACACATTTGTCAAGTACCCACAGTGTATTTCCTGGCCTAGTTCAGCAGTCTGAAAGTACAATCTAGTTTTTAAGGGCTGCAGTTCCTAGCAAGAATGCTGAATAACCCCTCATGCTAGAGCAGAAGCCTGGCCAAGGCTCCCCTTCCTCCTGGTCCATCTCTTGGTGCATGCTCAGGCCTCAGCCCTGGAGCTCTTCCACCCATGCTCCTGCCTCCTGGTCAGAGCTAGGCAGTCATCAGGCCAGTTCCCATGCTGCCCGATGGCCTTAGGACACCATTTAAATGGTTCTTAACCTAAAACACATTTCTGGCAGGAATCTTTCTCTTTCACATTTCATGGCATGTAATTAAAAAAAAAAAAAAGTCAATGCAAGTCTTTTTAAATAAAATTTGAACAACTTAAAAATGTACATAATAAAAAGTAATCTGTTATTCCACTACACAGATACAATCAGTGTTACCATTTCAGTACAGTGCATTTCTTTACTTTTAAATACTCTGCAGGACAGAGAATTTCACAAAATTGAGATCACCAAAACATACCATTTTGCATCTGATTTGGGGGTTTTCACTTTACCTTATCTGTATAACAGTGAAACTTTTCCTCTCTTCAAATTCTTTCTGAAAACATGATTTTAACAGCTTCATGGTGAATTCCATATTTAAAAAAATTTAAAAATGTGCTATTTTTTGTCATTAAGTTAGATTTTATTTTTCACTACTGTTGCTTTCATTCAACTAGTATTTGTTGCCTGTTCTATGTGAGGTACTGGGAGCCCAGCAGTGAGGACAATGTGGTTGGAGGTGATCTCACCCTGACGAAGCTGAGACAGATGATAAAGAGGAAATATGTAAGCTAAATAATTTTATGTTGTGGTCAGTGTTATGAAGAAAACTAAAATAGGGTAGGGACTAGAGGGCAATGGAAATTGGGAGAGAGAGGAGAAGCAATTTGGACCTAGGAGCCAGGAATGTTCTCCATCTTGCTATATTTGGGGGAAGATTGTTCTAGGCAGGGGCAAATGCCCTGAGCTGGGAAGAGATTTGGGCCATTGAAAGGATATGACAACAGGACAGTGTGGTTGGAAAGGCCCAAAGAGAATGTCATATGGGAGAAGCTTGATAAAATGAGTGGAGACCACATTAATGATATTCTCATGGGCCAATGAAAAGAATTGATTTCATTCTAAGTGTGGAGGAAGCCTGGGAGTCATGAGATTTGTGTTTTTAAGTAACTCACTGGCTGCAGACAGAGCGGTGTGGTTGGGGAGCACTGGCTTGGATGCGGGAGTCCAGGTGAGAGCTTGGAGAAGTTCTTCTGTGAGAACCAGTACCGTGGGCATGAACACTAATGGAAGATTGGGGAGGAGAGGCTATATTCAGGATTTACCTGGAAAGGAGCATACACCAGAAGACTCAAGGATGACTTGTAGCCCTTTGGTCTAAACTATAGGGTAAATGTCAGAATCATTTACTGAAAAGGTAAGGCATGGGAGAGGCAGGTTTGGGAGGGGGACCAGGACTTTGATTTGGAACCTGTTAAGTTGGAGATGTTTATTAAATATTCAAGTACAGAAGATTAGTAGGCAGTCAGATAAGAAAGCCTGGAGCTCAGGGAAGCAGAGTACTGAATTCATAAATCTGGAAGTCATCAGAGTATATAGATGGCTTTTGAAACTTTGGAACAGTAATAGCTCCCTTAAGGAGAGAGTGAGGACCAAAAGTAGTGCTAGGTTCTGATCCTCGGTCCCCCAATATTTAGAGATCAGGTAGAGGAAGATGAGTCACAAGGAGGATGAAAAGGCCCATGAGTTAGGAGGGAAACCCAAAGCTGTGCTAGGGGAAGGACAGACGTTTTCTACTAATTTTTTATTCTTTCTTCAGAATAGATTCCTAACAGTAAAATTACTAGGTCAAAGAGGGTATGGTCACATTTAAAACGCTTACTAAGTGTTGTCATGTCATTTTCAAAAAATGTTGAATCAATTCCCATTGACATCTTCACCAATTTAACAGGCAGAAAGTATGACATCCTGATTTTAACTTGCAATTTTTGCCTTCTAGTAAGTTTGAACCATCTTTTTAAACCCATGCTTGTTGCTTATTTGTGTTTCTTGCATGTGTTATTTTTTCTATTTTTCTATTTTTTTCTATTATGGTTGTATAAATATTTTTTGTTAGAAATGCTTTTTTTATATATTAAAAAACTAATCCTTTGCTGTGTTTTTTCTAAATGTATTTTGGGTTGATATTACCCTTTTACTTTCATTATGGTGTTTTCTGATATGTTTCACATTTTTTTACTTAAATACATATATATATTTTGCTTTTTTTTCTTTTAAGATTTTATTTATTTATTTGACAGACAGATCACAAGTAGGCAGAGAGAGAGAGAGAGAGGAGGAAGCAAGCTCCCCGTGGAGCAGAGAGCTCAATGTGGGGCTAGATCCTAGGACCCTGGGATCATGACCTGAGCTAAAGGCAGAGGCTTTAACCCACTGAGCCACCCAGGTGCCCGATTTTGCTTTATTTTATTTTATTTTATTTATTTATTTGACAGAGAGAGAGAGAGATCACAAGAAGACAGAGCAGCAGGCAGAGAGAGAGGGGGAAGCAGGTTCCCCGCGGAGCAGAGAGCCTGATGCGGGGCTCAATCCCAGGACCCTGAGATCATGACCTAAGCTGAAGGCAGAGGCTTAACCCACTGAGCCACCCAAGTACCCCTCCATTTTGCTTTTTATGATTCCTTGTTTTACCATTAGTTAAGAAAAGACTTCCAACCACCATGTTTTGGAAAATGCTGGCCCAGCAATTTCTCATGCTGTTTTTGTCAAATTTGGTTAATATAGTTTCTTCATAAAATAAATTGAGGTAACCTTTTATTTTCTGCTGTGTTCTGCTACGGATTCTGTAGTATGGAAGTTATCTGTTCCATGAAGTCCAAAAAACATTCACCAGTAAAGTCATGAAGCACCCAAGTATTTTCCCAGGCAGTGTGTTGACAGAACTTTTCCTATTTTTCCATGGTTATGGGTGTGTTCTAGGATTTTACTTTCTCTTGAGCTATTTTTCCTAATTTATTATCTTCAATAAATACTACATTTTAACATGTTGATGGAATTTATTAGCATATAACTGTGCATAATATTATCTCATAATTATAATTACTTTTATCAGCATATGTTATGCCCCTTTTCTTATTTCCAATTTTCTTTGTTTCTATTTTTTCTTAATTAGATTTGTTAAAGTTTTATGTTTTATTGGGTTCTTCAAAGGGTCAACTCTCAAACTTACTAAATAATGTTAATGTTTCTCCTTCCAAGTTTGTTAGTTTCTGCTTTAATCTCTATTATTTCTCTTGATTTCCTCAGGCTTCTCTTACTTAACTTGTTTCACTCCACCAACTACGTTTCTATTTTGCACAAACATAACTGCCTGTTCTCTGTCACTCTCTCTCTTCAGAAGCCTGGACTTCATTGCCTCCAGGCATTTAATGTTGCAGAGAAATCTGAGGTCAGAAAGATTCCCTTTCCTTTAAAACTATTTTTCTTTCCTGTCTAGATGCTAAGGGTTGTTATGGACTGGATGTTTATGTGCCCTGAAATCTGCATATTGAAGAGATAATGCCCAGTGTGGCTATAGTTGGAGATGGAGCCTCTGTGGGAGTAATTAAGGTTAACTGAGGTCATAAGGATGGGACCCCAATCCGGTAGGATTGGTGTCCTTAGAAGAGACACCAAAGGGCTTGCTCTTTTTTTCCTTTGTGTCCAAGGAGAGGTTATATGAACACACAGGGAGGTGGTATCTGTCCACGAGCCAGGAGAAGAGGCCCCAGAGAAAAACGGATGTGGGCTACCGACTGTGGGTAGTCTACTCTCTGGACTGCAGAGCTGGAGGACATATCCCTACTTGCCCCAGGGCTATGACAATATCTTAGAAGCTGGGCTTGTGCTGTCCATAGCCCAGAATGGGAGGGCTGAGCAGATAAACATCACCACCTTTCTGGCAAGGATCCCTTCCTCACATGTACAGCTTTCCCTGGACTCTGCCTTGAAATCTCCCAGAAGCACTTCTTTGTTTTAGTCTCAGCAATAATGCCTGTCCTTGTGTACCCATGTGGTTTTAATTTCGGAAGAATCCTCTGATTTTATCCATCTCTTTTCTCAAAATTTCATCTCACTGAATCTAGGTCTGAGTACCAGTGCTATCACTTCTTAACCCTGAAACTCTTCAGTTGCTAGTAAATTCCTTCACAAAGCTCTTTGGATTGAATAAGAATATGGATATGAATTCCTTAGCACAATGTCTGGCATTTGGGACATCTTCTATTTGTTGGTTGTTTCTGTGGAGCCCCAATGCAACCCCATGGAGTGCAAGCAATGACACTCCCTAATTTAAAGATGAGACAGGTATCCCCGCATATCCCAGTAGTAAGACAGATCTGGAACCACATGCCAGTCTAGTTTTCCTTCCTTTCACAGAGTTCTCTTGATGTTGAAGAATTTAATGTCCATGTGAATACCTTTCCCAGGATTTTCTCAGGCGGCAGATACAGCTTCCTTTTCCATTTCAAGCCCTTAGGAGACCGCCAGGATGCTACTCTGTTCTTTCTTCAGCATGGCTACCTACGGGGCAAGGTCTTCACTTGGTCCTTCACCAGAGAATGGGCTTCCTGTCTCTCCTGTCAATGGCCCTGCCTCTAGCAGCACCCTTCTTTTGTGAAGACTAGTAATGGAGGAAAAAAAAAAAAAAGTAAAATCCTGAATCCTCGGCTTTTCCCAAGATTTCTGCTGTAATCTCAGAACAACAGCCTGGGAGTCACTCTGGATTAAATACAAAATTTATATCTTGGACCATGATGACTTGCATGCAGATAGCCACCCATCTCTGTTTAAGGCATCCCCTGCTTGCAGAAACTGTTCCTTCCTGTGCAAGTCACCCAAGCATTACTTAAGAGCAGTATTTTGGGTCACATAGAATAAAGACCTTCAACACTGCACTCCTGTTAAGCATCAATTAGGTGATTTATGAGTAGTCTGGGGATTGTTTTTAAAAGCAGTTTGCATGTTTACTGTTTTTGAAGCACCATGCTAGGAGTTTCGCATGTCTTCTTCCATTTAACACAGCTACCTTATGAGATGGGTCCTACCGTGAACCCTATTTCATGCATGAGGGAACCGTAGCACACAGAGCAGTGGAGGAGGGTAAGAAGATCACATAGCTGGCACACAGTGAAGCCAGAATTTGATCCTAGCAGACATTGGGGCTTTGCTTTCAGTACTAGTTTTATTGCCCTTCTTAATAATCACTTTGTCTTAATTTGCATGTTTCTGATTAATAATTTGTTAAGAATCTATTATGTATTTATGACCCATTATGTATCCTCTCTGTCTCCTATATTTTAAAACTTTCTTCCCCCTTAATGATTTTTCTTAGGATATTTTGAATAATAATCCTTTCCTTGTTTTGTGTGTTACAGATACCTTCTCTAAGTTGACAGCTTGTCTTTGTACCTTTTGACAAACAGAATTTCTTAATTTTAATGTCATAATAGTTATCCTTTTTTTTTAATGGTTAGCAGTTTCTGTGTCTTAGTTAAGAAATCCTTCCCTACTCCAAGGTCATAAATATGTTCTCCTAAATATGTCAAGCTTTGGCCTTTTACACTGAGGTCTTTAAGCCATCAGGAATTGATTTTTGTGTATGGCATGAGGTAGAATCCAGTGTAACACTTCTTTCTGTGGTAATCTATTGCCCCAGTGCTGTATTGGCTTGTCCATCTGTTTTAGTTGAATTTCTTCAAAAGCAAAGCCTCAGATTGTTTCTCTGGGAGGTGAACACAAGAAGCAAAAGTAAGGGTGGTTTAGCCTGGGTGGTTCAGCTGGACAAGCATCTCCCTTTGGCTCAGATCACAATCCCAGGGTCCTGGGATCAAGCCCAAATTAGGGAGCCTGTTTCTCCCTCCGCCTGCCACTCCCCACTGCTTGTGCTCTCTTTCTCTCTCTGTCAAATTAATAAATGAAATTCTTTTCGAAGGGGGGGAAAAAAAAAGAGTAAGCGTGTGAGAAGAAGACAAGGTAGGGCAGAGTCATAGTTGCTACTGTGGACAACAGGGTTCAAGTCCATCTCTGCCAGCATGTGAACAAAGTATCTTCCAGATTTGTTCACCTGAAAGACAGGAAGTGGGACAATGTCTCTGTCTGCCATCTCCTATTTCCTCTTGTTTGGGGCCTGTCCTCAGGGGTGTTAGGTCTAGACTTCTGAGCTGCCCCTTAGTGTGGACTTAGAGGTCTCAACAAATTAGACTGGGCCCTGGAGTGAAGGTAAAATATACCTATAGTCACACAACCACTGAACTCAGATGGAGGCAAGCTGGGGGGAGGGTGGGACCCAGGGCACCAGGGTGGTCTGCTATGCCCTCCCCACACCAATTTTCTTCACCTTGCAGAGGAGTTCCAAGGAGTCCTGCTCAGAGCTGGCCCGGAGGCCCTTCTTTCCTTGCTCTGTACCTCAGAAGGCAGCCCGCATGGCATTAACTGGCTTCCTAGCCCTTTGCTCACTGAAAGCCCTTGGAAGGAGAACACAGCAAGGGAGCAGGGGACTCAGAGCATTTAGACCTGCTGCTTCCTCTCTGTGGGGTTGTCTCTGACTGACTGGGTCCCTCCTTTCACGGATGTATGTGTATAGTATGTCTATAGAGCTCCTCCTTCTGAGAACTGGGGATCACTTGTTCACTGTGTCCCTTCAGGCCTGTGGCCACAGCTCCACTCCAACTTTTGTGAAATATCACATCATTAAACCCTCTGATGTTGATGTGCTTCTGCTCCTTCAGGGACTGTGGCTGATGATGGCATTGTTGTCTTATCTCCATGAAATGATGGCACAAAAGGTGCCCGATTTCACCCTGCTCTTCCTGGGTACCAGCTTTGTGCCTGAACACTGCTCAGGGTTACAGGGGGAACCGGGTGATTTATGCAGCTCCTGTCCTCAGAAAGCTTCCTATCTAGTGACCCAGAAAAATGAAAGGGAAGCCAGGCACTTGCAAAGGACAACAGAGAGTGCTTGGAGTAGATTTGGGGTCAAATCTGTCCAACATCAGAGTGACCTTACCTCCCATCAAGGTCTTTTAAGGCCAGACCCCTGCCCAGGCCTCTGGGACAATACCCCCCCATCCAGCCCATCTTCCTGTTCCTTCCATCCTGGCTCTAGTTGGGCTTTTCCTCTATTCTCTTTTCATGGTTGCAGTTCCAGAGGTTTCTGCTGACTGACTGATGTCTCTTTTATAGATATTCATATGACTAAAAAACAGGCTTCAGATGCATAAATATCATATTGACAAGAGTGAATAAGGAGAATGGGGAAATTCATGGTCTTTTAACCAAGCACAGGGATTTTGTGGTAGTTTTTTTTTCCCCCTTTTCCTTCTGAAATCTGCAGAAGCTGTTATACTAATAGCTGTGATTTGCATAATTTCTGGAGTGCAGCAGAATAGGAAGCCAGGCTGCAGCAGACAGTCTGACTCTGCTGGTATAGGGCAGAGCCTTACATTATTAGGAAGAAGCCACATAAATATGTCAGTCCCCAAATGCCTGTGAGGGTGAGGCTGTGTGAATAGAACAGGTACAGTGAGCCAGCAGCTTCCCTCCCCATGACAGGGTACCTAAAGCAAAGACTAGAAGCGGTGGGGGAGAGAGAGCCCCCACCCTGTTCCTTAGGGACAGCTCCTTAGGGACTCCAAGGCCAGGCAAGCCCTTTATAAGGAGCTTGGCTCCTTATAAAGAACAGACATTGGCTGTTCTGGTTGAGGGCAAGGTTTCTGTGTGTTAGGTTCCTCTACTGATGGAGGACTTTGAAGAAACTGATCATTGTCAGGTCTAGGCTGTAAATCATGCCAGGCTCACAGTGTGAAAAAAGTCTCTGCCTTAAATGGGTTAGATGTTTACCTTTTTGCACCACCAAAAGGAGGAGATCTGTGTGGTGTGGAGGAAAATAAATGGGCCTAGAGTGGGAAAGAGCAGTCTCCCCATATCCTAGCCTGAACAAGTCACTCTGCTTAAGAATAAAGGTAACATGGGGCGCCTGGGTGGCTCAGTGGGTTAAGCCTCTGCCTTCAGCTCAGGTCATGATCTCAGGGTCCTGGGATCGAGTCCGCATTGGGCTCTCTGCTCAGCAGGGAGCCTGCTTCCTCCTCTCTCTCTGCCTGCCTCTCTGCCTACTTGTGATCTCTGTCAAATATATAAATAAAATCTTTAAAAAAGTGAATAAAGGTAACATGAAGTTGTTGTTGTACATCTAAAACGAATACAACACTGTATGTTAACTAGACTGGAATTAAAATAAAAACTTAACCAGGAAAAAATCAAAACAAAAAACAAAGCTAATATGGCTTTGTGAGGTTCTTGTGACAACATAAGATCATAAAGGAAAGGAATGGGGGTTCAGAGTGTATGCTCACTAAATAGTGCTGTTGTTAAATTTCATTCAAATTGGGTTCCTTTGCCAAACCCTTCATTCTGAGTCTGTGATGAGGGGTCTGGGTTCAGGCAAAATTTATCAGTGTCTTCTGAAAGACTAGAGTCACTGTTACAGATGTTTTTTTGACAATTCCAAATTTTGTTAATTCCCCTCTAGAAAGTCTTATTATTTGTACCACCTGCTGCCTTTCTCTCTTTTGAAAATTAAAGCCCTCTTACTGGAGGCAGGCTGATTGTAACAGGTTTGTCTGCAGGAGTTCTCAAGGCCACAGCCACAGAGGCCCAGAGGAGAAACCTTGGACCTTGCAAGATTCAGTGGACAGAGAGTTCTCAGGAGTAATTAAGCAGGACAGCAGATGTGGAGTTGTGGGCGAGCTGAGTGCTGGTGTCAGAGGACATTCTCCTCTTTCCCTCACCCTCTGTTGGCATATCTCTTATTCCTCCCTGGGCTACAACTGTTATTAACGTTCAGATTTTGGAGATAATGGTTTTAATTAAACTACTTTGCTGTTTACTACTGTTTCGGGCATTTGCTAATTAATCTTTATGTAATTGTTTTGCAATGGTTGTACAGCAAAAGTTCTTAAATTATAAGTTGATGCTCTCACAGAGAATCTAATTTCTAATCAAACTCCCATGTTAATAAGCAACAATGAGGGAGAGAAATTAACTATTTAAAGTCCCTCCCTTCATAGATGTTATATCTTCAACCTGACAGGTTGACCATGCTGTGGAGAGTCCCACACTGATGGTTCTGATGGAACTGTTGATATCCATGTAGTAAGGTCCTAGCATTCCCTCTCTCTTAATTAGCATTAAGATACTAATTCTGGCCCTATATTTGTAGAGAATATTTCTCTGAAAGGGTTACTCCTAAGAGTGTCACCTCCCTAAGATAGAGAACATGTCACCCTTTATCAAACCCTAGACTCTTCCTCTTTACTAAGGCAACTGCAGGTGTGTGGGAATCACATGTACAGAACTTTGGAAATGAGTAATAAAGGGCTGAAGTGATGTCAGAGTACCCCACAATATGTGAGGTAGATAGAGGAGCATTTCTAATGGATATTGGAGATAATAATTCTTTAATTTCTGAAATAAGAACAGTTCTCATCGACTCCTATAACTTGTTTCCCTACCTTGTAAGTATCTGCCTCTCTCTGATTCTGGGTTCTAATCCTGAGTCCTGTAAGGGACAAGCTACAGAAAGGGTTAATCTCCCTTCTTGTTATTAGCTTCTGGATATAGGGCTATTATCTCCATGATTCAATGAAGTCAAGCTCTCTCTGCTAGCAGAGAGCTCTTTTCAGCCATTGTACTCCAGTGAGGGGCATGGACCCTGGAGCCAGACTACCTGGGTCCAAAGCCTACCTCTGCCAATTTTTAGCTGTGTAACCCTAGATTGGTTATGCAAACTCTCTCTGGGTCTGTAATATCAGGTTTTAAGAATGTATGCCTTATAGTACCGAGATGATGACTAAATGAGATGGAGTATGTCAAGATCTTGCTACTGTGCCTGGCACATAGTAAATGAGTATACTATTATTATCCATTTTTCCATGGATTGTTTTCCAGCCTCTACCATAGTGCATGCTGAGTGCCATGGAGGGATTGCCTAATTTGCTCTTAGCTATGATATTCCTAGGATCACATGTTTCTTTCCTATTTTACTTTTCCAGTTTGGAGGCAAGTTGGATTGTACCTTATCCGTGTTCCTAAGTGTGTTTAGGGATTGCTGATGTTAAGCAGATATCAACCATAGAAGGAGTTAATTCAGGGATGACAGATGCTGTTCACCTCTTCTGTCACCTGTGGTGGACCTCGCTTACTGATCACAGAACTCTTACTCATTAGGTTTAGGCTTAGCTCAGATTCCTGTCAACAGATTGCCTAGACAGCTAAGAGTCAACATCGAAACCCAAAAAAGAGAACACTCAGTGAATCTGGCATGTTAATGCTTTATTAGAAGGTTCAGTTCCAGCAAGCAAAGTGAGGGTAAAGGAAGTGGAGCAAGGAAGGAGAGAAAGCAAATACAGGTGATGTGTTACCAAGTTGACTAGTTTCTCAAGAACTCTGGCTGGTTGCTCAGTCACATGGGATATCTTCAGGGAAGACATGTGAGACCACCATGTCCAGACAGCCCATCTCAGGGGAAGAGCTCAAGGAGTTTATCTTCTGACTTATTTCCATTTCCTACCTCTCAGTGGTCAAAGTCCACTTTGTGGGTCTTCAATGCCTCTTCACCTCCAGGTTGTAATAACCTACCTGCCCACAGGCAGCCACCGAGGAAATCAGAGCCTTCCTGAATCCAGTGGGCTGAACTTGGGCACTAGCACCACAGGTTTCATCACAGCAAGTGTGGTCGGCCCAGGAAGAGCCCAAGACACTCCCCAGGGGAGGCTGAGCCCATCCGGATGTTAGAGGATGAGGTGGAAGGCAGTGGAAGTTGGAGCTTTACATCTGTGGGAATGGAGTCTTGGCAGGTGTCCAAAGCTCAGAAAGCTGGAATTGCTGAGTGGATCTGAGTGGTTCATAGACTGGCTCTAGTGCAATTGGCATGTGGTATAAAAACCCATTTGGCATCCAGGGTTTGGTTGAGAGACATCCCAGGGGCTTTGGTCTCAAAGTCTTTGTCATATTTCATCCTCATTTTCGTTGCCCTCTCCTAGTGCCACAACTTCCTGCTGCAGTGCAGGGACCACACCTGACCAGGGTACACTGAACACCATAACCCCTCGCCCCAGGCCCCGCATGCCCATGATGAATCCACAGGAGAGAAGAACGGGGGTAGCCAGCGGTTCCAGAACTGGAGCACCGGCTGTCAGCTTCCATGTTCTGTCTGCTACAGCACATCCCTTCTCTCCTCTGTCACTGCCCTCTGGCCCAGCCACTTTCAGATCTTACGCCAGGTCATCTCCCTGGTACCCCATGGTCTCTGGCCTCACTGTCCTCTTCTCAGCTCTCCCCAAAAACAGTGTGTATGAAGGCCCATACCTATTCCTCGTTGCTGGTTAACTCCTGTTCATCCTGCTAGTCTCAGCTTCAGAAGGACCTTCCTGGGCCCCAAAATATAAAATGGATCTCTGTTGTACATCACATCTAATTGCTCTGTCTGTACAGTATACTTACAGTATAAGTATTTAACCGACTTCTGTGTCTTCCACTAGGCGATAAGCCCCAAGAAGGCAGGGAATGAGATTGTTTTCCACTATGTCTTTAGCTCCCACTCTCTGGCTTATACTAGATGTTACACATGGTAAAAATAAAATAAAATAAATGAATGAATTGGTGAAAAACTGAATGCCTCTGTCTTTTTGATCCTTTGTCTCCATGAGCCTTGAGACTGACAAGCTAATAATTCCTACAGCATGAGGGGGCCTGCTATCATTTTCTGTAATGGCTGTCATGATGGTCTTTCAGAAAGTAATTGGCTTAATTATGCCCTAAACTGACCCTTTGGATGGAACTGTAGGATAAATGAACAGAGAGAAATGATTTGGAATGGTCCTGTTGGGTCCAATTATCAGTAAAGAAAGTGATTGAAGATTAGGTCTAGTTTATCCAGGACTCCCCAGCATGAGCCACAACTGCTCATTATAGCTGCCCTGTGGCTTATCACGGGTTTTGGGAAACTAGTCTGCCTACTAATCATTCCCATTTATTTTCTCTGAAAGGGTGGCATGTATAAGCTCCAAGTTGTGGGAACATAGTGGGAATTCCGAGACCTCAAGATCAAGTGTTGATAAGAGCTTTTAACCCTTCATTGGGTTTCTGAGTGCACAGGTTGTTTAAGTGGCCCTAATTCCAGGGCCAGAGATCTAAGAAGCAGTTGTCAATGTTCTTCTCTGCCTCTGATGTAATTATATATATATATACATATATATATATATATACATATATATAATATATAGATAGAGAGAGTCTGCATGGAATAAATGGAAAACTGGTCGTGGAGGTTCTAGAGTCACACAAGGGACAAAACCAAATATGTAAACAGTACCATCTCCTTGTTTGTTGGATGGCAATGAGAGTCCTTATGGGGTACGGTTATAATTATTAGTGCCTGGAGTAGGAGACAGATACACATCTGGATGAATCAGTAGCCCCAGCCAGTTGACTTGGTATATGAATGTTTTGCGGGGGAGGGCATCAGATCTGTATCTACAAAGAGCAGTGCAACTGCCTGAAGTTTCAGATTCGTGGTGTTCTCTGTGTTCCCTGCCCATCAGTGCTCCGTGCGCCCAGCTCAGTCTGTTTTACAAAGAGCACTCTGTTCTTTTTCTCAAAACTTCTGGGGGCACCTGGGTGGCTCAGTCGGTTAAGCATCTGCCTTCAGCTCTGGTTGAGATTCAGGGTCCTGGGATGGAGTCCTTCATCGGCTCCCTGCTCCGCGGGCAGTCAGAATCTCCTTTTGTCCCTCCTCCTTGCTCATTATCTCTCTCTTTCAAATAAATAAATAAAGACTTAAAAAGACTTCTGGGACTTCATGGCAAAGTAGCCGTATCCTCCCTCTGTCCCTCTGTTCAAAGAAGCCTCAACAGTTGACTCAAATGAGGACTCTGTAAGCATTAGAAGAGTAGGAAAATCTATTCTCCCTGTTTTTTTGTTTTTTTTTTTTCTTCTAAATCCTGACTTCCCTCTGAACTCAGGAAGTTGGGAGCTGTGTACATCCCCTTGTATGATTCCCATGGGTGTGCAGAGTTTTGTTTTGGTTTTTATTTTTTAAATGCTGGGGAAGATTGATACATTTATTTTTTTGTCTCCATTTAGGTGGGCTGTCCCTTGCTGCTTGCATGCTTTATTTTGGAAAAATCCTTTCACAACAAACACCCAAGGGAATATCCTGAACCTCTAGTCATATTTGAAAGGTTTGAAGAGGTAAGTGGCTATGAGGACTGTACAGAAATATATGCCTCCACCAGAAAGGATGAATACCCAACTTTTGTAGCAACATGGACGGGACTGAAAGAGATTATGCTGAGTGAAATAAGTCAAGCAGAGAGAGTCAATTATCATATGGTTTCACTTATTTGTGGAACATAACAAACATCATGGAGGACAAGGGGTGTTAGAGAGGAGAAGGGAGTTGGGGTAAATTGGAAGGGGAGGTGAATCACGAGAGACTCTGGACTCTGAAAAACAATCTGAGGGGTTTGAAGTGGCGGGGGGGTGGGAGGTTGGGGTACCAGGTGGTGGGTATTATAGAGGGTATGGATTGCATGGAGCACTGGGTGTGGTGAAAAAATAATGAATACTGTTTCTCTGAAAATAAATAAATTGAAAAAACTAAAAAAAAAAAAAAAAAAAAAAAAAAAAAAGGAAAGAAAATGAGTTACAGGTGTCTGCGTGGCTCAGTCCATTAAGCATACAACCCTTGATTTCAGCTCAGGGTCTTAATCTCTGGGTCATGAGTTCAAGCCCCTGTGTTAGACTTTATCCTGGGTGTGGATCCTACTTTAAAAAATAAATAAAATTTTAAAAATAAAAGATAAAAAAAGAGAAATATATGATTTTATAGAGTCCTTGTCAATCATACCTTATTTCACATTAACTGGAAGTTTTTATTAGTTAGGATAAGTAATACATGGGACATAATCTATCCCCTTCTGCTTTTGAGGAAGGATTTCTTACATCCTGAGGGTTCTGTGCCCAGTACCCGCGCCAATGAGACAAGAGTGCAGAGACTCACAATTGTGTCTGGGATTCTGCAGGGAGGGAGACATACTGTACAATTTTTATGCTGTGCACAATACATTTTAGGGACTGCCAGCTTCCCAAAGTACATGAGATATTAGTCAAGCAGAGGCCAAAGGGGGTATACTAAATTATTTAATTTTTTTAATTTTCAAATTTTCTTCTTTTTAAAGTTCTTATTTATTTGTTTTTATTTATTTTTATTATGTTATTGAAATTTTATTCTAAAAAGTTTTATTGCAGATTTCAAACATATACACAAGTAGACAGACTAGTATAATTAACCTCTCAGGTACCCGTTATACAGCTTCAATAATTAGTGATAAATGGGAACTCTTACTTCATTTCTATTCCAATCTATTTCCCATACCCTGCCCCATGTTATTTTGAAACATCTCTCAGATTTCTATCATTTTATTTCTAAATATTTCAGCCTTTTCCCATGGAATAAAAGATTTTAAAAATGTAATTATAACCACACTACAACTTTCACACCTGAAAAATATCAACAGTAATTCCGTAATAACATCAAACACCAAGTCAGTGTATTTCCGCAATTGCCATACAAATGCTTTGAATGTTTAAACAGAAAAAGGGTGAGGTGGGGTGAGGTGAAGAGGGCAGTGCCCTCAAGTACTTGGAAGGCCACCCCTAGGAGGGACCCACAGAACCTGGAGCCTGGTAGAAAGTTACATCAAGTGCATGCCACTCCCTAGAGCAAAGAGCGTTTCCTATTCAGGACTGAACCTCAGTGTCCCCTCCTGCTGGGCAGGTCTCCTCCCCTGCCTGCCTTATCTCGCATGGGCCCTCAGTACTGTCAAGTGGCACCATTTAATTCTCTTTGATAGTGTAAGATACTTTTCTCATCTGGTCATTTTCCTTTCCACTCACTGTAGAACTGTATAAAATTTCTAGACAAAAGCTCCACTTCTCTTTTTAAAACAAATAGCTAATACACTTGTGAATGCGGCAAAAAGACCTTTGAACTAGGCCAGAAACAGCAATTTTTTTTTTAGGAAAAATTGTTCCTAGAGTCAACAGGGTTAGTGTGGACTTTCCAAAGGCAGAATAATTAATGCATATGAGGAGTAGTTTTGTTCATTAGCAACAGCAGATCAGTCCATCAAAGTGTATCTAAAAGCTGTTCAGCCTGGTAGTACCAATTGGCACTTTTGTTTTCTTTAATTCAAGTCATGTAATTGCCCCCTCCCCCTTTCTCATAAAAACCCCTTGTTTTCCCCACACAGGTGACACACTTTTCTGGTTGCTGTTGGAATCTGTGTTGCCCAAATTGCAATTCTGAGATCCCAAATATTAAGGCGTTTGTTCTTTTTCTAAACAAACGAACAAACAAATAAAAAAAGTCTAAACAGCTTTAATATGGATCCAAAACTACATTGTGACTGGCTGGGATCTTTTGCATTTCCTTTAATTTATCTTCTCCCTCTCTTTGTGTTTTTTAGTTCTTGCAATATTTTTCTTTGGCTGTTGATGTTATTATTGATGCTGTTTTTCATTGGAGAAACTATATTTTGTCCTGGAGAGCTTCCAACAATCTGGATTTTGTGATTGTACCCCTATGGTGTCATTTGACATGCTCATTTGTTCCCTGAATTTTCTATATATTGGTAATTAAATCTAGGTGCTTGGTCAGGTTCAGGTTTGATGTTTTTTGGCAAGACTGTTTCAGAGATGGTGTTGCCATGAGGCCCATAATACCTTATTGTCTCTCTTCATGTGATGTTAGCTGTCACTGATGATAATGGGAAGATCTTATCCTTCGCAGGAAGTTACAGATGGATATTCTAATCTGTCAAGCTTCCTTCATTCATTAGCAAGAATGTATCCATACCTTTATCGACTCTGTGCTTATTCTGAGAAGGCAAACACATAAAAAAAAAAAAAACAAAATAAGAGATACCTTTATACACTATATGGAGTGATTTCCAGGATATATTTGAGAGATTTAAAATGAAACCAGTAACATGTATAGTATGTTACCATTTAAAAAATGGAAATGAACACACATACACACACACACACACACAAACACACACATATATAGTGTAATATATGGTGAGCAGCTTCATTATATTAACAGAGATAACTGCAACTATCTTCATGCTTGCCTCTTCCTTTGTATTCTCTCTTAAAACCATTGATCTAAACATGATTTCTCTTCTTTGCTAGTCCAATTATGGACTAGGTAGGACCACCAACTTTATCTTTTCCCATATGTTGGGTATATTTCTGAAGTTTTAATTCTCTGATTGGATTTTTTAAAAGGCTTCATGGGGATAAGACATATTGCAATAAATTTGAGTCCTTATCACAGTGAGGTATCAGCCATACGTCATTGTATTATATGCATCATTGCTTCCAAAGGAAGCAAAATAAATCAGACACGCTCAAAGGTACTAATCAAAGTCTTGGGCTAATAACACTGCCATGTATGTTTAACTAATACAGACTTGCTTAGCTATGACATCACTGGTACAAAAGAGGTGTGGAAGTTGAAGGAAAAGCTCTTTGAATGGTATCTCTAGCTGATGGACCAGGAAGATACTAGGATGTTGTGGTAGTTGGTATCTTTGAAATCCTATACAGAATTGTATAGACAATACTCAGCACCCAAACTATGCAATTAAGGAAAATTGGATAAAAGGATTATTGCAAGATGTGGTCAAGATTTAAAGGGATAGTGGGATACTTCAGGGCAGACGAGAACAGGGAGCCATGTCCACTTCAGACCCTAAGAGAGTAGATGAATAGAGAAGGCTTCCTGGCAGGAGCTCTGGTCTTGATAGAGAGACACAGCTAATACGCAGTTATCTGGCAGGGAGCATTCTGTGGGGATAAATTTCTTGACTCCAGTATCCTTCTCCTCTTCGCTGGTGCCTCTCATTGTTAAAACCCAACTAAAAATCAGAGGGCAAAGTAGCCCATAGAGATTGGCCTCTGATGGGCACAGGGCATTATGCCTCAATCTTCTTAGGCCTAGTAGTTCCAGTGAAAGATTTATGTGCCAGTCTGGATTTTTTCGTACACTTCTGGAAGTTTTGATAACTTCTCTTGACACTTGGTGTTTTAAAATTTTATGGGGAGAAGTTTTTGTGTAGGTCATTTTGTATTCATGTTACCAAGAAATCAGTGGACGCTTTAAATCTGAAACTCCAGATATCCTTCAGTTTGATGAAATGGTCTTCTTTTTTCTCCATTCTCTCTCTCTCTAGAATACTTATTGGTGGCTGTTTCCCTGAAGATGGAGTGATTGTCTTTTTAGGCTTCTTAAGCTTTCTTTCTCTTTTTGCTTTGTATTTTGGGACACTTGTTGACATTTTAGACTTTTAAATACATTTTTAGCTCTTGATGATTTGCTTTTGTTTTCGTATTATTTCTTTTATATAGCAACTTGCGCTCTCTCTCTCTCTCTCTCTCTCTTTTTTTTTTTACATATATGTGACATCTGAAATTTCTCTGAGGAAATTACTTGAAGTCCTTTTATTTTTTCAGCTGTTTTAAGACATAGTAGACCAATCAATATTGTGTAAATTTAAGGTGTACAGTGCGGTGATTTATATATGTATATATAGTGAGATGCTTGCCAAAATCAAGTTCATTTACACATCCATCAGCTCACATAGTTATTATTTATTTATTTATTTATTTGTGTAGTGAAAACACATTTTTTTTCTTTTTTTAGAGAGAGAGAGAGGGAGCACCTGTGCACATGAGTCAGGTCGGTGGGGTGGGGGGGGTGGGGGGGCATGGGGAAGGGCAGAGGGAGAATCTTAAGCAGGCTCCACACCCAATGTGGTGCCCCACAGCGGCTTGATCTCACAACTCTGAGATCATGACTTGAGCCAAAATCAAGTCAGGTGCTTAATGGACTCAGCTACCCAGGTGCCCCTAGAACACATTAGATCAAAGTTTATCTCCTTTCCGTTTGCTCTGTCCCCTCCAAAGTCACAATGATTCATTGATCATGAGACAGGAGACTATAGTGATTAAAAACCTGGGTGTGAATTATGGCATTGACTAGTTTTTTTGACCTGGGGCAAGGCACCTGGCCTTTGTACCTTGGTTTCCTCACTTGTGAAAAACCACCACAAGGAGTTAAGATGGCAGAGAAGTAAAGAGACCCTGGGCTTTCCTCATCCTTCAAACGTAGCTGTATTGAGAGGTCAGGTCACTTATAATACTCATGAAACTGATTTGAGGATTGAAAGAAGGATTTCCACGGTTGGAAGGAGACAGCATGGTGGGTGTGATATGCATGTAAGTGACTGATAGGGAAAAAACTATATGGGGAGAGAACGCTTTCTGGGGGGAGATAAAAGGGAGAGAAGGAGAGTGGGACAGAGGGGTTGAGAGAGAGCGGTGTCAGGAAGAAAATCTCTTGGACCATAGACTGGGGAGCTGAGGGAACTGAATAGTTCAGGTTTTTTGCAAGCAGCAAGTGGAGGTCAAGCCCAGAGAATTTGAAAATGCTCAACTTTCACTGGATGGGAGCTATCACCCAGGAATGCACAAAAAAAGGTGTAGGGATCTCTAGGGTTGCACTGTGAGAGATCATTCCCCTTCCTGGAGTATATTTGGAATAGGGTATATTGCCTTTCTAAGGACAAAATACTGCAGGTGCCAACAAACAGTCTTTCATCAACAGTGAGCAAAGATGTGCACCGAGACTGGATAATACAGAATCTGAACACCGTACAAGCATGGGACTGTTTTTCTGGAAGAAAGGGCACTAGTCAGACTATAGTATGCCTCAAACCTGGAAGAGGGAGCATATCTCAGTGGGTCGGCTATTTTAAGATCTGGAGTTTTTAATCCCAGTCACACTAGAAATAAAACACAGGAGACCTGAGTGTCAGACACACTGACGGCCCTCACTTCCTGAACAGCAGGAGGTGTGAGACACCCCCCACCCCCAAATCTAGGATATAGAAAGTGGAGTGTTATCATTTTACCCATGCAGTCAACATGGCTGGACATCAGAGAGCAACATAGTAGCTCCCAGTGGAGGTGTGAGCCATTTACATTAACCCTGTCCCTGGTGCTTAGCAAGTGCTTTTTTTTTTTTTTTTTTACTCAGATGGGATTGACTAAGCCAATGGACAGGGTCTCTCTCCCAGAAAAGCAAAACAGGCAGCATGCCACATGCACCAAATCTACTGATCATGCAATGCTTCAAAGTGTCCCCTTCAATTCAATTAGGACCAGGCTGTATTTTTTTTTTCTTTCTCCTTTGGAATCAAGCTTATAATTTTTTGTTTGTTAATTTGCTTTTTCATTACCTTCTCTCTCTCTCTCTTTGATCAAACTTCTTTTTTTCTTTTCTTTTTCTTTATCTTTTTCCTTTTTGTTTGGAATCAATCTTACAGGTTTGTTTTTGCTTTTGTTTTTCAATTGTCTGTGTTTTTGTTTTTGGTTTTTGTACCTTTCCCTTTTCTCTCTCTCTTTTTCCTTTCATTTCTTTTTTTCCCAGACTTTTTTCAACAAACAAGTCAAAACTCACCTGTAAGTCCAAGCACTCCCCACTTCAAGCAAGAATGAGCTCTGCAGAGGATGACCAGTGGGAAAAAGCAACCAAAATCCAAGGGCAGAGTGCACACAGCATACATCAGAAACACTTCATGAAGTGGCAGGCCTTGGACAGTTTATGACCTATTTTTAATACATAACAAGCTTTCATAACATGCAAGAGATAGAAAGAATTTAGCTAAATTTGGCTAAAGAAATTTAGCCAAAATGACAAGATAGAGGAATTCTCCCCAAAAGAAAGGTCAGGAAGATATCACAGCCAAACACTTGCTGAAAACAGATACAAACAATATATCTGAAAAAGAATTTTGATCAATAGTCATAAGACTACTAGTTGGACTTGAGAAAAAAACATAGACAATAATAGAGAAACCCTTGCTGCAGAGATAAAAGACCTAAAAATTAGGATTTTTTTTTTAATGCTATAACAAATGCAAAACAGTTTGGAGATAATCACAATGAAGAGGCAGAGAAGACAGTGGGTGATATAGAAGATAAAATTATGGAAAATAATGAATCTGAAAAGAAGAGTGAAAAAAAAACTATTAGATCACAAAAGTAGACTTAGAGAACTCAGTGATTCCATAAAGCAAAATAATATCCATATCATAGGAGTCCCAGAAGAAGAAGAACGGAAAAAAAAAAAAGGCAGAAGGCTTATTTGAACAAATTATAGTTGAGAATTTCCTTAATCTAGGAAAGGAAATAAGAATTCAAGTCCAAGAAGCACAGATAACTCACCTCAAAACAAAACAAAACAAAACAAACAACAACAACAACAACAACAAAAAAACAGGTCAACACCAAGACATTTCACAGTGAAATTTGCAAAATACTAAGAGAATTCTGAAAGCAGTGAGGGGAAAAAATGGTCCTTAACTTATAAGGGTAGACACATAAGATTAGCAGCAGTCCTGTCCACAGAGACCTGGCAGGCCAAAAGGGAGTGGCATGATATACACAACATGATAAATGGGGAAAACATCCATCCAAGAATATTTTATCCAGAAAAACTGTCATTCAGAATAGAAGGAGAGATAAAGGGTTTCTAAGACAAACAAAAAACTAAAGGAGCTCATGAATGCAAAACCAGTTCTGTAAGAGATATTAAAGGGGCAGGAAAGAGGGACCAAAAGTAACAAAGAATGGAACAGAATAGAGACAATCTACAGGAACAGCAACTTTACAGGTAATACAATGGCATTAAATTCATATCTTTCAAAAATTACTCTCCGGGGGCGCCTGGGTGGCTCAGTGTGTTAAGCCGCTGCCTTCGGCTCAGGTCATGATCTCAGGGTCCTGGGATTGAGTCCCGCATCGGGCTCTCTGCTCGGCAGGGAGCCTGCTTCCCTCTCTCTCTCTGCCTGCCTCTCCATCTACTTGTGATTTCTCTCTGTCAAATAAATAAAATCTTTAAAAAAAAATTACTTTGAATGTAAATGGACTAAATGCTCCAATCAAAAGACAGAAAGTATTAGAATAGACTAAAAAAAAAAAAAAAAAAACAAGACATCAGTATGCTGTTTACATGAGAATCATTTTAGATGTAAAGACACCTCCAGATTGAAAGTGAGGGGGAGGGGGAGGAAAATTTATCAAGCTAATGGACATCAAAAGAAAGTTGAAGTAGCCATACTTACATCAGACAAACTAGATGTTAAAACAAAGACTATAAATAAAAGATGACACAGGACACTATATCATAGTAATGGGGCTTATCAAACAAGAAGGTCTAGCAATTATAAATATTTATACCCCTAACCTGGGAGTAGCAAATATGTAAATCAATTAATAAAAGACTTAAAGATGATCACTGATACTAATACAGTAATTGTAGGGGGACTTTAACACCCCACTCTCAGCAATGGACAGATAATGTAAACAAAATATCAACAAGGAAACAGGGCTTTAAATGACTCATTGGACCAGATACATACAAAGCATTTCAGATACATACAAAGCATTTCATCTTAAAGCAGCAGAGTACACATTCTTTTTGAGTGCACATGGATAATTGTCCATAATAGTTCACCTACTGGGTCACAAATCAGGCCTCAACTTGTACAAAAAGATTGAGATAATGCCATGCATATTTTCAGACCACAATACTATGAAACTTGAAGTCAACCGCAAGAGAAGATTTGGAAGGATCACAAATGCAGGGAGTTAAAGAACATCCTACTAAAGAATGAATGGGTCAAACAGGAAACTGAAGAAGAACTTAAAAAATACATGGAAACAAATGAAATTGAAAGCACAATAGTTCAGAACCTGTGGGATGCAGCAAAGGCGAAGGGAGCAAAGGCTAAGAGGAAGTGTATTGCAATAGGTCTTCCTCAAGAAGCAAGAAAAGTCTCAAGTACACAACCTTAAGTTACACCTAAAGGAGCTGGGAAAAGAACAACAAATAAAGTCTAAATCCAGAAGCAGAAGAGAAAAAGTAAAGGTTAGAACAGAAATCAATGATAAATTTTTAAAAAACCAAAACAGTAAAACAGATCAACAAATCTAAGAGCTAGTTCTTTGAAAGAATTAACAAAATTGATAAAACCCTTAACCAGGTTTATCAAAAAGAAGATACAAATGACCCAAATAAAATCATGAAGAAGAGAGATCACAATCAATACTGCCAACCACAAATAATTTTAAGAGGACACTATGATCAATTGTATGCCCAACAAATTAGGCAATCTAGAAGAAATGCACAATTCGCTAGAAAATATAAACTGCAAAAACTGAAACAGAGTTAAAAAATCTGAACAGACCCATTACCAGTAAAGAAGTTGACTCAGTAATCAAAAATTTCCCAACAAATAAAAATCCAGGGCTGGATAATTTCCCAGGGGAATTCTACCAAACATTTAAAGAAGAATTAATGACTATTCTTCTGAAGTTATTCCAAAAAATAGAAATGGCAGGAAAACTTCCTAATTCATTCTATGAGGCCAACATTACCTTGATCCCAAAACCAGGCAAAGACCCCACTAAGAAGAACTACAGACCAATATCCTTGATGAACATGGATGCAAAAATTCTCAGCATTAAACTACCTAATTGGATCCAACAGTACATTAAAATGATTATTCTATACCACTAAATAGGATTAATTCCTGGGCTGCAAGTGTGGTTCAACATTTACAAATCAATAAGTGATATATCACATTAGTACAAGAAAGGATAAGAATCATATGGTTCTCTCAATAGATGCAGAAAAAGCATTTGACAAAATACAGCCTCTCCTTTTTTGGTAAAAACCCTCAACAAAGTAGGAATAGAAGGAACATACCTCAACATCATAAAGGCCATATATGAGAGATGACTAGTTATTATTATCCTCAATGGGGAAAAACTGAGAGACTGAGAGCTTTTCCCCCTGAAGTCAGGAGCACAACAGGGATGTCCAGTCTCACCATTGTTGTTTAACATAGTACTGGAAGTCCTGGCCTCAGCAATCAAACAACAAAAAGAAAAGGCGTCCAGATTGGCAAGGAAGAAGTCAAAGTTTCACTCTTCCCAAACGATATGATACTCTATGTAGAAAACCCAAAAGACTGCACCAAAAAACTGGTAGAGTTCATATAGGAATTCAGCAAAACTGCAGGATATAAAATCAATGCACAGAAGTCTGGAATTTCTATACACCAATAACGAAGCAGCAGAAAGAGAAATCAAGGAATAGATTCCATTTACAATTGCATCAAAAACCATAAAATACTTAGGAATAAAACTAAAAAAAAAACGGCAAAAGCTCTGTATTCTGAATACTATAGAACACTTATGAAAGAAATCGAGAAACACAAAGTAATGGAAAAATATTCCAGGCTCTTGGATTAGAAGCACAAATAGTGCTAAAATGTCTATACCACCCAAAGCAATCTACACATTCAATACAATCCCTATCAAAATAACACCAG
Source organism: Mustela lutreola (assembly GCF_030435805.1). Classification (NCBI taxonomy): domain Eukaryota; kingdom Metazoa; phylum Chordata; class Mammalia; order Carnivora; family Mustelidae; genus Mustela; species Mustela lutreola. The sequence goes on along the minus strand of NC_081305.1, from coordinate 36,707,553 downwards.
CATTTTTTGCAGAGCGGGAACAAACAATCCTCAAATTTGAATGGAACCAGAAAAGACCCTGCGTAATGAAAGGAATGTTGAAAAAGAAAACCAAAGCTGAACATCACAATTGCAGATTAAAAGCTATATTACAAACCTGTAATCATCAAGGCAATAGGTACTGGCACAAAAACAGACACATAGATCGATGGAACAGCACAGAGAACCCAGAAGTGGAACCTCAACTCTATGGTCAACTGGAAAGATGTCCAATGGAAAAAAGACAGTCTTCTCAACAAATGGTATTGGAAAAAAATGGGCAGCCACATGCAGAAGAATGAAACTGGACCACTTTCTTTCTTTTTTTCTTTTTAAGATTTTATTTATTTATTTATTTGACAGGCGGAGATCACAGTAGGCAGAGAGGCAGGCAGAGAGAGAGGAGGAAGCAGGCTCCCTGCAGAGCAGAAAGCCCCATGTGGGGCTGGATCCCAGGACTCTGGGGTCATGACCTGAGTCGAAGGCAGAGGCTTTAACCCACTGAGCCACCCAGGTGCCCCGAAACTGGACCACTTTCTTACACCATACACAAAAATAAACTCAAAATGGATTCAAGACCTAAATGTGAGACAGGAATCCACCAAAATCCTAAAGAACACAGGCAGCAGCTTTTTACTAGACACATCTCCAGAGGTAATGGAAACAAAAGCAATGATTTAACTATTGGGACTTCATCAAGATAAGAAGCTTCTGCACAGCAAAGGAAACAGTCAACCAATTAGAAAGGCATCCTACCGAGTGGAAGAAGATATTTGCAAATAACATATCAGATAAAGGGTTGTATGCAAAATTTCTTCTCAAACTCAACACCTAAGAAACAAAAAATCCAATCAAGAAATGGCTAGAAGACATGGACAGAGATTTCTCCAAGGAAGAAATACAAATAGCCAATAGCCACATGAAAAAATGCTCAATATCCCTCATCATCAGGGAAATACAAATCAAAACCACACTGAGATACCACCCCACACTGATCTGAATAGGTAAAATTAACCACTCAGGAAACAACAGATGTTGGCGAGGATGCAGTAAAGGGGGAATCCTCTTACATTTTTGGTGGGAATGCAAACTGGTAGGGCCACTCTGGAGAACTGTATGGAGGTTCTGCAAAAAGTTAATGATACGTCATTTGCAAAAAGTTAAAAATAGAACTGCCCTGGGGCACCTGGGTGGCTCAGTGGGTTAAGCCGCTGCCTTCCGCTCAGGTCATGATCTCAGGGTCCTTGGATCGAGTCCCACATTGGGCTTTCTGCTCAGCAGGGAGCCTGCTTCCCTCTCTCTCTCTCTGCCTCTCTGCCTACTTGTGATCTCTCTCCGTCAAATAAATAAATAAAATCTTTAAAAAAAAAAAAAAAAAAAAAAAAAAAGAACTGCCCTAAACCTAGCAGTAGCACTCACTGTTAGGTACTAATCCAAGGAATACAAAAATGGTGATTTGAAAGGGGACATGTACCCAATATTTATAGCAGCAATGTCCACAATAGTCAAAACGTGGAAAGAGCCCAAATGTCCATCAACTGATGGATGAATAAAGAAGATGTGGGAGATATCCGTATCTATATATCTATATATCTATATCTGTATATATAATAGAATATTACTCAGCCTCCAAAAGAATGAAATCTTACCATTTGTAAGGATGTGGATGGAACTGGAGTATATTGTGCTTGCTAAGCAAAATAAGTCAGTGAAAGAAAGACAAATACAATTTCACAAATATGTAGAATTTAAGAAACAAAGCAGGTGAACTTTGAAGAAGGGAAGGAAATACAAGATAAAAAGAGAGAGGGAGGCAAACCATGAGAAGCTCTTAACTATAGGGAACGAACTGAGGACTGCTGGAGGGGAGTTGGTGGGGGGGTAATTGTGATGGACATTAAAGAGGGTACTTGATGTAATGAGCTCTGGGTGTTCAAATGATAAATCAGTAAATACTACCCCTGTAACTAATAATACACCATTGTTCACTAACTTGAATTTAAATAAATTCTAAGAAATATAAAATTTAAAAAAGCAGTGTGTGACGATTATATAAGTTAATATTTGCAAAATCTTTAGGAAAGGATTCAATGTTAGCTGGAACCTCTATACATTTTTGGTCTCTCTTCTGTGCTGCTGTTTGTCCTTGAGTAGCTGGTGATTCTTAATTGTCTAAAACTATTTATAAATAGAGTACTGTGGGTTTTCTGTATATTTCTGGACTTTGAGCTCTGTCTGGATAGGTAGGTATATCTTTTCCACTGGCAGAATTTACCCGGAAGGATGGGGATGGGCAGGCCTGAGTCTGCGCTGACTCCACCCTACAAGCTCATATAAGGAGGCGCAAGAGGATTCTACTCAGAAGAGCTAGCTGCCACTTACAAGCAGATAACTTCCAGGGATCTCCCTCACTATGTGTGTGCATACCAGGGCGAACAATTTGCTTAGACATTAACTAGGCATTTCTTCAGGTAAATATTTTTACTTTGGCCCATTCTTTTTCAAATCTCTGCACCTGCCAATTATGGAGTGGTATTTTCCCTTATCCTCCAAAAAGGAGTTTATTTCCTGCCTTCCCCAGAGCCTTCTCCAATGCTAGCTCTAAGCTGTGCACCGCCAGCTCACTACCCACATTCAACATTTCAGAAATTCCTCACAATTCTACCTCCTCTGATATCCCTCCATTTTACCCCAATTCTTACAGGATTTTATTTCCTCGTATACCTCTTTTCTGTTGTCTTCTAGAAGAAGAGGAAATAAATACATACTCTATCAGCTGAACTAGACACTCCAAACTCAACTTACAAATTTTACTTTCTAGGGATGCTGTGAGTTTTGCTATCTGTGAACAGTGGCTGTTTGCAAGTTCACATCCTCCTCCTAGGTCTCCAGGGCACCTGTACACTCATGTGCTATAGACATAGTCTCACTGTACACTGATTATCTACTTGTCCTCCTTTCCTAGGACAGAGGGGAGAGGACTATCTTGCAGTTATCACAGTCCCTGACATGTGCTCAGCATTTTATCTCTGTGAGTACCCCTCTTCTCTCACTCACCACGGAACACTAGAACTTGACATAAATTACAAATTCATACTGACCAAGGGCAGTGGGTATTTTTTTAAAAATCTGGGGCAAAGAAAATGTTTAATAGTGTAGGGGATATAGTGCCAGTTTACAAAATCTGCAATAGGAAAAAGATTATATTCAGGCCCTCCATGCCTACATAGTTATAAGCACTGGGCTATAAATGTGGCACTTAACCTCTGGGAGGCCACAGCAAAGAGTGAAACACTTTAGCAACATCTACTTTTTGTTAATAATACATTCTTGAAAACATGCATAAAAGACATTTGAAAATAAACAAGAGTATTACAGTTTTGATTGTGGTGGTGTTTGGGTGGTAGTGTGTTTCATGCCAGAGATTGAAAAATACTATAATATTTCTAAATACATTGTGCATTTTGGACACAACATTATTTAAAACATTACATTTAATCTTGTTCTATTTCTTTGTAATTCAACCGTATTTGAAAGTCCATTTGAGATGGAGATTCACACCATTTGAGAAGTGATCACACTTGATCAATTCTATCTTGGCCTTAAATATATTACATTTATGGGACCGATATTTTTGTTACTAGTATTAGCACTTTCACTTTCCTGTTCTAATTTATTTTTAAAGCATTAAAAAAAAACACATAAAGAGATTTCATAAACACTACAGTTTATCAAATTAAACTCTTGGGAGGTGGGCACTACTACACCCATAAGAGCTCTGGAGGCTTGTCAACTGATGTATGAGAGTCCAAATTCAGATTGTTAAGGTTTAATTCTCTCACTATATAATTTATGAAAATCAAATATGTGAAAATTAAAGAAGCCTTCAATCATGAAATTCACATTTTTTTTTTTCCCCAGAAAACAAAGTTACTCTGGGGATTCGACTTACAAGAATGAATAATCCAGGCCTCGGAATTCTGTACTTTGGAAAAGTGCACACCCCCAAGCATACACATTTTAACACACACATACTGTTGTGTAGTTTAGAATACCAGTATAAATGTGTATGCTTTTACTGTGATTTTCCTCCACGTGGGTAAGTTATTACATACAGTGAAACATCTTGTGAAATTATTATTATTTAAATTCATATTTTCTTAATGCAGGACCTACTTATAGATGAAGGGATGTTAAAATTTAGGTACATTTTTAAAAATGGTATTCTTTCAGTTTCAGCCTTGATGGGAACCCCAACACAATTGGTACAAATTATTCCTACATTCTAAGTAGCAATGATTGCTTTGAAAAATAAATCTATACATGCAGGAACTTAACAAAATAGAACTTTATATCTCATCCACACAGTGGTCTACTGTACTTTTCCTCCACCCAGGCTTTTTCCATTGTGTCTCCACAGTCTTCCAGGGCCTCAGAATCCTCTGCACCCCTCAGAGGGAATGAAAAGGAACTGTGGAAAAGGCACACACATTGCTCACATACCTGGTCCTCGCTAATATTCATTACTTCTGTTTCCATTCCATTCATGAGATTTCATGATTGGCCTGGCCTACATGCAAAGAAGACTGGGAAATGTGGCCCCTCTCTGGAGAGTCACTTTCCAGAAACAACACAGTGCAATGAAAGGAGAAGCTAGAACTGTGGTTGATAGCTTTCCCCATCCAAAACAAATAATGGGAGATGGGCTAGAAGTAGCTAAAAATGTCCCCTGAGGTGAGAATGTACAGGAAAGGGAAATGAGAGGTCTTGTGAATGAATCTGCTGGGCTAACTGCCTGTCCCTCTACTCTCCACCCTGTCCACTCCAATGCCAAATAATACATTTTAAAAAAACTGAACTTTTAAAACAAGACGGGATTGGGAGGGAGACAAACCATAAGTGACTCTTAATCTCACAAAACAAACTGAGGGTTGCTGGGGGAGGGGTTTGGGAGAAGGGTTGGGATTATGGCCATTGGGGAGGGTATGTGCTTTGGTAAGTGCTGTGAAGTGTGTAAACCTGGTGATTCACAGACCTGTACCCCTGGGGATAAAAATATATGTTTATAAAAAATAAAAAATTAAAAAAAAAAAAAGAGCATTTTAGCCTCAGACAGGAACCATTTCCCAACTCCCAGCCTTTCAGCTTCAGTTCCAGGCTCTGTGCAATGGGGGCAATATTATCAACCACATGGCAATGTTGTGAGCAAGATAAAAGAACTTTCTAAATTGTGGAGTGCTCTGTGCCTAAATCTGAAGTTAACAACAAACGGTTGGCCCTCGTGGATCTTCATTCTTTGTTGTTTGGAAGTCTGCCCTGGTTACTATTTTGTGTGATGTAGATGAAACACTCCTCATTTTCTTAGTATCTTGACTACAGGGGAAAATTATAGTCATTAATGCACACTATTAAATTATGTCAAATACTAGATTCAAATTTTCTGCTGAATACCAAATAGGTTTTGGCTAAAAGGAAAACCTGATGTAGATTTAGGGTTGTGTTTGGGATTCTCTTTCCAGCCTCCCCTCTACTCTGCCCCTTCTCCAGAGTAGCATAATATATTGCTATAGTTCAAAGGGAATAAGAGTAAATAACATCATAAAGATTTGGGTCAATTGTAAAGCATGACTCAGTATCTGGCAGTGTCAGACTATAGACTCCAGTCAAAGTGTATAAGATCTCAATACCTACCATGGAAAGAAAGGAGCTTTCTTTTGCAGTATATCCCAGAATACGGCGGGTCTCCCATGGGCATCCTCAGATCCAACTTCAGACCAGCTTTGAAACACCCAAATACAAGTTTCACTAAGTAGTAGCAAGCTATGTGTTTACTGGAAGTTTCACAGTGAGACCCAGAAGAAGGTCCATAACCTTACCACATATCAGACAACCCACCCCATACCCCTTCCTGCTATCCACTCAACCACCACTAAACTACCCCTGGCCCCAACCTTATCCAAGTATTCTCCACTATGTTATTTTTCATTTTTCTCTTACGGAGCCATCCAGCTCTGTCCCAGGTCCTCTACCCTCTACCTGTTTCCCTGTCTATCACCTTCCATGACACAGTTCACCTTCTTAGGGAGGCAGCTGGGGAGGGTAACTTACCCATTTACATGGGTTTTCCTTTCTCTTTCCTATGCTGTGTGTGCCACAGCGTGAGGCACTATGACCCCAGTGGTGATTAAGAATCAGACTTTGTTTGCAAAGTGCTCTCCCTCTGCTGGCTTCAGCAGTTAACTTTCTGTGATGGTTTAGTTTTTATAATGCTTTTAACATTTTGTTTCATTTTGCTCCTCAGAAACTCCTCCTTGAAGACAGGCTTTATGGTGTATTTGTCAGAGTTAGTAAAATGTGACTTCTATAACATCACACAGTGATCTTGGGCAGAAGAAAATCCACAACTCTTCATGTCTTAAAAAAAATTTTTTTTTTTGCTTTTGCAACAGAAAATTCACAAGTCATCAAGAGAATTCCAAGTGACAAAAAGACAGCAAAGGTTTTATCATTGAATTGAGCCCTTTCTTGCTAGAGGCATCTGGAACTGGGTAAGGACTTAGATGTCCCCCTGCCCTGCAGAAGTAACCATATCAGTAAAACTTCCTACAAATGCCAGGCTTCGGGGGGGTGCAAAAGCAACTATTCTATCTCAGTGAATCTTACCTTCCCCATGATCTCACCCATGACCAGCCATATCTCAGGGGGGAAATAACTTTCTGCTCTTGAGTCTGGAATTTGGATCTAGATATGGTGGAGGGAAGAGTGAGTCAGCCCCCACTGAACATCCAGCCGAGGGTACTGAGCCCACTTCGTAATTTCCATGGTGCCTCTTCCCTTCTGGCAGAGTTGCTGACAGGAGCTAAACAGGGCCATCCATCCAGGAGCAGCGCAGGTTTAATCAAGGGTCTGCCTGACAGCGCTGGGGCTCAGCAAAGCAGCTCCCCTGCTGTGATAAAGAGCTGATCAATGTTCCATTATTCTTGCATTTATTGGTGGCTCTCTTCCTCTCTCCCCCGCCTCCTCCTGCCTAGTACTTCTCGTCACAGCATCAGAGACTCCGTGAGAGAGATTGCTCCTGCCACAGGTCTTCTTGCTCGTTCCACAACCAGGGTACAGTCACCAGCTGGGCACTTGGAGGGGCCAGAGGCACAGCTCCACCAGGCTGTCTGGTGAGAAAAGCAGGAGGGCAAGGCCTGGCCCCAGGGGGAGAGGCTGGCATCATCCTAGCCTTCTCGGTCTGCAGGGACTCTCCTCTCCTCCTTTGGTGCAGGCTCCTATGCATTTTAAGACAGTGGTTGAGATGGTTGTGTCGTGTAGTCAGTTAATATATACGTGGTGATAATTTTGGACAAATGCACATGTACATGATGGCATCTCCAGAATCAAGATACTAGACATATCCAACACCTCTAAAATTTTCTTTATTTCTTCTGTAGTTTTTTGGCTTGGTAAGTTCACTTAACATGAGATCTATCCTCTAAATATATTTTACTTTATTTATTATTTTTTTAAATTAAATTTATTTATTTTCAGCATAACAGTATTCATTATTTTTGCACCACACCCAGTGCTCCATGCAATCCGTGCCCTCTATAATACCCACCACCTGGTACCCCAACCTCCCACCCCCCCGCCACTTCAAACCCTTCAGATTGTTTTTCAGAGTCCATAGTGTCTCATGGTTCATTTCCTCTTCCAATTTCCCCCAACTCCCTTCTCTCTAACTCCCCATGTCCTCCATGCTATTTGTTATGCTCCACAAATAAGTGAAACCATATGATAATTGACTCTCTCTGCTTGACTTATTTCACTACTTTATTTTTTTAAAGTTTTTGTTTACTTATTGTAGAGAGGGATAGAGAGAGAGCACAAGCAATTGGAGGGAAGAGGGAAAGAAAGAGAGAGAATCTCAAGCAGGCTCTGTGCTGAGAACAGAGCCCCACATGGGGTTCAATCCCATGACCCTGAGATCATGACCTGAACCAAAATCAATAGTCAGACATTCAGCAGACTGAGGCACCCAAGCACCCCTAAACATATTTTAAAGTGCACAATACTATATTAGTAATAGGCATCATGTCGGGCATCAGACTTCTAGAACTTACTCATCTTGAAAAACTGAAACTTTAAAAACACTGAGAAACAACTGTTCCTCAGCTCCTGGCAACCACTATTCTTCTGCCTGTATGAGGTTGACTACATTGGGTGTCTCAGACAGGTGGAATCATGAAGTATTTTTCGGCCAGTGATTGGCTTATTTCATTTAGCATAATGCCTTTTATGTTCATTTGTGCTGTCATAATAGTAGGATTTCCTTTTCATTTTTAAGTCTGAAAAATATTCTATTTCATGCATATATCCTATTTTCTTTATCTATTCTTCTGTTGATGGACATTTGAGTTGTTTCCACATAATAATTACTGTGAAAAATGTTGTAGAGGACAGAGGGTGGGGGATGTGTGTGTGAAAATATTTTTCAAGATCCTGATTTCAGTTCTTTTGGATATTTACCCAGGAGTGGGATTGTTCAATTATATGGTAGTTCTATTTTTAGTTTTTCCAGGAGCATCCATACTGTTCCCCACAGGGCCATTCTATATTTTCCCCAATAGCGTATAAGGGTTTCAAGTTCTCCACATTCTTGCCAACAGTTACTTATTTTTGTTTGTTTGTTTTTGTGAAAGTAGCTATCTTAATAGTTGTGAAGTGATATCTTACCTTGTGTGTTTAACTTTCACTTCCTCAATGTTGATTAACCTTGCGTACCTTTTCACATACCTGATAGCTGTTTGTAGGTCATCCTTGGGCCTGATAGTTCTTTACTATGGGGACTGTATTATGCATTGTAGGATGTTATAGCATCCCTGGCCCCACCCTCTACATGTCATCACAGTTGTGCCAATCAAAACTTTCTCTAGGTATTGGCAAATATCCCCTGGGAAAAGCCATCTCCAGTTACAAGCCACTGACCTTGGTGTCCAGCCTCTAAACAAACAGAACCGTGTCTCCTCTCCAAAGGCAAGGGAAACAAAAGTGAAAATTAATTTTTGGGACTTCATCAAGATAAAAACCTTCTGCACAGCAAAGGAAACAGTCAGTAAAACAAAAAGGCAGCCCACAGAATGGGAGAAGATATTTGCAAATGACACTACAGACAAAGAGCGGATATCCAAGATCTATAAAGGACTTCTCAAATTCAACACACAAAAAACAGATAATCACATCAAAAATTGGGCAGAAGATATGAACTGATACTTCTCAAAAGAAGACACACAAGTGGCTAACAGACACATGAAAAAGTGTTCATCATCATTAGCCATCAGGGAAATTCAAATCAAAACCACACTGAGATACCACCTTACACCAGTTAGAATGGCAAAAATTGACAAGATAAGAGACAACAAATGTTGGAGAGTCTGTGGACAAAAAGGCACCCTCTTACACGTTGGTGGGAATGCACGTTTGTACAGCCACTTTGGAAAACAGTGTGCAGTTTCCACAAAAAATAAAAAATAGAGTGACCCTATGACCCTGCAATTGCACTACTGGGTATTTAGCCCAAAGTTACAGATGTAGTGAAAAGAAGGGCCATATACACCCCAGTGTTCATAGCAGCAATGTCCACAATGACCAAACTCTGGAAAGAGCCAAGATGCCTTTCAGCAGATGAATGGATAAAGAAGATGTAGTCCATATACATAATTGAATATTACTCAGCCATGAGAAAGGCTGAATACCCAACTTTTGCATCAACATGGATGGGAATGGAGATTATGCTCAGTTAAATAAGTCAAGCAGAGAAAATCAACTATCATATGGTTTCACTCATATGTGGAACATAAAGAATAGCATGGAGGACATTAAGAGAAGAAAGGGAAAAATGAAGGGTAGGGAAATAGGAGGGGGAGATGAATCATGAGAGACTGGACTCCGAGAAACAAGCTGAGGGTTTTAGAGGGGAGAGGGTAGGGGAATGGATTAGCCCAGTGGTGGGTATTAAGAAGGGCACATATTACGTGGAGCATTGGGTGTTATATGCAAACAATCTTGGAACACTACACCAAAAACTAATGATGTACTGTATGGTGACTAAGATAACATTTAAAAAAAAAAAAAAAAAAAGAGCTGTGTCCTCCTGCTTCATTGCTACCATCATGCCAGCAGCAGCAACAGTAGCAGTAACACCACCACCACCACTACTTTTATCATTCCCATCATCACCATTACCATTAACATTAGCAACCAGAGATTTTCGTTAGTCATCATCACTACCAGTATTCATGATGGCTGAAGTTCTCATTAACGAGCTTTACTGATTCCCAGGTGCCTGGCATGCTCCAGAAAATCTGAATGGACCAACCCATGATTTCTCACAACCCTAAGAAGTAGGTACTATTTTAAATTTGAGAGAACCAAAAAGAAATAGCTAGTATTTTATCCCTAATTTCAAAGTGAGAAAACTTACAGTCAAGGAGTTTGAGGAACTTCTCTCAGTGAGGCAGAACACAAGCTTGCATTTGTCTGACATAAGCAGGAGCTTTGATTCACTATGCTAGTCTGCCATATGCTTCCTTTTCCCCATTATCTACATCTTCTCAGCTCCTGGCGTAGGTCAGGCACAAGCTTGGCACTCAAATAAATCTTTGTAAAGTACAGGAATCAAATCACTCAGCTTAATTCAAATTAATTTGCACCTTGTCTGTCGAGGCAGTAAAGAATTGTTTTGTAACACAGGACTAAATCTAGAATTCTGACTCCAAACTTGACCAACTGTGTGAGGTCAGACAGGCCACTTGACCTTTCTAAGCCTCTGAGACGTCATTTGTAAATGAGCTAATATGAGTAAAGAGATAAGAACTACACCTGGATACAAACAGCCCTCAAAAAAAGGAGGATATTCCTTTTAGTAATAGATGCTGTTATGCTCCCAATTTTTTGTGTCCTCTGGTCCTGTCACTCATCAATTCAGGGTGTATTACACATTCCTCCTTGTTGTCTTTACATAAGTGATTGGGAAATTATTGTGTGTATTTAGAAGAGATGAAAAGGAAGATGACTGGCTTCTTCTCAACTTCTCTTCTGACAAACGGCAGCCTATCTTGGACAGAGCCTACCTGGGTATCCAAGGCCTTAAAGTTCAGTGTCTGACATGGAAACTAAGCAAGCCATGTCTTTTTCAGGGTCCTGATTTTCTTTTTTGTATGTTAGTCTAGATAATCTCAAAGCTCCTAGATAAGCAGGTTATATAACAGATAATTTGTATAACCTATTATTATAATTTATATATTAGGGCATTTGTTCCAGCTTCAAGTGAGTTCCTTCTCTTATGCTGCCTGGGGGCTGGTGCTCTCACTCTCTATAATTTTTTTCTCTATCTTTTCTTCTTATGCAACAAATTCTTCAGTCAAGATGTGATCCCCATGTGTACCTCTGTCAGGCATGCTTTTCTTAGGCAATAAGCAGGATATGTAATTAGAATTTGCAAACAGCTCATGAGACTTTATGAATACATCTGAAAGGCTGATTAGCCAGACATGTTTTTTAAATACATGTCCTCTTGACCAGTAACCTGAAGATTGATCCTGCTGAGAGAAAAGGCTGAATTGCAGGTCAATATCTCTTTCTAAGAACCTTCTGACTTTAATTAGTTATCCTCACAAAGTCCTAGATTAGAGCTGAGGGACAGGTGATAAGGAATTAATGAAAGTACAGACACCAGGGAAGAGGTAAACCATGACAAGATGATAGAACTGTGGGAAGCAAAAGGATCTGGGAAGTGCACTGAGAGGAAATGTCAACATCTTGGGTGGTAGCAAGGGAAAAAAAAAAAATGGTCTGTCTCTCTGTCTGTCCCTCTATCTACCCATCTGACAGTGTTGCCATTTCCCAGAAATGCTGGAAGCAGCTTGCATCATCACCTTCATTTATAAAGGACAGAGCTATTGGAAAGAGCATATCACAATCACGTACTTTCTGTTGCAGGTCTTCCCCTGTCTCACTTCTGTCTACTTCTCTGGTAAATTGACGATAAGAATTCTTGCCTTATAAGGGAGCTGTCTAACTATTTTCCAAGCAAGAACTGTGGAGGAGCAAGATGACAAAGGCTGAGCAACAACCTAGGGGCACACCAAAGCCCAAGCCTAGTACCCTGCCTTGTCTCTGAGCTTGTTGTGGCAGTGTGCTTTCCATCTGGGTCAGGAGGGATAAACACAGGACAAACCTCATTATGGGTCTCCCAAGGCAGCTGGCTTTGCATTTACATTTCTTTTACTTCTTTTCCTTCAGGTAGGTGGGGATGGTAAAGTGGTGTGAGTAAAGGTCTTGGAAATCAGACAGCCACAACAAGTTCTGCCTGTCTTCTTGGAACTTATCACACACACACACACACACACACACACGTGTGTGTGTGTGTTTTAGCGTGAGAGAGTGAGTATGCATAAGCAGAGGGAGAAGGAGAGAGAGAGAGAGAGAGAGAAGTCTGTGCTGAGCATGGAGCCTGAAGCAGGGTTCTATCTCACGACCTTTACATAAGGTCTTTACATAAGTGATTGGGAAATTATTGCGTGTATTTAGAAGAGATGAAAAGGAAGATGACCGGCTTCTTCTCAACTTCTCTTCTGACAAACGGCAGCCTATCTTGGACAGAGCCTACCTGGGTATCCAAGGCCCTAAAGTACAGTGTCTGACATGGAAACTAAGCAAGCCATGTCTTTCTCAGGGTCCTGATTTTCATGACATTTTTGAGATCATGTCCTAAGCCTAAACTAAGAGCTGACTGAATGATGCAGGCACCCCTGAGAGATGTATATTAAACAGATGAGCACACAAGTGAAGGCATGCTTATGAAATTTTTAATAAGTGTCATACAGGAAAATTAGAGTATTCATTAGCAGTAAGTGGACTGGAAGGTCAAATAAATTTTCTCTGAGGAAGTGATCTTCAAGCAAAGACCTAAAAGATAGGTGGGAAATAATATGAACAAGCATGGAAGAGGTGGGAAATTGAGAAGGTAAGGAGGGGGAGACAGATAAGTGTCCATGTAGGGAGCAGGTTAATGGTTAGCCTGCTGAAGGTGCCAAAGAACTTGCCGAGCTGGGAGAAGAGAAGTGGCAAGAAACGTCAGGGACTAAGAAAAGAGAATGGACATGGTGGGGGGTGCTTATAAAGTGAGTAATAAGTTGGTATCTTAACTAATCTGCAAGGAGAACTTCTTCAAGGGTGCTTTTAGGGATGGTGATAAAACACTCTTGACTCCCCTTTTAAAGGACTTCATTTTACTTGCTGCATAGTGACAGGGCGCTAGGTATTACATTTCATTCTCCTAGTTCTTTTCTTTATAAATATGTGTCCTTTTAAATATTATTTAATACCTAGCTATTCTGGCCAAGGCTGAGTCCTTCTTGGTCCCCTTAGCTGAGGTCACCCTTCCTCCTCTGAGGAAGTGAGTAAGAGCCTGATGTGTGTGAGATTTTCCAATGAACGCTTTTTTGAAAATTTATGCTCTGTGATTATTCCAACTCCCCAGTTCCTACCTCAAATGTTCCCCCAGTAACATGGCCACATCTGTTTTTATTGTCAATAAAACTTGTCCTCCCTCTGTCAATCCTCGTTGTTCTCTTCATGTCCATATTCCATACCAGAATGTGGACCAACTGGGATACTCATTGTACACGTGAACTCCACATCACAAACTTTGACAAGCCTATTTCTCCCCCCACCACATGATCTTCCATGGGTCCAAAAAGAAGTGGAAGACCAAAACAGATATGCTAGGTGTGGTGGTCAGTTCATGGACACGGGATGGAATTGGCTGAGTGGGAATTGCTGCATAATGCTTCTCATTGACACTCAGCCTCTTTAATATCTCCTGTAACCATCTGCATTTCTCAAATACAATACAGTTGTTCATACGATACAGTTTGGACAGGTATGAAGGAAGTCTTAGGGCATGGATAGGTGTCATTTCTGCTAGATAATCCATAATAGCAGAGAGTCTGCCCATCCATGGGCTATCCTCCTTAAATAACAGTGCCTAGAAAGAAGCAAGGAGCCTGAACAGCACTGTATGGGCTGGGTTGGGTGTTATTTGGAGGGTCTTCAGGCCATGCCTGTCCCTACAAGACTCTGTGACAAGGTTGGGGGTACGTTTTGTGTGGGGCATGGATGTGGAGAATCTATTAGCACTAACTTTTCTGTTCATGTGGTCCTCGGTCCATTCTTCCAAGACGTCACCAACTACTCCTCTTCACCATGCCTCTCATCTCACCACATATCCTCTCCACATACAAGAACATTATTTTGTCTGAAAGCCTAGCTCTTGATTGATTTTTCTTAATCTACCCTTCATGGGAGTAGAGGCTTGTTATTATTTATAAGTACTTATAAGTTCTTCAGACTTTAGAAACTCAGAAGTTCTGTTTCCTACAAATAAAGACTCTTGGTTTCCAAAGACTACTCTGAAGCTCAAAATCCTGAGTTGCCTTATTTTTGCTTTGGCACATCTAGGACCCTCTTTCCTGTGAAAAGTTTTTACTGCCTCTGTTGGCAGATGCAGGGAGTTCACAGACACCTATGGAAATGTGTGGGTAGGGAGTGAAAAACATGGTGAGGGAGTCTTCAGAACACAGTCCTCGTTGGTTATCAAGGGTTTTTATGTTAGTTGGACTCATGGTTTAAGTCTAGAGAAAAGTCTTCCTCCCACCAAATCCCTAAAATTTTCTAACAGTCTGAAAAATCTACTATTTAGCAGCTTCGAGTAGGAAAAAGTGTTCCTTGTGGTGCTACTCATGTCAAGGATTAGATCTATGATGGCTTTAGTCATCATTCCAACAACTCATTAAGATATTTTTCATTCAGAAGAATGAAACAAACTTTCTGATGATTTTAACCAGGAGGTGGAAAGCCCAAATAGTATTTCCCCATGCTTGCATGGATAGGATTCAGGCCACTGATCACTCAGTTTGTCTCACTTTGCTAAGAAAAAATGGTTTCTTCAGTACACCACTACTCCAAATGAACAGTTTTGGACTTTGGATTGAGTCCAGTGTAGGTAGGTGTATATACCTTGAAGACATGTCTCTTTTCCTCATCATTTTATCTCCAGCACCTAGCATATAACCTGGGACAAAAAAAAAAAAAAAAAAAAAAAAAGTGTGTAGAGTGCCCATCTGTGGAACGTACCAGCTGTACTTCCTGAGTGGTGTTGGTGAGGTGGTATACACAGTGGCAGAAGGGAAAGACCTTGGCTTTGCATTTGGAAGTCCTGGTTTCTAACTCAGTCTTTAATATGTTAGGTGGACTTCAGGAAATAATGTTCTCTCTGTGGGTCTCATTTTCTTTATCTGAACTAGTTCATCTCTAAACTCTAAATGATATTCCATTTCTAACATTCTTTTACTCTGACAGTCTGAACACTGATCCCTTACAACTCAAGTGAAATGCATTGGGAGTGAGAGATCGTTTGATAAAGATGGTGTCAGTCTTAAGATGCTGGTTGGGAGAGATTCAGATACAAATTGAATAAGCTCCTGCTTCATTTTCAACTGACTTAAATGGCACAGGAACTGGGCTCTGAAGATGTGGATCTAAAATCAGGAGCCAGAAGAGCAATGAAAGGGATTTCCTTGAAGAAATGGGCCAGAGAATGGAGTAGTTTGAATGGCATGTTTTGTTCTATGAGTTTTTCTATCCTCTAGGTGATAATTTCTCAAAGAGCTATTATCTTTTCTCCTGATCTATATTCCCAATAAAGGCTAAATAACAGCAGAAAGGATAGGGGGACCAAAGGAATGTCCCATCTCTTATGAAACCTTACCTTTCTTATGCTTTTTCAAGTGTAGTCTGAGGCCTCAGAGGGGGTGAACAGATTCACCCAATCCAACTAGGGAGGTATACATTGTATGAGCCATAACCTATGTGCATAAGAGAAATACAGTTTTATTTTTCTGTAATTGAACTTAGTTTCTGCCTTGAATTCCCATTCTCATATTGGCTGACACTTAATTTTAGTCCACATAAGAGTAAACACAGTCATTTAATGCATTTCCCCCTCTCCTCCTCAGTGGGGTTACAATTAAAATTCCGGAACCCAATGTAATACACAGACTCTGGTTTTTGAGCAAAGTCATTGGTGAACATTGACATCACTGAGATGATCTCTGCGATCCCACTGGCCTCTGGTGTCAGAATCTCTGAGTCCAGCTTTTCACATCCTCTTGTGATATGTGCAAGTGAGGACACATGGAACCATAAGGAGCTCTCTCCAGCTTTGTAGACATTACACTATGTTCTTAAGCCTTGCAGTTAGATCATGCCCATGGCCATGTAACTCCAATGCTGCTACACAGGTTTGTGCCAGAGATTCAAGGAGACTTACTGCTTCCCCAGGCTCCACTGGAAGCATAGCACAGACAATCTAAGCTCTCAGCTCCCGAAACTGATCTAGGCCTTTACTTCCTCGTCCAGTGGAACTCAACCTAGATGATAAGACAGAGCCTTCAATAAGCATCCCTGCCCAGCACCTTGTTGCCTCACTTCCCCTCCACCTCCCTTTGCTCTAATCCTAAGGTCTTTATTTTGAGGAACTAATAGGAAGGGGCAAGAAAAACTCATCCTGAGATCACTCACTTTTTTCACTTTTTTCACCAAGTTTGTTGCTATGGAGTAAACTTTTGTCTGATGGTTTTTCTAAATTTCATTCTCTGAAGCAAATATTTTTCTCTTCACGATGTCTTCTGTTTTCCTCTGTGCTCTGGAAAGCTGCCCTATATGGACTTTTCTTGCCCTCTGGTTTTCAGTTGGGTTTTGGCAAAGGGGAGCCAAGGAAAGATTTAAGGGAAAGAAGAGCATAGAGTTGGTTATTTCTACTCCCAGATCCACCCCTGCCAGGTTACTGTAGGTTGTCTAGGTTCCTTGACAGCATATCTCCACTCCTGCCAAGTAGTACACTCTCCACTCTCTGTAAGGCTCTCTCCTTCCTATTGCCCCTTCTGGCTACAATGGTAAAGGCATCCTGGTGCTGTTTTTCAGGTGTCTCTTCACACACTGATTACCCACACCTTTATAACTAACCCTTTGTAAAATTCTCTTCAATTTCAGTCCTCAGTCTGCTTCCTACAAATTTCCTGGTGACATCTAGTCACTAGTTTCAGTGGCCATGATCTGAAACCAAAAAGTGAGCATAGACTTTTCTTTCTCTTTCCTTTCCTGCCATAGCAATCTTTCTCTAAGGCAATGGTCACCTCTGGTAAAGTTTGAATTCAGAAATTAGTGAGGAGAAATGAAGTAAAAATGGGGCCAAAAAAAGTGAAAAAGAATCACCAGTTGAGAAAAAAATGGGTTAATATTTTAAATGATTATACCACTACCCATTTTTGGTCATATTTTGTTGTTATTTTTTCAGTGCTAAGTGGGACTAGTTAGCTTAAGAAGACAGTGGATGGTTTGGGGGTTTTGGGGGTTTTGTTTTGTTTTTTTGCCTCATCTAAGTGAGCTATAACTACTAAGTATAAGAGTTGCTGGTGTAGTCCAATTCTCACATTCTCTAGATGAGAAAACTGTAGTCCAGAAAGAGAATTTAATTCACCTACTTATTCAGTGAATGTTCCTCATATAGTTATTAAACACAGGCTTGTGCTATGTGCTACAGATAAAAAAATAAAATACCCAGACCCTACCTTGGGGAGCTTATAGAATCTTGGAAGAAATCTTTGTAGACTATACTAATCATATGACTGCTTATAATTCCTTTGTTAGACCTATGATGTGCTGGACTCTGTACTATGAGAACCATCAGACATAATCTACACTCTACAGAGCTTGCTGTCCAGTGAAGACATAGTATTGAGCAAAAAAATCATGGGAAGTAGAACAAATATGAACAGTGATTTAAGGCTTTGGTGGAGTTGTGTAAGCAAAGAAGGAAAAAGGACTTCAGGGCAAATACAGTGTACAAAAAGGACCCCCCCCCTTTTTTTTTTTAAAGATTTTATTTATTTGGCAGACGGAGATCACAAGTAGGCAGAGAGGCAGGCAGAGAGCATGAAGCAGGCTCCATGCTGAGCAGAGAGCCCGATGTGGGGATTGATCTCAGGACCCTGGGATCATGACCTCAGCCGAAGGGAGGCTTTAACCCACTGAGCCACCCAGGTGCACCTTTTGGCCCCTTGTCAGGAGAAGCTCTTGTGAATTTTAAAAACTGTAGTAGAAACTGAAGAGAGGAAGGTTGGGGACTCTGCCGGTCTTATGTGATTTGTGAGCAATTCTGTGATGTGGTTAGTGATGACAATGCAATATACAATACATAGGGGGGAGCAGGTGAAAGGTGACACCCACTTGGAGGATCAGGAAAAGATCTGTGGACAGGCAATTCTGAGTTTAAGAGATTATTTGTTCCTCTCTTAGCTTAGTGTATGAATGGCAAAGGATGGGGTGGGGCATGGGGTAGAAAGTAGAAAGTAAGGCTATAGAGGGAGATAACTTGGGTCAGATGAGAACTTTCTATACCAAGCTAAGGTCACCTGGATGGAAGGTTGTCCCAGTTTCTCAAAAGAGCACCCAACCAGTGATTAGTAGGGTGGGGACTAGGATGCAGGTCCAAGGGGGTAGCTTGTCCAACAATCTCCTTTTAAGAGGAAACTAAAGCACCTTCCAGCCCTGACATCCTTTGATTGTTTAATTACTTTTTTAAGGTTTACTTATTTATTTGGCAAAGAGAGAGAGTACATGTAGTGGGAGTGGCAGGCAGAGAGACGGAGAAGCAAGTTTCCTACTGAGCAGGGAGCCCAATGTGGGACTCGATCCCAGCACCCTGGGATCATGACCTGAATTGAAGGCAGATGCTTAACTAACTGGGCCACCCAGGTGCCTCTGATTCTCTAATTTGATGTGTAGACTCAGTTATGCTGGCCTTGACAACTTCTGGTAGGTAATGAGTAGAGTCTAAGGTATGGTGTTCATATGCCACAGTATGCCTGAGTTCCAACAAAAACAACACAACTTTATACCATGCTTAGAGATAAGATCATGTATTACTTTCCCAAAGCTGCTGCAACAAATTATTATGTGGCTTAAAATACCAGAAATGTATTCTTTTACAGTTCTGGAGGCCAGAAGTCCAAAATGAAAAAGTTGCAGAGCCATGATCTCTCCAAAGGTCCTAGGGGAGAATCTGTACTTTTTCAGATTCTGGTGGCTTCAGATGTCCCTTGGCTAGTGGCAGCATCACTGAAATCTTTGTCTCATCTTCTCATGGCCTTTTTCTCTCCTCCTTATGTCTCTACTCTGTGCCTATCTTATGAGGGACACTTATCCTTGGATTTAGGACCTGTCAATTGATCTAGGATGATCTACTGATTTTGTGATCCTTAATTACATCTGCAAGAACTTTTTTACAAATAAGATCACATACATAGGTTCTGGGAATTAGGATATAAGCATATCTTTTTATGAACTGCTATTCAACCCACTACAGATCAGTACCAGAGCTTACAATTACATTGCTCTTTCTGCAATGGGTGCTTATGGTAGTTTCATAAGACTTTCTTTTTTTTTTTTTTTTTTTTTTATATTTTTTTTTATTTTTTATAAACATATATTTTTATCCCCAGGGGTACAGGTCTGTGAATCACCAGGTTTACACACTTCACAGCACTCACCAAATCACATACCCTCCCCAGTGTCCATAATCCCACCCCCTTCTCCCAAACCCCCTCCCCCCAGCAACCCTCAGTTTGTTTTGTGAGATTAAGAGTCACTTATGGTTTCTCTCCCTCCCAATCCCATCTTGTTTCATTGATTCTTCTTCTACCCACTTAAGCCTCCATGTTGCATCACCACTTCCTCATATCAGGGAGATCATATGATAGTTGTCTTTCTCTGCTTGACTTATTTCGCTAAGCATGATACGCTCTAGTTCCATCCATGTTGTTGCAAATGGCAAGATTTCATTTCTTTTGATGGCTGCATAGTATTCCATTGTGTATATATACCACATCTTCTTGATCCATTCATCTGTTGATGGGCATCTAGGTTCTTTCCATAGTTTGGCTATTGTGGACATTGCTGCTATAAACATTCGGGTGCATGTGCCCCTTTGGATCACTACATTTGTATCTTTAGGGTAAATACCCAATAGTGCAATTGCTGGGTCATAGGGCAGTTCTATTTTCAACATTTTGAGGAACCTCCATGCTGTTTTCTAGAGTGGCTGCACCAGCTTGCATTCCCACCAACAGTGTAGGAGGGTTCCCCTTTCTCCGCATCCTCGCCAGCATCTGTCATTTCCTGACTTGTTGATTTTAGCCATTCTGACTGGTGTGAGGTGATATCTCATTGTGGTTTTGATTTGTATTTCCCTGATGCCGAGTGATATGGAGCACTTTTTCATGTGTCTGTTGGCCATCTGGATGTCTTCTTTGCAGAAATGTCTGTTCATGTCCTCTGCCCATTTCTTGATTGGATTATTTGTTCTTTGGGTGTTGAGTTTGCTAAGTTCTTTATAGATTCTGGACACTAGTCCTTTATCTGATATGTCGTTTGCAAATATCTTCTCCCATTCTGTCAGTTGTCTTTTGATTTTGTTAACTGTTTCCTTTGTTGTGCAAAAGCTTTTGATCTTGATGAAATCCCAGTAGTTCATTTTTTCCCTTGCTTCCCTTGCCTTTTGCGTTGTTCCTAGGAAGATGTTGCTGCGGCAGAGGTCGAAGAGGTTGCTGCCCGTGTTCTCCTCAAGGATTTTGATGGATTCCTTTCGTACATTGAGGTCCTTCATCCATTTTGAGTCTATTTTTGTGTGTGGTGTAAGGAAATGGTCCAATTTCATTTTTCTGCATGTGGCTGTCCAATTTTCCCAGCACCATTTATTGAAAAGGCTGTCTTTTTTCCATTGGACATTCTTTCCTGCTTTGTCGAAGATTAGTTGACCATAGATTTGAGGGTCTATTTCTGGGCTCTCTATTCTGTTCCATTGATCTATGTGTCTGTTTTTGTGCCAGTACCATGCTGTCTTGATGATGACAGCTTTGTAATAGAGCCTGAAGTCCGGAATTGTGATGCCACCAACGTTGGCTTTCTTTTTCAATATCCCTTTGGCTATTCGAGGTCTTTTCTGGTTCCATATAAATTTTAGCATTATTTGTTCCATTTCTTTGAAAAAGATGGATGGTACTTTGATAGGAATTGCATTAAATGTGTAAATTGCTTTAGGTAGCATAGACATTTTCACAATATTTATTCTTCCAATCCAGGAGCATGGAACATTTTTCCATTTCTTTGTGTCTTCCTCAATTTCTTTCATGAGTACTTTATAGTTTTCTGAGTATAGATTCTGTGTCTCTTTGGTTAGGTTTATTCCTAGGTATCTTATGGTTTTGGATGCAATTGTAAATGGGATTGACTCCTTAATATCTCTTTCTTCTGTCTTGCTGTTGGTGTAGAGAAATGCAACTGATTTCTGTGCATTGATTTTATATCCTGACACTTTACTGAATTCCTGTATAAGTTCTAGCAGTTTTGAGTGGAGTCTTTTGGGTTTTCCACATATAGTATCATATCATCTGCGAAGAGTGATAATTTGACTTCTTCTTTGCCGATTTGGATGCCTTTAATTTCCTTTTGTTGTCTGATTGCTGAGGCTAGGACCTCTAGTACGATGTTGAATAGCAGTGGTGATAATGGACATCCCTGCCGTGTTCCTGACCTTAGCAGAAAAGCTTTCAGTTTTTCTCCATTGAGAATGATATTTGCGGTGGGTTTTTCATAGATGGCTTTGATGATATTGAGGTATGTGCCCTCTATCCCTACACTTTGAAGAATTTTGATCAGGAAGGGATGTTGTACTTTGTCAAATGCTTTTTCAGCATCTATTGAGAGTATCATATGGTTCTTGTTCTTTCTTTTATTGATGTGTTGTATCACATTGACTGATTTGCGGATGTTGAACCAACCTTGCAGCCCTGGAATAAATCCCACTTGGTCGTGGTGAATAATCCTTTTAATGTACTGTTGAATCCTATTGGCTAGTATTTTGTTGAGTATTTTCGCATCTGTGTTCATCAAGGATATCGGTCTATAGCTCTCTTTTTTGGTGGGATCCTTGTCTGGTTTTGGGATCAAGGTGATGCTGGCCTCATAAAATGAGTTTGGAAGTTTTCCTTCCATTTCTATTTTTTGGAACAGTTTCAGGAGAATAGGAATTAGTTCTTCTTTAAATGTTTGGTAGAATTCCCCCGGGAAGCCGTCTGGCCCTGGGCTTTTGTTTGTTTGGAGATTTTTAATGACTGTTTCAATCTCCTTACTGGTTATGGGTCTGTTCAGGCTTTCTATTTCTTCCTGGCTCAGTTGTGGTAGTTTATATGTTTCTAGGAATGCATCCATTTCTTCCAGATTGTCAAATTTATTGCTGTAGAGTTGCTCATAGTATGTTCTTATAATAGTTTGTATTTCTTTGGTGTTAGTTGTGATCTCTCCTCTTTCATTCATGATTTTATTTATTTGGGTCCTTTCTCTTTTCTTTTTGATAAGTCGGGCCAGGGGTTTATCAATTTTATTAATTCTTTCAAAGAACCAGCTCCTAGTTTCGTTGATTTGTTCTATTGTTTTTTTGGTTTCTATTTCATTGATTTCTGCTCTGATCTTTATGATTTCTCTTCTCCTGCTGGGCTTAGGGTTTCTTTCTTGTTCTTTCTCCAGCTCCTTTAGGTGTAGGGTTAGGTTGTGTACCTGAGACCTTTCTTGTTTCTTGAGAAAGGCTTGTACCGCTATATATTTTCCTCTCAGGACTGCCTTTGTTGTGTCCCACAGATTTTGAACCGTTGTATTTTCATTATCATTTGTTTCCATGATTTTTTTCAATTCTTCTTTAATTTCCCGGTTGACCCATTCATTCTTTAGAAGGATACTGTTTAGTCTCCATGTATTTGGGTTCTTTCCAAACTTCCTTTTGTGGTTGAGTTCTAGCTTTAGAGCATTGTGGTCTGAAAATATGCAGGGAATGATCCCAATCTTTTGATACCGGTTGAGTCCTGATTTAGGACCGAGGATGTGATCTATTCTGGAGAATGTTCCATGTGCACTAGAGAAGAATGTGTATTCTGTTGCTTTGGGATGAAATGTTCTGAATATATCTGTGATGTCCATCTGGTCCAGTGTGTCGTTTAAGGCCTTTATTTCCTTGCTGATCTTTTGCTTGGATGACCTGTCCATTTCAGTCAGGGGAGTGTTAAAGTCCCCTACTATTATTGTATTATTGTTGATGTGTTTCTTTGATTTTGTTATTAATTGGTTTATATAGTTGGCTGCTCCCACATTGGGGGCATAGATATTTAAAATTGTTAAATCTTCTTGTTGGACAGACCCTTTGAGTATGATATAGTGTCCTTCCTCATCTCTTATTATAGTCTTTGGCTTAAAATCTAATTGATCTGATATAAGGATTGCCACTCCTGCTTTCTTCTGATGTCCATTAGCATGGTAAATTCTTTTCCACCCCCTCACTTTAAATCTGGAGGTGTCTTCGGGCTTAAAATGTGTTTCTTGGAGGCAACATATAGATGGGTTTTGTTTTTTTATCCATTCTGATACCCTGTGTCTTTTGACAGGGGCATTTAGCCCATTAACATTCAGGGTAACTATTGAGAGATATGAATTTAGTGCCATTGTATTGCCTGTAAGGTGACTGTTACTGTATATGGTCTCTGTTCCTTTCTGATCTACCACTTGTAGGCTCTCTCTTTGCTTAGAGGACCCCTTTCAAGATTTCCTGTAGAGCTGGTTTGGTATTTGCAAATTCTTTCAGTTGTTGTTTGTCCTGGAAGCTTTTAATCTCTCCTTCTATTTTCAATGATAGCCTAGCTGGATATAGTATTCTTGGCTGCATGTTTTTCTCGTTTAGTGCTCTGAAAATATCATGCCAGCTCTTTCTGGCCTGCCAGGTCTCTGTGGATAAGTCAGCTGCCAATCTAATATTTTTACCATTGTATGTTACAGACTTCTTTTCCCGGGCTGCTTTCAGGATTTTCTCTTTGTCATTGAGACTTGTAAATTTTACTATTAGGTGACGGGGTGTGGGCCTATTCTTATTGATTTTGAGGGGCGTTCTCTGAACCTCCTGAATTTTGATGCTCGTTCCCTTTGCCATATTGGGGAAATTCTCCCCAATAATTCTCTCCAGTATACCTTCTGCTCCCCTCTCACTTTCTTCTTCTTCTGGAATCCCAATTATTCTAATGTTGTTTCGTCTTATGGTGTCACTTATCTCTCGAATTCTCCCCTCGTGGTCCAGTAGCTGTTTGTCCCTCTTTTGCTCAGCTTCTTTATTCTCTGTCATTTGGTCTTCTATATCACTAATTCTTTCTTCTGCCTCATTTATCCTAGCAGTTAGAGCCTCCATTTTTGATTGCACCTCATTAATAGCTTTTTTGATTTCACCTTGGTTAGATTTTAGTTCTTTTATTTCTCCAGAAAGGGCTTTTATATCTCTCGAGAGGGTTTCTCTGATATCTTCCATGCCTTTTTCGAGCCTGGCTAGAACCTTGAGAATTGTCATTCTGAACTCTAGATCTGACATATTACCGATGTCTGTATTGATTAGGTCCCTAGCCTTCGGTACTGCCTCTTGTTCTTTTTTTTGTGTTGAATTTTTATGTCTTGTCATTTTGTCCAGATAAGAGTAAATGAAGGGGCAAGTAAAATACTAAAAGGGTGGCAACAACCCCAGGAAAATATGCTTTAACCAAATTAGAAGAGATCCAAAATCGTGAGTGGGGAGAAAGGGGATAAAAAGAGGTTCAAAAAGGAAGAAAGAAAAAAAAAAAAAAAACAAAAAGAAAAGAAAAAAAAAAAAAGAAAAGAAAAGAAAAGAATTTTTAAAAAAAGAAAACACCTAAGAAAAATGTAAAAAAGAAAAAATATATATATTAGATAAACTAGTAAAAAATCGTTAAAAAAGAAAAAGGTAACAGTTAAAAAAAAAAAAATTTTACCCGAAGGCGAGAAAAAAAAAAAAAAAATGAAAAAGAAAAAATCAAATTAACTGCAAGACTAAAAAAAATCCCAGGAAAAAAGCCATGAGTTCCGTGTTTGGCTTTCTCCTCCTCTGGAATTCTGCTGCTCTCCTTGGTATTGAAACCGCACTCCTTGGTAGGTGAACTTGGTCTCGGCTGGATTTCTTGTTGATCTTCTGGGGGAGGGGCCTGGTGTAGTGATTCTCAAGTGTCTTTGCCCCAGGCGGAATTACACCGCCCTTACCCGGGGCTGGGGTGAGTAATCCGCTCGGGTTTGCTTTCAGGAGCTTTTGTTCCCTGAGCGCTTTCCGTAGAGTTCCAGAGAACGGGAATACAAATGGCGGCCTCCTGGTCTCCGGCCAGGAGAAGCCGAGAGCCCAGGGCCCCACTCCTCAGTGCGCCCTCAGAGAACAGCGCCCAGTTACTCCCTTCTGCCTGACCTCCGGCCGCACTCCAAGCTCACCGAGCCTGCGACCGGTTCAAGGTAACACCGAGCTACGAGCTTACTGTCGGCTCTGTCTCTGTAGCCGGCTTTCCCGTTCCAATACCCGCAAGCTCTGCGACACTCAGACACCCCCGATCCTTCTGTGACCCTGCGGGACCTGAGGCCACGCTGACCCCGCGTGGGTTTCGCCCCGGTTTAGCCTCTGGAGCGATGTCTCTCAGCGGAACAGACTTTTAAAAGTCCTGATTTTGTGCACGGTTGCTCCGCTGCTTGCCGGGAGCCGGCCCCTCCCCCCGGGGTCTATCTTCCCGTCGCTTTGGATTCACTTCTCCGCCGGTCCTACCTTTCAGAAAGTGGTTGTTTTTCTGTTTCCAGAATTGCTGTTCTTCTTCTCTTCGATCTGCCGATGGATTTTCAGGTGTTTGCAATCTTTAGATAAGCTATCTAGCTGATCTCCGGCTAGCTGAAGCAGTCTCAGCTTGCTACTTCTCCGCCATCTTGCTCATAAGACTTTCTAATGTACTAAATTGTTTTTCAGATTGTTGCCTATGAAAAACCAAAATACTCATCACTGGCAAAATTTGTTCTAAAACTCTTTAAGATTTTATTTATTTATTTGACAAGAGGAGGCAGCGAGAGAGGGAACACAAGCATGGGGAGTGGGAGAGGGAGAAGCAAGATTCCCGCTGAGCAGGAAGCTTGATCAGAGGACTCAACCCCAGGACCCTGGGGTAAAGACCTGAGCTGAAGGCAGATGCTTAAAGACTGAGCCACCAGGTGTCCCTGTTCTAAAACTCTTGATTCTACCCCATACCCGTGTCCCGGACCCAAGTAGATAAGGGTTGTGAGGTCTGTCTGGAGCCAATTTTTATTCTGTCTCAGTACAAAAGTTCATGCCACCTCTGAAACCAAATAAATGGACACCAGAAACGGAAACATATACTTAGAGTCCTGAAGTGCCTTCGTGTCCATTCCTGAATAAGAGTATCTCAATGAGTGCTTGTTGGTTGCTGGGCTTGAACACAGGATCCCGGATTAGTGAGATGTTTCTGTTAACCAGCACTTAGTGGTTGTCTGATGCCCTTCTTAACAATACCCTGGTTCTGAGAAATTAAATTAAACATGAAGTCTCTCTGCCACTGAACAGTTCGTTGGAACCCTCCTAATAAAAATTCACTTGAATGTGTCACTCAGTGGAATTCTGTGTAATTCTGGACAAGGAAAATTATTTCAGAAATATGTTCCTGTATTCAACTGTGTAATGAATACAATTATTCTTATCACCCAGCACTAAGATTGTGAGTGTTACTGCATGTTAAAGACTGTATTTGTTAAAGGGAAGCGTTAGATATCCCTGCAGCATACCCAGCCATCAGTTCATTTGGGACTTGCCTTATCTCCATTCTGCTGCTGAGATTGTGGGAAAGGAAGATGAGGGTTTTTTTTTTTTTTTTAATCATGTCACAAAAGGTAAATAGAAACTTTAGCCCCCAAAGAAATTTCTCCATTAATATAACTTTTGAAAACATTTTGCACAAAGAAGTCCATTATGCTACCTCTCTAAAATCCTTACAGAAAAGACAGATGGAAGGGGAACATGTAGAAACTTCTTGTCTAAACACAGAGTTGGAGGGTTCCTTGTGGTCCATTCAAGGAAGGCAACTTCATCAACACAAACTCTTCAAAGTTCTTATCCAGGCTGCTTGTGGCTGAGGAGGCCAGTCGGGATAGCCCAAGTTCAAATGAGGCAGTATTTGAAAATAAAAGCCATTTCATTCTGTTCCCTCTCCACTACACAGATAATGAAATGCAATGCCAGGGAAGGGCAGGACGAATAGGGCCCTGCTGAGCCTACTTCAATGAGCTGATAAAAAGGACTATAATTTGCTGCACTGATTTTCATATTTTGTGTTAAAACCATATATTTTCTTATATAGGTTAAACATACCCCCTACAATGTTATTTTCCCCTCTCTGAAGAGCACACTTTGGTTCCATCAGGGCTGAGTTATTAGTGACTGACTGGATTTTTTCATGTACTTAGGCTCATGTTTCCTAAGTTCCTAAATTCCACAAGTCAGAGGACATGAGCAGTTTATCATACCTAGCAATTCCCAAGTGGAATGCAAACTGAGCTCTTCGAATTATCCTTTTCAATCAGGATCTCCCAGTATACTTTCCTGATACATCCGTACCTACAGCTATATCTATAATTATAGCTACTGAAAAAATAAAACCCAGGGTTCCTGGGTGGCTCAGTCAGTAGAGCCACTGATCTTGATTTTGGCCCCCGGTTATGATCTCAGAGTCCTGGGGAGTTTGTTTGAGATTCTCCCTCTCCCTCTCCCTCTGCCTCTCCCTGACCTTGAGTGCTCTCTTGCTCTCTTTCTCTCCCTCTCTCTATGTCAAATAAATAAAATCTTATAAAAAAATAAATAAATCCCTTCCTTAGAATCTTTCCATCACTACCACTCCTAAAAGAATCACGTGAAGTATCATTCAAATTTTAAAACATATCAGGTCCAAGGAAGTATCTCAAAGTTCACACAGTCTGGCCAGGCACGAAGGCCTGGGGAAGAATGTATGCTGAGTCCTGCTTGTAAGCAGCCAAAGTACATGGGCTCTGCAATCCTAACCTGGTACCAATGCAGAGCTGAGTCAAACAGTGCCATGCAGGAATGCCTTCTTCGTGATAGACCTTTCCTTGAAAGATATTCAGTAGCTGGAATTGTCAATTATTTTCTGGCTTAGAGAATCACAGAAAAACCCTGATGGTCATTTGTATAATAGAAACTACATTGTAGAACAACCAGGATTTTTTAAAAAGGCAGATTCAGGGGCACCTGGGTGGCTCAGTGGCTTAAAGCCTCCAACCTGACCTTCGGCTCAGGTCATGATCCCAGGGTCCTGGGATCAAGCCCCACATCGGGCTCTCTCCTCAGCAGGGAGCCTGCTACCTCCTCTCTCTCTGCCTGGCTCTCTGCCTACTTGTGATATCTGTCTGTCAAATAAATAAATAAATAAAATCTTTAAAAAAAAAAAAAGGGAGATTGAGCAAGTGCGGTTTTCATTCTAACTTAAAGAGCATTCTGCATAAAACACAGAACTTTGTTTCTTCCTCCAAACCCTGCCTCCCTGTGTCACCCTGACCAAGTGACAGGCATCACAGTCTTCTCTTCTTTCCAACAAGCCACAAAGACCCTAAGTCATCCCTTATTCTTTTCCTCACCCCTAAGTCTATCCCAAATCATTTGGTCACGACTCTCTATTATAAATACTTTCTAGTTCTTTTGCTTATAATTTCTTCTTTTTTAGTCATATTTTAGCTAGATGTCATAATGAGCATCTTTTAAAAAGTATCTTAGTTCCTTTGTCATCTCCCCATTACTGCAGGAAGCTCCAGCCTCTTTGGGGTGATCCTGGTCCCTTTACTGTCTAGCCCCAACCTGGTACTCCAGCCTCTTTCTTTTCATTCCCTTCGACTAACACCTGATGCTCTTTGTAAAATGTGTTTGGCCATCTTTGGGCTTCCACCGAAGAATGAAAGACATATGAATGTATAAGTAGAACACTAGTTATTCCCAACCACTAATGATTAAGCAGTTGCTGCATTAACCCTGACAACAGACATGAACAAAGCCCTGACATAAAACATTTACAATTTCCCTTTTCTATGACAGATGTGAGCTAGTGTCAAGGCATGTACCAATTATTGAAATGTGCTCTATCCAATTCTGATCTGCATTTTTGTACAGACTTGGAAGGCCCTGCAATATGCTGGCCAAGCACAAAATGCTTTTACTCCTCATTATAAATTCAGTTTGCTTCTAAGCTGATTCTTTGCACATTGGAGGGACCATTAAATAAGAATTTCAGAAAGTATGTTTCATGGTACACTAGTTCATCTAGAAGGTAACAACTGTTAATCAGGGAGAAAAAAGATTAACAATCTTTTCTTTTTAAAGTAACACATTTCTATTTTTGTTTTCTCTAGAATTTCTCAAAGCCTTTAATACGCATTGTGAGTTTTAAGAGAAGATGGGGGGGCATTAGAATATGTAAACCTTCCCAACTCAGTGTTCTTGGAAATTTTACCTTTTCATTTTTTTAAGGACACCTTTCATACTGGTTTTCTACAGAGCTCATTTGAAATATACCATTTTAGAGATTTCTGTTTCCACTCCTGCAAGTCTATGGAAGATTCTGCTATGAATTACAAATGCAGAATAAAATCCTGACCATCAAATGGCACTCCCACATTTATTTTTCTATTTCCTGCATCAGTTTCTGAAATGGGAGGCCTGGCCCTCTGCTGTCTATATTACTCAGTGTTGGCTGTCATAACAAAGTACACGGAATGGGTGGCTTAAACAACAGATTAATTTTCTCACAGTTCTGAAGGCTAAAAGTCCAAGATCAACAGGGCAACAGTTTGTTGCTTCTGTGGCCTCTCTGCTTAGTTTGTAGATGGCCATCTTCTCCCTGCATCTTCACACAGTCCTCCCTTTCTACTGTCTATGTCCAAATTTTCTTTTCTTATAAGGACATAAGTCATATTGAATTAGGGTCCACTCTACAACCTCATTTTAATATAATTATCTCTTTAAATACCCTTTCTCCAAATACAGTCACATTGTGAGGTTCTGGGTATTAAAATTACAACATATAAGTTGGGGGGGGCTAGCTTTATAAAACTGTCAGAGCTCAAAAACGGGTCATCGAAGGATAATTCTAAGTGACAGGAGTGTCAGGCAGGTCAAGCAATATAGAACACTTGGGCTAGAGGGAGAACTTTTTTTAAAAAAGATTGTATTTGGGGTGCCTGGGTGGCTCAGTGGGTTGGGCCTCTGCCTTTGTCTCAGGTCATGATCTCAGGGTTCTGGGATAGAGCCCCACATCGGGCTCTCTGCTCGGCAGGGAGCCTGCTTCCTTCTCTCTGCCTGCCTCTCTCCCTACTTGTGATCTCTGTCTGTCAAATAAATAAATAAAATCTTTATAAATAAATAAATAAATAAATAAAAATTTTAAAAGATTTTATTTATTTATTTATTTGGCAGAGATCACAAGTAGGCAGAGAAGTAGGCAGGGAGGCAGGCAGAGAGAGAGGAAGGGAAGCAGGCTCCCCACTGAGCAGAGAGCCGGACATGGGGGCTCAAACCCAGAACCCAAGGATCATGACCTGAGCTGAAGACAGAGGCTTTAACCCACTGAGCCACCAGGCGCCTCGGGGGAGAACATATTTTGTAGTGATGCAGGATGGATCTGCTCATTAGTAATAAGAAGAATAAGGAGCAGAGGAGAGGAAGAAAGATAATGTACAGAAATTTTCACTTCTGAAAGTGACAGAGCCTTGACCAGGAGTTAGACCAATCATGGCATGCTTGATATTAGTACAGAGGACATGCCACGTACTCTACATGGAATTGCTTATGTAATTGCTCAACATCCCTAAGCGGTAGGTGCTATTATCACCATTTTGCCAGTAAGGATATCAAGATTCAAAGAAGTGTATAATTTGCCAAAGGTTGCAAATTCTTGTGGTACATCTGTAATATGAACCCAAACAGCTTTACTGCAAAGCCCATATTGTAAGCATTTTTCAGCCTGTCTAGAATCTTACTAGCTGCATGTCTTTCAGGGAGTCAAATTTATATTCCTCAGCATTTCCATCTGCAAAATGGGTTGAATGAAGCAGTTCTCTTTTTCACTTGAATATTGAAAACCTTTCTGCAACAACGATAAGAAAAAAAAACAATGCAACTAAAGAGAGGTGAGAAGTTATGGTGATCTTCCTGAAACATTCTTGGCTACAGAATTCCTTTATATCCATGATCAGTTTGTTTCTATGTTCATTCATTCATTTATTTATTCAGTGACCCAATGTATACTAAACACCTATTTTGTCAATAATATACCAATAATAGCTAACATTTGCTAGATCTAATAAAGGTCAAGCTATTTCTCTGTTGCTTTCTCGTATGTTATCCATTAAATTGATGCAAATTCATTGTGTGAGCAATAGTGAAAATGAAATAATTTATTTCAAGAACTGACTGTCCAATGCCTCTGAGGAGGTAGAGGGATTATACAGAACTCTCTGTTTTAGGAGCCTCATCTAATAATCATATGAAACCCCACTGAGCTCAAGATGGGCAAGGGTGGGCTGCTATATGGACAAAATGAGGAATTTAAACAAAATGAGAGGGATAAAGTGAGAGGGAATAGAGGAGGGGGAGGGAGAGAAAAAGAGAGACCGAGAGAGACAAAGAGAGAGATCACACAAAATTATTCTGAATAATACTTAAATATGAGCTCATGGCATTGGCCTAAGTGAGCTACAGGAAGGTAGAAGATCAAAGAACAGAGAGGAGGCTTATCAATGCAGCGGAAGGCTGGATAAATATGAAATGGTTACAAGAGAAGAAATGGGTGAGAGAATTTTATTAGTAGTTTATTATATATGTTATATATATATATTATTATTTTAAAATCTTTCTTCCTCTTCACTTTTTCTTAAGATTTTATTTTTTAAGTAATTTCTACACCCAACGTGAGGCTTAAACTTATGACCCCAAGATTAAGAGTTATGTGCTCTGATATCGAAGAGATTACTGCCTATGTTCTCCTCTAGGATTCTGATTGATTCCTCTCTCATGCTGAGGTATTTTATCTATTTTGAGTTTGTCTTTGTGTACTGTGTAAGAGAATGGTCGAGTTTCATTCTTCTACATATAGCTACCCAGTTTTCCCAGCACCATTTATTGAAGAGACTGTCTTTTTTCCACTGTATATTTTTTCCTGTTTTGTTGAAGATTATTTGACCATAGAGTTGAGGGTCTATATCTAGGCTCTCTACTCTGTTCCACTGGTCTATGTGTCTGTTTTGATGCCAGTACCATGCTGTCTTGGTGATCACAGCTTTGTAGTAAAGCTTGAAATCAGGTAACATGATGCCTCCCATTTTATTTTTGTTTTTCAACATTTCCTTAGTGATTCGGGGTCTCTTCTGATTCCATACAAATTTTAGGACTATTTGCTCCGCTCTTTGAAGAATACCGGTGGAATTTTGATGGGAATAGCATTAAAAGTATAGATTGCTCAAGGCAGTATAGACATTTTAACAATGTTTATTCTTCGGATCCAAGAGCATGGTATGGTCTTCCATCTTTTTGTGTCTTCTTCAATTTCTTTCATGAGTGTTCTGTAGTTCCTCGAGTACAGATCCTTTACCTCTTTGGTTAGGTTTATTCCCAGGTATCGAATGGTTCTTGGTGATATAGTAAATGGAATGGATTCTCTAATTTCCCTTTCTGTATTTTCATTATTAGTGTATAAAAAAGCCACTGATTTCTGTACATTGACTTTGTATCCTGCCACGTTGCTGAATTGTTGTATGAGTTCTAGTAGTTTGGGGGTGGAGTCTTTTGGGTTTTCCATATAAAGAATCATGTCATCTGCAAAGAGAGAGAGTTTGACTTCTTCATCACCAATTTGGATACCTTTTATTTCTCTTTGTTGTCTGATTGCTGTTGCTAGGACTTCTAATACTATGTTGAACAAGAGTGGTGAGAGTGGGCATCCTTGTCGTGTTCCTGATCTCAATGGGAAGGATGCAAGCTTTTTCCCTTTGAGGATGATATTTGCTGTGGGTCTTTCATAGATAGAGGGTTTTGAAGGGGTGGGGGGTGGGAAGTCGGGGTACCAGGTGGTGGGTATTATAGAAGGCACGGATTGCATGGAGCACTGGGTGTGGTGCAAAAAATAATGAATACTGTTATGCTGAAAATAAAAAAATTTAAAAAAATTAAAAAAAAAAAGAATTATGTGCTCTACCAACTGATCCAGCTAGGTGCTCCTGGTGGAGAGAATTTCAAAGGAAAAACCTCAAACATCCAACGTGGATTGTTTGCTGTGATGGGTAAAATAAAATCTCCTCCACTGGCCTGAGTCTTCAGGAAAATCTACCACACACAGGTTTCAGTTGCCACTACCCAGAAGAATCAGGATGGTGCCCAGCAAGGCAATTTGGGAAACAAAAGCAAAAGTACTCATGTAAATTTTGTGTAAAATAAATGCAATACAAACTAGAGGAATTGGCACTTACTTGAGAAGGAGGTTACACTATCTTCTATTTGAATGGAAAAAGGGATTGACCTCAAGAGATATATGGGTTATTCTCCTGGTTCAGATGGTTTTTCAAAGGAGCCATTTCTGAAGAAAAAGAGGCAAACCAAAAAAAAAAGGGGGGGGGGAATCCGTATCTGTTGGCTTTCTGACCAATTAGATGATCATTTATGGTTGTAATCTGTAGACTTGCTCTTTGAGACTCAAACCAGAAGAGGCCCTGGTGGTGGGGCAGAAACACAGTATACTCTTCTACACCCTTGAGATGCTATTTCAATCAAGTGGGTAGCCTCAAAGAGTACCAGGACTTTAGAGGATAAATCCCACACAGAAGCTGAATGATGGAGCCCAGAGCAAGGAAGATGAATGGAACAGGGCATTCATAAACCTGAAGACTGCTAAAGAGGGCTCTCCAGCATTGATATTCCAGCAGCTCTCTTAGAATACACTGGAGTTACAGAAAGCTACCTAAGTCTTAAATAAGAGACTCAAAATCAATGGAAGGGCCAGATTCACAGAGAATTTATCTCAGAGTGCTATACAGGGAGGGCATTACAGGCAACATGAAGAAATCACTTAGTTCAAACAAAGTTTCAGGTCACTGTAGGAAAGTAAGTACTCAAAGTGGTCAGTCATATAGAAAACTCCTTTGGAAACACAAATCCTACAAAGGAAAGAATTTATCAGCTTAGGTGACATCCACATGCATATGAAATCCATAGCATAGTTCTATGGATAAAAGTTTCCAAAGAAGTGGGGGGAGGAATAGAAGGTAGTGGGTTTATCTACCTCATTTTCTGACATACAGATAATGTATTTCCCTTCCTTAGCATACACACAGTCACACACGTACACCTGGAATTTAATTTTTTTAAATTCTACATATATTTATCAAAGAACTTTAATATCTGTTATCTCAGCTGGTCTCTACAGTAATCCAATTAAACAAACACAGATAAGTTTATCTTTTTCCATTGACAGTTAAAACCATTCAAAATCAAAAGAAATTAAGTGGCCTTCCTAAAAGATTCCCCTCTAGGCTCTTCCTGCAAACCTATTAGGACACTTTGGATTGCAAATAATATAACCTCAGCCCTTACTGGCTTAGGTAGAGGGGAAATTGGCTCATGTAAGTAAAGTCCAAGGGTAGATCTTCCTGGCTAAAGGCACAGCTAGATCCAGATTTGGGAAGTATGCCATCAGATATCAGTCTCTGTCTTTTGGCTCTGATTTCTTTGGGTTGTCCTTACTTTCAGGTAGCTTCTCTTCTCTTGGTGGAAGATGGCTACTAGTAACTTCAGAACTACTTCCTATCATCTGAGCAATGTTGGAGTCCATGGCATGGTTGGAGTCGAGGACCAAACCAGGCCCTGACTTGTATCTCCTTCAAAGTCCGGACACCTTGCCAAGGTTAAGGACGGGAAAGTTGAGTGCACTGAGAAAGGGTCTGTGCTATGTGTCCTGCGCTTGCCTACATGACTTCCCACACACTCTCTCTACAGTAGGGAACAATATGGCCAGGGTCCTGAATTCTTAGTTAGTCCTTGTTGTTCTGCACCTCCCATAACCCACTCCCTGGTTGATTGTCTTGCTAATGGCTTTAGCCAAAACTACCTGGCATCACGAGGTTTGTTTGTAGTAAATGTAAACTTGTTATAGAAGCTTGCGGTCATCTGACTAGGTACTGATGTAATGCTTCTTCTATTCTGGTCTGCCTTATAAATGATTGTAAGATGTGGAATAAAATTGGCACTGTTGGACATCCTCTTCAGTGTCCCTCCTGCCCCCATCTCTTTGTCTCTTAATTTCTTTTCATCATCCTCTTAGCCCCCACGGTTACCCTGGTCGATTCGTCGCTCTGGCCGCGACAGAGCAACTTCAGTAGAAATCATGTGCTTCCTTCCTACACAATAAATTTGTTTTAGTGATGAATTTATAATTGAGGTTTTTGTTTTGTTTTTCCCATAGGTTCTCCTGGTTGCTTGATGGAGTATTCAAATTTCTTTTGGTTCACTCATTCACTCTACACTCATGGCAGGCAATACTTGCCCAGTCTATTCAGAAGTTTCCCTGCAATCCTTTTCAACACAGGAGCATTAGAAGCCGTTTCCAATCAGTAAGATCTGGTGTGTGAGTTGAAACTGTAAATTTCCTGCAAGCAGAAATGCACATTCCACTGTCATTGTCTCTTAGCTTGTGATTTTGTTAAGAATTCATCAATCATCTGAAATTTTTTTTCAGAAGGATCTGGCTGTCAAAGATAAGTATTTTCCCCAGTAAAACTTTAATGGACCAAAAAACAGTGGGAGTGAATTACTGAAGCGTGGATATATTCTTCACCTTCCCCTTGGTTCCTTCTTTCCCCTAAACTCCTGGACCAGGATTTTAACCCTAAAATCCGGTAAACATTTTTTGAAGCCATTCATCCATGCCCTTACTTATTAAGAACAGGCTCCCACAAATATTACTCATAATGATATCAAGAGCCTGAATATTGACTGCTATGTTGCATCTGGTATAATTTGATTTGGGAGGACTACATCAACTGATTCTAATTTGGGCATTTTAAAGTGCAGTGTGGCACCACATTAATAACTCTGCAGAAATTATAAAAATATAAGGATTGCTATGGGGAAAGGAAAGCCACACACACTTCCATCCCCTGCCTTCTATTCTCTTTACCTCATGCATTGGCTGATGACAATGGTTAGTTTGCACAGAGAGTTCCAGTCTCCAGTCAATTGGTACTAGTGGTGAACTCTTAGCACAAGTGGCAATAAGACAGAACCAAGGAGTACTCTGACAGCTGACTTCAATTTGCTGTTTAATTAATTGGTTGCCAACCAGTAATTGCTGAACGGTTTGCCACAGCATTTGATAAGACAGCTTTCCATAGTTAAAAGAGCTATGGCCCAAGAAATTCTTCTAGAAAGAAAGATACCATGGCCTCCCTCAGTGTCTTAGCTTAATACATTAGGAAGATGTTCTCAAGAGGAAAATAAGAGAATTAACCCTGAAGGGATTTAGTGAAAGTATTCTCCGTGCCCTCAGAGTCTTGACCAGGATTCTGTGAGACCAGCCTCTGCTCTGGAGTGGCTCATGATCTTCAGAGAGAAGCTAATAGGCAGAGATCCTACAGTAACACAGGCAGTTACCATTGTGTGTAAGGTGGAGGTAAAAGCAAAAGATCATCAAAGAACAAAGGCAGGAAGCAATGAAAAGGCAGGAGATTAGGGCTTCTTGCAGCTGAGTCTGGAGAAGGACAGGCCAGGAAGCTGTTCCAGGCAGAAGGGATGGCATCAGCATTTTAGGGGGGCCTCCATCTGGAGTAAATCACGGTGGACCTGGAGCTCTTTCTTTTCCACAGGCAAAGAAAACCACAGAGGGTAGTGAGCAAACCAGTGACCTGATCAGAAACATAGAAGGCTCTGAGAATGGAAACAACAACTTCTCTTTCTCCTCCTCCTCCTTCTCCTTCTTCCCCCTCTCCTTCTTCCCCTCCTCTTCCTCTCCTCCTCCTCCTTCTCCTCCTCCTGCTTCTTCTTTAATCACTGACTTCATGGCCTCTCTCAGAATGAAACTTTTATGCTATGCTGCCATGAATTTACTCACAATTTTGACTGAAGACTCATTCCAGGCTTGTATTGTGTTCCATTTCATAGGCTCTTTGAAATATAACATAAACAAGATTTACCATTGAACCTCAAGCACCTAGCATGGTTTCTGGCAGGGGATAGCCACCCAAAATTATCTTTTGAAAAGATAACTCCATTGTACTTTTAAGGCAGTCAGACCCATGACAAGTTTATCCTCCTCCTCTGCAAAGACTTCCCTGGAAGATTACATCTGAAATCACTGACATTTGTCTACACCTCTTAACTAGAAAATCAAGGGATGCCTAGGTCGCTCAGTCAGTTGAGCATCCAACTCTTGATTTCAGCTCAGGTCATGATCTCAGGGTCATGAGATCGAGCCCCAAATTGGGCCCTCTGTCAGGCCCTTCACTGGGCATGGAACTTGTTTAAAATTCTCTATCTCTGCCCTTCCCCTCAGCACACACACACACTCTCACTCTCTTTCTCTCTCTCTCTAAAACAAACAAACAAAGTCAACTGCATT
The DNA here is from genome assembly GCF_030435805.1 of Mustela lutreola. NCBI lineage: Eukaryota > Metazoa > Chordata > Mammalia > Carnivora > Mustelidae > Mustela > Mustela lutreola. The sequence continues at coordinate 36,669,847 of NC_081305.1, read as the reverse complement.
GATCAAGCCAAGTTCCCCAAAGGGAACAAACCTTTATGAAGCAAGATAAACACTTCTTAGAAGAGAGAGCTCATGAGTCATAATTGAAAGATTCTTTGAGAATGTCATTGTTTTTCCTCACCAAACATCTGTTCCCTCTTCTGTTGATATCAGTTCTTGGTTTTACTTGAAGAATCATCCTCCTGTCAGTCTCCAGCAATATGGTTTAGGTGCCTAGCTCCATCCTACATTGACTGGCTTGAGCAGTTGACAGCTGACTCAAACCTAACCAATAGCTATATTGCTAATAAGAGCCAATTCCATAACTTTTTCCTAGAACTGTTGAAAAAGGGATGAATCTTATCTTAGGGACCATGTGAGGCCTTTGGAGTTGAGTGGTCCTACCCAAGAGTATAGAGAAAAGATAAAGCAGAGCAAAGAGATGGAGAGGAGCCAGGTTCTGCTCAAAGCTGGAGTAGGTCCCAGGTGGCTCCATTGAAGTGGGATTGTCTATAGACATCATCAGGAAGCTTTCTAAATAAGGATGAAATCTCCAATAAAGTTTTAGTCCCAAGAAAGCTATATTGCCACCTAAAAATGCTGTAGACTAAAACCTCCTTCTAGGTCCCAAAGAACCCTGGAGGAGGATTTTACTGAAGAAAGTATGCAGAGGAACTTCAGTCCTGAAGTCATGGCACTGGCAAGTTTGGGCAAAAATAATTGGAAAACCACAGGGCCATAACATCTTGAGTCATACATTTCCTCTACCACCTGCTTTCAGGTCACCACCACCTCTACCTAAATAATTTTAAAAAGTCTTCAGTTTTCATAACCTCCTGCATTCATTCTCCACAGATCTCCTAGAGTCATTTTTTAAAAATATAAATTCTATTGTTACTTTTCTTCTTAAAATACTTTGATAACTTCTTGTTCATATGAAAAGAAAATCCAAATTCATTACAATGACCTACTTGTCCCTATAAGTTCTGTCCCCAGCCTCCTGCTCCATTGAATTCATGCCTCTCTAAAATCCAGCCATCATAACCTTCATTTTGTTTATCAAATACACCAGCTTCCTTCTAACCACAGAGCTTTGATTTTGCTGTTTCCTCCATATGAAGTAGACTACCTCAGGTTCTTCTCATAGCTGAATTCTTAATCTGGTCCTCCTAAAACACTACCTCCCTAAAGACTCCTTTCCCTCCATTTCTTCTCAACTCAGGTAACTTTGATAATTTTCTTTATGGAATGCAATCATGTAATAATATTGCTTCTTTTTTTTTAAGATTTTTTATTTCTTTATGTAACAGAGAGAGAGAGATCATAAGTAGGCAGAGAGGGAGGTGGGAGGGGGAATCAGGCTTTCTGTTGTGCAGAGAGCCCGATGTGGGACTCGATCCCAGGGCCCTGAGATCACAACCCCAGCCTAAGGCAGAGGCCTCAACCCACCGAGCCACCAAGGCGCCCCATAATATTGCTTCTTAATAGATACAGGTAAGCTATGCAAAGAAAGGAATCTTGTCAATTTTCTCCATAGAATTTTTTAAATTCCTAGAATGAATGAGCCCCACATTTAGTACTTAATTAGTATTTGCTAGATAAGTGGATGGATGGATGGATGGATGGATGATTAATGGTGATTGCCCATGGGATTGCAATTCCTGGTCTCTAGTAAAAGTAGTCATCCTCAATATGAAGTACCAAACCTAGGTAACTTTATAACCAAAGAATCTCCAGATTTTAATGCCACAAAGCAGGTGGCAGGAAGCAAGCTGTTCAACACAGACTACCATCAAGTGTAGAAGTAGGTCATTCAGATGAGAGTTTGTATTTTCTATTGTAATAACATGAACTCCACTATTAAGATCAGGTGCTATGCACCTTGATAATTCACATCTATTTCCATTGAGACAAGTATTAACTTCCAAATTCCCATGTTGTTTAACCTATCTTATTTTGGAAATGAGGAAGAACTTTAGGAATCAATTAAAACTCAGTGTATATTTTGTCTGTGGGCACTTGTCTTACTCCAAGGATGGTCCATTCTGGGATTAATCCAAACATGTTCAGCTGTGCACTTCACCTGGTAGATAACCAGGCAGCCATGGAGTTCAAATCTTTGACACAAGATAAAAGTAGTTCTGATCCTGAATTCCTTCCAGCGGTGACACTTCTCAGCATCATCAATCACTCCAGCCCCAGAGAGTGGGCAGAGAGCTTTGGGCTAAGGTTTCCAGCAGTCCTTCAGCTGATAAATGTGTCTGCAGGCTCAGAGACATTTTCTGTGTGTTCTTGATCAAACAAAGTAAAGCATTATAGGGTAAAAAAATCAGAAGATAAAAAATAGGTTACTATGAAAGGCAAGTTTAATGCACACATACCTTCATCTTACATCTCAGAGATAAATTTTTTAGAGATAATTTTGAAAATTGTTTATTTTCTTTCTTGTTTTCTTTACCTCTATTGCTCTAAACAATATGAACATCCATTTGTTGATTTATTAGATTTAGACAATATCTATTGACTCTGAAAGGGAGAAATAAGGATTTAGTTCACCTACTGTCCCCAACCCAACTTACCCTTTTTTCCATATTTGATAGTTAAATTATTTTAGTTCTTCCACTGATTACATATTCCCCAAAACTTATTATGACACTATCAAACATACATAAAAGTTGAAAAAATAGGGCACCTGGGTGGCTCAGTGGCTTAAGCCTCTGCCTTCAGCTCAGGTCGTGGTCTCAGGGTCCTGGGACTGAGCCCCACACCGGGCTCTCTGCTCTGTGGGGAGCCTGCTTCCTCCTGTCTCTGCCTGCCTCTCTGTCTACTTGTGATCTCTCTCTCTCAGTCAAATAAATAAAATTCTTTTTAAAAAGATGAAATAATATACAATGAGCAGCCATATTTACATCACTTAGATCCAACAATTAACATTTTACTACACTTGCTTTATCACATAGCTATTCATCCACACCTATAACCATCCATCAATCCATCTTATTTTTTGATGTGTTTCAAAGTGAGTTGAAATATTGTATGCTCCTCTAAACACTTCAGCTTACAGTATTGATCCAGAGTTTAGTATTTGTTTACAGCTCTCCTTTCCCTTTTGAAGTAAAATTTTTCTCCTTATGAAACAAAATTTACATAAAATAAAATACAGAAACTTTAAGTGTATCTATGAGTTTTGATAAATACATATTCCTTTGTAATTCAAAGCTCTGTCTAGATATAGAACATTAGAGTCTTTGCCTTCTCCCAGCCAATCCCTGTCTCTCCCTCACCACAAAGACAACAACTGTTTGGATTTTTCTTTTAGATTTTTTTTCCCTGTTCTATAAGTCATATAAAAGAAAGCCATACAATAAATATTGTTTCATTGAAAGGTTTTATTTTTCACTCCACATAATGTTTTTGAGATTGGTTCATGGCATTCCCTTTATCAATAATCTCTTCTGGCTGTTTATCTGTTCTCTTATTGATAGACTCCAAGCCTGTTTCTAGCTTTTGGTCATCATGAATAAGACTGCTATAACATTCTTCTACAAGTATTTTTTTGTGGACATATTTTCTTTATATAGCTAGGAGTGGAATTGCTGAACCATAGAGTAAGTATATGCTTAACTCTAGAAGAAATCAGCAGACCTTTTTTCTTTTCCAAACTGCATGTACCTTTTTATATTCCCACTAACAATGTTTGCAAGTACTAGTCGTTCAATATCTTTACTAGTATTTGTCCCTTAAATTTTAGCTAGTCTGATAGGTTGTGTACTAATATCTTATCGTAATTTTAATTTGTATTTTCCTTATGACTAATGCTGTTAAGTAGTTTCTCATGTGTTCATTGGTATGTGTATATGTGTGTGTGTGTGTGTGTGTGTGCACTTGTGAGGTGTGTGGTCAAATTTTTTTGCCCATTAAAAAACCGGTTTTTTTGTCTTTTTATTTTTGAGTTGTAGTAGAAGAGTGAGTTTTTTTTTTAATTTCTTTTCAGCATAAAAGAATTCATTGTTTATGTACCACACCCAGTGCTCCATGCAATATGTGCCCTCCATAATACCCACCACCTGACTGCCCCAACCTCCTACCCCCTGCTCCTTCAAAACCCTCAGAATATTTTTCAGAGTCCACAGTCTCTCATGGTTCTCCTCCCCTCTCAATTTGCCCAAATCCCTTCTCCTCTCCATCTCCCCATGTCCTCCATGTTATTTGTTATGCTCCACAAATAAGTGAAACCCTATGATAATTGACTCTTTCTGCTTGACTTATTTCACTCAGCAAAAATTCTTCCAGTCCCATCCATGTTGATACAAATGTTGGGTATTCATCCTTTCTGATGGAGGCATAATACTCCATAGTGTGTATGGACCACATCTTCCTTATCCATTCGTCCTTGAAGGGCATCTTGGTTCTTTCCACAGTTTGGCAACTGTGGCCATTGCTGCTATAAACATTGGGGTACAGATGGCCCTTCTTTTCACTGCATCTGTATCTTAGGGGTAGATACCCAGTAGTGCAATTGCAGGATCATAGGGAAGCTCTATTTTTAATTTATTGAGGAATCTCCACACTGTTCTCCAAAGTGGCTGCACCAACTTGCATTCCCACCAACAGTGTAAGAGGGTTCCCCTTTCTCCACATCCTCTCCAACACACGTTGTTTCCTGTCTTGCTAATTTTGGCCATTCTAACTGGTGTAAGGTGGTATCTCAATGTGGTTTTCATTTGAATCTCCCTGATGGCTAGTGATGATGAACATTTTTTCATGTGTCTGATAGCCATTTGTATGTCTTCATTGGAGAAGTGTCTGTTCATATCTTCTGCCCATTTTTTGACATGATTATCTGTTTTGTGTGTGTTGAGTTCGGGAAGTTCTTTATAGATCCTGGATATCAGCCTTTTGTCTTTACTGTCATTTGCAAATATCTTCTCCCATTCCGTGGGTTACCCCTTTGTTTTGTTGACTGTTTCCTTTGCTGTGCAGAAGCTTTTGGTCTTGATGAAGTCCCAAAAGTTCACTTTAACTTTTGTTTCCTTTGCCTTTGGAAACATGTCTTGAAAGAAGTTGCTGTGGTAGATGCCCACTCTCACCACTCTTGTTCAACATAGTATTAGAAGTCATAGCAACAGCAATCAGACAACAAAGAGAAATAAAAGGTATCCAAATTGGCAATGAAGAAGTCAAACTCTCTCTCTTTGCAGATGACATGATATTTTATATGGAAAACCCAAAAGTCTCCACCTCCAAACTACTAGAACTCATAAAACAATTCAGTAATGTGGCAGGATTCAAAGTCAATGTACAGAAATCAGTTGCTTTCTTAAGCACTAACAATGAAAATACAGAAAGGGAAATTAGAGAATCAATTCCATTTACTATAGCAACAAGAACCATAAGATACCTGGGAATAAACCTAGCCAAAGAGATAAAGGATTTGTACTCGAGGAACTACAGAACACTCATGAAAGAAATTGAAGAAGACACAAAAAGAGGGAAGACCATTCCATGCTCTTGGATTGGAAGAATAAATATTTTTAAAATGTCTATACTGCCTAGAGCAATTTATACTTTTAATGCCATTCTGACAAAAATTCCACCAGTATTTTTCAAAGAGCTGGAGCAAATAATCCTAAAATTTGTATGGAATCAGAAGAGACCCTGAATTGCTTAGGAAATGTTGAAAAAGAAGAACAAAACAGGGGGCATCACGTTACCTGATTTCAAGCTTTACTACGAAGCTATGATCACCAAGACAGCATGGTACTGGCATCAAAACAGACACATAGACCAGTGGAACAGAGTAGAGAGCCCAGATATGGACCCTCAACTCTATGGGCAAAATATCTTCTACAAAGCAGGAAAAAATATACAGTGGAAAAAAGACAGTCTCTTCAATAAATGGTGCTGGGAAAATTGGAAAGTTATATGTAGAAGAATGAAACTCGACCATTCTCTTACACCGTACACAAAGATAAACTCAAAATGGATAAAAGACCTCAGCATGAGACAGGAATCCATCAGAATCCTAGAGGAGAACATAGGCAGTAATGTCTTCAAAGAGTGAGGTCTTTCTCAATTTTTTATTTTTCAAATATTTTCTGTCAGTCTGTGACTTGCCTATTTATTTTCTTAATTATTTTTATGGCAAGCAAAACATTTTAATTTTGATTAACATTAATTTTTTTAAAAGATTTTATTTATTTGACTGAGAGAGAGATCACAAGTAGGCAGAGAGGCAGGCAGAGAGAGAGGAGGAAGCAGGCTCCCGCTGAGCAGAGAGCCCAGCACGGTGCTCAATCCCAGGACCCTGAGATCATGACCTCAGCCAAAGGCAGAGGCTTAACCCACTGAGTCACCTAGGTGTCCCCAAATTAATATTTTATTTATAATTATTTCTTTTTGTGAATGTTTGCCATTCCTAAGTCACAAGAATATCTCCCTCTGATTTTCCTCTAGAAACTTTACTTAAATTGTATTTTCAAAACAGCTTTATTGAGATATCACTTATATACTATAAAATTGTATGTGTGCGATTCAAAAATTTTAGTACAGTTACAGAGTTGTACAACTATCACCAACTAACTAACAACTTTATATGACTTATAGAACAACTAACCTACTTTGGAACATTCCGATCACCTTAGAAAATTTCTCATGCCTGTTTATAGTCAAAACCACTCCCACTTCCAGCCTTAGCCATTCACTACTCTGTTTTCTGTCTCTATAAACTTGCTTTTTGTAGACATTACCATTTCTAGAAATGTATCCAATGAAATTAAAATATGTATGTGCAAAGACATGTACACAAATATTCATGCTGGTATTATTTATATTAACCAATACCTTGAAGTAGTTTAAATAATATAGTTAATATTTATTACTTGTTCTAGTAACCCTCCTGTTAACACTTTATGGATAAAAATCTTAGCAACACTGATTTTTCCTCTACTCTTCATTTACTCCATTCATCTCTGAAAGTTATTATTTTAATACATCTTTCCACCTCAATTAGTCTTCCATTCTTTGTCCAAGAGTGTTTACATTGTTAAAATTTAAAAAACAATGTTTATATTATTAAGTCCATGTAAGCATTCATTTTATTCATTTATTCACTGAAAAGTGCCAGGCAGTGCTCTAGGTGTTGAAGTTACAAAGGTGAACAAGACAAGTAAAGTCCTCTCAGGGCAAAGTGAGAGACAATGGGAGAAAAGATAAGTGAACAATTTAATTGTTCAATCAAATATCATGGCACTAAGAGCAGGACTGCATTTCATCTCTGGGCGTCCCATTACATTACTCCTGTGCCAGAATAGAAGGTTCTGCATAGAAGGTTCTGACTCTGTAAAGTCTAATGGGCTTATTTTTTAGATTGACTTTCATTAAGTACTTCAAAGCTTGCTTCATTTTGGTGTGTTTCATATTTGGGCTTAAAGTTACAAGATGTATTTTTTAAAAAGAATTAAAAACTCAAAAGGAAGTAATAGTAACAGTAAAATCTCTCTTATTATTGTTATTTACTTTTTTCTAGCCTCCTGCTTTGCTGCACTTCACCTTTCCAGAACCCTCTCTGGTTCTCTTGCAAATCTTCCAGGGCTAAGAATATCTAGCATTTATTAAACAGTTACTAAATGCTAAATACTATACATGCTTTATTTCGTTTGGTCCTCACAGCCCTATGTGATACGAGTTATTATAGTTTCTATTTATGAATCAGGAAATTAAGATGTAAAGCAGTTGAGTAACTTGACTATGAAAAATAATACATTGATACAAGCTTTTTCGAAAACAAGGCAAGTGATGTACTAGAACTCTATAATACTTACATCCTTTGACCCAGCTATGCCAACCTTGTAAATTTGTTTCTTGGAGTAATTGAGGGGAAGAAAAAAATCATTAATATTTTCACTGCAATATAATCTTTAAAATGAAAAGGTAGAAACAGTTGAAATCTCAGACAACAATAGAACTTACAGAACATCAGTAGGATAGTTTATCAAATGACTGTTGAAAGAAGGAAGGAAACAGAAGAACAAGAAAGTTTCCTTTCCTACTCTCCTGTGTGGAATCTACTATTCGCCCCATGTCTTCCTCCTTGATTATTTGTTTTGTGTTACTGAAAAACATATGAAAATGTCTTCCTTCCTTCTTCCCTCCCTCCCTCCCTTCTTCCAGTTTTTTTTTTCCTTCTTTCCTGTTTCTCCCTCTTTGCCTAACTTCATTTCCTCCCTTCCTCCCTCATATTCCACATTTTTGTCTCCTTTGTTCCTCAAAAAATTCTAATGTTGTTAATGTGTCACTATTGTATTCCTATACCTTCTTTCAAAATATTACTGGTCTTTGTTTTGTTTTGTGTTTCTAATTTTCTAATATCCAACGTTACTCATAAGAAATACTATTTATTTTTGGGCGCCTGGGTGGCTCAGTGGGTTAAGCCACTGCCTTCGGCTCGGGTCATGATCTCGGGGTCCTGGGATCGAGTCCTGCATCGGGCTCTCTGCTCAGCAGGGAGCCTGTTTCCTCCTCTCTCTCTCTCTCTGCCTACTTGTGATCTCTCTCGGTCAGATAAAAAAAAAAAAATACTATTTATTTTTCATTCTTACACAACATAGATAAATTACTTTCTGTCCCTCTGGGAGCATTTAGGATATTCTCTTTGTTTTTTTGAGAATGTGTCTAAGCATAGGATCTTGGTGGACCTGCAGTCGGCCTTTTTAATCTGAAACTCAACACCTTCTATTCTAAGAAAATCTTTCCCCGTATTTTTTTGATAATTTTTTTTTCCCATCCATTTTATCTGTTCTCTTCTTCTGGGGCTTCTGTTAGTTGTTAGATCTTCTGGTATATATAGATAGATACAGTTATAGATATGGATGATATAGATATAGATATCTTTGTTTTTTAATCTTTTTTCTGGAAGATTTTCTCAACTTGCTTTCCATATTTTCCATTTCTTCATGTTATTTGTATTTATTTAATTTACCAGTTTAAATTACTCTTTTTGTTTTATGGTTATAATTTTTTTTTAATCTTGTTGAATACATTAGGAGTCTTGTCTTCATTTCTTTTTTAAGTTTCTGTTGCCTAAATTGTCTGTTTTCTCTGGGATTATATTTCCTACTTTATGTATTTTGGTCTTTCTCTTCCATCTTGCTGACTTTCCTTCTATGGTCGGTGATCTTTGGGTAGTCTCCCATTTATAGAGTTTCTGACCAGGAGCTCTCTATGGTGTGGGGAAAATTAATAGCATCAAACTTCAGACCAAAAGCCATTTCATCCTTTGCCAGAATGAGGAGGGCTTCACTCTGGGGTACTATTATCCAAACAAAATGCCTTCATGTCCCCCTTGTTGTTTCAATGTTTTTAAAGAAAAGCCACCTTGGGAAGAAGGCTGTATTACTGAGTGTCCTCCTCTGAATACAGATGATGAGGGTGGTGACTGCTGCTGCAGCGGTACAGACTTCTAATGAATTACCCAGTTTCCAACCCCTTCTTATCTTCATCTCAGTTGTACTCAGGGATTCTATATACCTGGGTCCTATCCAGAGTTGCTGAAGGACAGACTGGCTTCCATGTTCATTATAGCCCATTGGCTGTGTCTATTTCACTAACTCATTCCACAAAACTATTTGTAGATCATTTTATTTGTGGTATTCCTCTTCTCTTTCTTGTTTATTCCTTTTGAACAAATAAATTTTATTTTAACCAAGGGTCATAAGCAAATAAACATTCACATGCTGCCACCTGGAACTTGGATCTATTGAAGTAGTGCCAGAACAATCCATCAGCAAAACCGGAAGTTTATAATTCCTGGAATTCCTGGTATTAACAACTTATACAGGTTTTTCACATTTTGTATACATGAAATATGTATTAAAATGTCTTTGAATATTGCTGTCTTTACCTTTGGGATTAGCATACTCATTATCACATCCTTTTCTTATACCACAGATATAGCACCTTTGATAAGATAATGAGAGCTATGCAACCAAACCTCTTTCTGTTTTTGCCTTGGCTGCTAGGAACTGCTGTTAAACTTAGTGCATAATTATAGAAATGATCTCAATTCTGATTTCACTTTTAAATATATTTTGTCTTATCTCTACAACTGATAGCATGTATATATGTGTTTGAATTAATCTCATCTTTTAAAAAATAAGTAGGGATGCCTGTGTGGCTCAGTGGGTTAAGCCTCTGCCTTCAGCTCAGGTAATGATCCCAGGGTCCTGGGATCGAGCCCTGCATCGGGCTCTCTGCTCAGCCGGGAGCCTTCCCCTCCCCCAACTTGCCTGCCTCTCTGCCTACTCATGATTTCTGTCTGTCAAATAAATAAATAAAATCTTTTAAAAATAATAATAGAATAAAAAATAAGAAAGTAAATACACATTGTAAATGTATAAATAATTATTAATATTCATAGAAATATCCACATATTAGGGGCGCCTGGGTGGTTCAGTAGGTTAAGCCTCTACCTTTGGCTTGGGACATGGTCTCAGGGTCCTGGGTTCGAGCCCCACATCAGGCTCACTGCTCATTGGGGAGCCTGCTTCCCCCTCTCTCTCTGCCAGCCTCTCTGCCTCCTTGTGATCTCTCTCTGTCAAATAAATAAATAAAATCCTTTAAAAAATCCATATATTAAATATATGTATTTATGTATTATCTATTAAATGTAGTTACATATTTACATTATTATGAATGCAAAATAAATAAATGCACATTTGATCTTCTATATAAAAGTATTTTAGTATAACTGGGGCCTGAATTTAAGCACTCTCCGGAGATAGAGTCCAGGTCCAGGTAATCTGGTAGGCAAGGCTTCCCTGGGGACCATTTTTCAAAGCACTAAGTAGCTTTCTGATAGAGTCCTCACCTGGGAGAAAGGAAGTCGAACATGAAAAGGTCACTGCAGGACAAAAAGCTTCATGTTATTGACTTTCTGATAGAAGGGACATTCTAACTGCGAGGTGCTACTTGTTACCTAGAACATCTCCCAGCCCAGCTCCTCAGGGACTCATAATTGAGACCAGTGGATTTCAATATAAACTTTATTTTCTCAATGAAAATAGCATTATAGGGTCTTTCAGTAGAGGGTAACCCCAAAAAAAGAAAGTACATACATATGGCTTTATTTTTTATTGTTTTTTTGTTGTCATTAATATTTATGATGATGATTGTCATAAAGATGAGAATATTGGAGTGGTGAGCCTGTTTGTTCAACGGGGCATCTTGAAGCAGAAGGTAAGCCTGGGGTTTGATATTGGAGACGCTGATGTTGACCTTTGACACAGTAGTTTTAGAGAGTGCAGTGGTTCCATGTGAAAAGGGAGAATTCCGAGTGCCTAGGGGTAATCTGACAGGGAGAGGAAGAGGAGGAAAGCTGGTATGGGAGGAGCATATAAAGCCATAAAAGTTGTATGGTGTTGGGATTCAGAGTCAGCAGAATTTCCCTCTTTGGTGTATTGGATAACATTTTTAAAAAGAGTGTGCATTCCAGGGGTGATTGTGTAGCTCAGTCGGTTAGGTGGGCAGCTTTTAATTTTGGCTCAGATCATGCTCCCAGCGTCCTGGCATCAAGCCCTACCTTGGGCTTGGTGTTCAGCCAGGCGTCTGTTTCTAAGGATTCTCCTTCTCCTTCTCCCTCTGATCCTCCCTGCACTCATGCTCTTTCTCTTTCTCTAAAACCTTTCTCTAAAATCTGTCTATCATCTATCACCTATCATGTATCTTTCTATCATTTACCTATCTATTATCTATCTCTCTATCATCTATCTTAAAAATAAAACAAAGTAAGGGGCACCTGAGTGGTTCAGTCAGTTGAGAGTCTGACCCTTGATTTCAGCTCATGTCACGATCACAGGGTCATGAGATTGAGGCCACGTAAAGCTCCACATTCAGCATGTAGTCTGCTTGAGTTTCTCTTCCTCTGTCTTTTCCCCGATGCTCGCTTGCTCACTCTCTCTCAAAATAAATAAATAAATCCTAAAAGAAAAAAATAAAATAAAATAAATTAAATTAAATAAATTAAATTAAGTTAAACTGTGTATGCATCCCAGGGCAATGGCCAAGTGTTCTAACCTATCCTGTCCCTGGGGATGAAGCTTTTCAGAACTCTGGGCTTTACTAGGTGGGTGGGAAGGGTAAGTCTCAGTTCTAACTTCCTACCTCGCACAGGCTTACAGCTTCATTTACTTGTAGAAATGAAAATTCATACCCCCTGTCCAGTGAACATGGAAGGGCATGGTTATAATTTTAGTTTTCAGTTTCTGCTTTACTTACTTATTTAGATATTTGTCTTATTTTTTGTGGGCTAAGCTATAGACTTAAAAACATGTTTGCTACATTTAACCATCATTACCAGGATTTGTCTTGGTCTGCTGTATTTCTAGAAATATATTCTTCATCTACTCTTCAGCCTTCCTCATTGTGAACTTTGCTCTGTAACTCCTTAGAAACTGCTCTCATCAAGGTTACCAATGACATCTAATTTTTATTTTTATTTTTATTTTTAAAGATTTGATTTATTTATTTGAGAGAGAGAGAGAGCATGAGAGGGGAGGTCAGAGGGAGAAACAGACTCCCCATGGAGCTGGGAGCCCAATGTGGGACTCGATCCTGGGACTTCAGGATCATGACCTGAGCTAAAGGCAGTCGCTTAACCAACTGAGCCACCCAGGCGCCTGACATCTAATTTTTAAATCTATAAAAAAATTTTATCTTTTCATCTTCTCTCTAACTTTTTGACACAAGTGACCACTCGCTTTTTCTTGAGGAATTTTACTGTATTGTCTTTAAAATAGGCCAGTACTTCCTACAGGTATGTCTCCAACAGAGACCTTTGCTGTAGCTCCAGCCTTGCATATCCAGCCCTCCCTTTGACATCTCCATTTGGATACTTCAGAGTATCCATCCTCTCAGTTACATGAGAGTAACATGTCTCAAGTACAACACCTTGACTCCCTCATCACTCCTTCCGTCCCCCTCCACCTTTGCCTCCTGTCTATCACATCTCAAAGAAGGACACCCTATCTACCACTTACTCAAGATAGAAATTTAAATATAATCTTTGGTTATTTATTCTTTTCTGCTCTCCCCACAATATCTGCCATTTTGTTTTACTATTCAAACTCTATTGAAATTTCGCCTTAGAACTATTCAAGCTTAATGCAACACAGTTGCCTATGGCACTGTCCTTTCTCACTTAGACTTCTGCATTCATCTGCTTCCTGTCTTTTCTGCTGACTTTACACTTTTTCTTCTCTAGCATATCCACCTTAGAGTCTCCAGAGTGGCCTGTTCACATAACCCAGCACCTCAAGGATCTCTCATTACCCTGAGAACCATGACCCAGACCCTCACCAGCTCCAGTGTGAGCTTCTCCACCTGATGGGGTAGCCTCCCTCATGCCACTCTCTACTTTGCTCACTACAGTCCAGCCACACCAACTTTCTTTCATTCTCCAAATATGTGAAGCATTTCCCATCCCAGGGACTTTGTACTTGATTTTCCTATGTGTAGTTTCTATTTTGGCCCATGTGCTTCTATGCCTGGTTCATTTTTTGGGTTTCATCATAAAACTTCCCCCTCAGAGAGTCCTACCCTGACAACCTAACTTGAATTAGACCTTCTCCCATTATATACTAGCACAACACTTATTTATGTAAATTTAATATTTATTTCTGCATATTTCTCCCATTGTCTGCCTGTCTACTAGAGTATTAGTCCCATGAACACAGAGATCTTTTCTTCTGTATTCTTTGCCCTGTTCTCAAGCCTGGAAGTTAGCTATCCTCAATAATCATTTGTTAAATGTATGATTGTTGAAAAAATAAGTGAAAAAATCAGAACCTGTTTGGGACCTTTTACCACACAGACTCTCTGGTGGGCCCTGCTAAGCCTTCCAACACAACAGATGTAGGCCAGGTGGAGTTGCCCTCAGTCACATTTTATCTGAGTTCCTGAGAGTACTACTCTTTGCAGTTTTTCTATTCACAGTGACACAGCTGAAGGGAGGAAATACGCTCAGAATAAAAATCAGAGCTCAAAGCTGACCTACCAGGCATGAGGCCTTACGCATTCACCCTGCACCATAAAGGTGGCTTTGTGAAATCCTGACAGAAATTTGAAGAGGATTGATATGCTCTAAAAGAAGGCAAGATATCCTAATTTCTAAGGGACTACTCCTGAGAGTGAAAGGGTGCTACTAATAATTATGCTAGAATAATAGACAAGAACAAGGAGTGCACTGGACAAACAAGGCATAACATCTCTCAGGGAAAGATCATAGCTGGTTTTAAAAAACATTTGCCTTCAGAGGGTTTCTTCCTTCAAAGTCTGGGAAGGCAACCTGGACCACAGAGGGCATAAGGCTTGGTGTCAGGGGAGTTGAGGTCTGTCCCCATGAGGTCTCACCTGTGAGCTGCTGCCACCTGGGCCAGGCCACTTAACCTCACTCAGCTGTGGCTTCCTTGGTTGTGATTTGGAGAGAGTAAAACCTATTCCATCCTTTCCTACAATTCTATGAGTGATGGCATTCCAGAACCTAGAATTGTTTTAGGAATATGTGTTGCTATTCATATTTTATTATTAGAGTTTGCTTATTTATTTGCATATTTATTATTGGAGTTTGGTTTAGTTAAAGGATTCTCAACATTAAACTGAGAATTCTTTCCACTGGAATTTCAATATAAATATATACTGAGACAATAGAGAAAGGTATGGTTTCTTCTAAAACATTAAAGTCATCTCTTTTCTTATTTTCTTTTTTTTTTAATATTTTATTTATTTATTTGACAGAGAGAGATCACAAGTAGGCAGAGAGAGGAGGAAGCAGGCTCCCTGCTGAGCAGAGAGCCCAATTCGGGGCTCAATCCCATGACCCTGAGATCATGACCTGAGCCAAAGGCAGAGGCTTTAACCCACTGAGGCACCCAGGCACCCTCTTTTTTTTATTTTCAAAGATTTTATTTATTTATTTGGAAGAGAACAAGAAAGGGAGAGAAAGCACAGAGGGAGAGGGAGAAGCACACTCCCCACTGAGCAGAGAGCCTGATGTGGGGCTTGATCCTAGGACCCCAAGAACATGACCTGAACTGAAGGCAGAGGCTTAACTGACTGAGCCACTCAGGTGCCCCAATAGTCACCTTGAGAAAACGGTCTTTAGGACATCTTTTTTTGGGTGGATTTTTATTCACCTTTTTCTAGCACGCATGTGTGTGTATATTTTCAGTATCTGTTTACAAATTTGAGTTAATACTCAATATTATTAATATTATTAATATTCAGCAATGGGAGAAAAAGAGAAATTATAGACATAGAAAAAATAATGCTTAATAGTGAAAGACCCTCCCCCCAGATATTAAGTAATTAACCGCTCTCTTGCTTTTCTGTAACTGCTTGGCTTTGAGGATGTAATATTTAGGGATTGACTAATTAACTGCTCTCTTTTCTGTAACCGCTTGGCCTTTAGAACACAATGATAGTTGGTAGTTTCATAGTAGCTGCTTCATAGCAGGATATGGCATTCCCTGCAAATAGCTTTCTCGTAAGATATGGCCTAATACCTGACTACATAGGCAGGGGGCCGCATAGTCATGTTAGTCACGTAGGCAGGGGGCTGCATGGTCACGTAGACAGGATGTTTTTCTGCTGAGTCACAAGGTCTAACTTCCCCTCTTTGTTTCCCTTTCCCGCCTTTTTCTTAGCGTGCGGGGGAGGGGGGGTCTCCCAAAGCCAATCCGCTGACACAAAATATGCCTTTTTCAAATGTTCAAATTGTCAGCCAATCAGCTCCGACCCATCCGAAACTTGTTTGTACCTGTCTATAAAAACCCTGTACCACCCCAGCCTGGTGTGCTCAGCTAGCAGGAGCTGCTGACCACCCGCAGGCGCCCGCGTTACACTACAATAAAGAACCTCTTGCTGTTTGCATCCTGTGGTAGTGTTGAATTCTTAGGTAAGGGGATCCGTGGGTCTTTCAATAGCTTAAAAACAGTGCTCATGAATGGAAGGACTATGATTTTAATCATTCTGTATTTTGATCAATGATCTGTTTCCTTTGTTTCTTTCTGGTTTTTATAATATTTTGAGGAAAAGGAGAAAATTGTAATACCAAGATTTTTGCCACAGTTTTTTGTCATATGAGAAAGTCTCTCAGGAAAAATTTCAAGCTTTTTTAAAGATGCCTGAGACATGTAAGTATTCCTAGTCACAGTGTGTGGGTCCACCTCACACTCATTCACAAGCACTGAAAATGGCTGGGTTTCATTTTGTTTTAAGATTTTAAGTCAAAGTCTTTCCTGAAGAACAGATTTCCCCTCAGGACATTTGTTTTTCCATAAGTTTTCACTGACCCCAGGCTCACCATCCTTGTCTGCCTGCTTCTGGGGCTTCCTGGGATGCGGGGTTTCCAGGATTAGGACCTTAACACTCCTGGGCAAACCAGACTGATTAGTCACACAACTGGGCTGGTTACTAGGGAGCATAAATCCCCCTGCCTCTTCTCAGGGCCTCATGATCCATAGGGTGTGTCCTCTGTTGGATGATTCTGCTTCAAAGCTGGCCAGAGAAAGCCTCTGGAGACTACCCATTACCACACAGGATTGACTCCCAGAGCTTTCTGTCCTCTGGTCCTTGCCACCCAGCAACACCTCCCCCGCCCACCCAGGTCCATCAGGCCCAGGGAAAATCTCATATGGGAAAAAAAAAACGAAAAAGAACAACATATATTGCATGGAGCACTGGGTGTTATATGTAAACAATGAATCTGGGAACATTCCATCAAAAACTAATGATGTATTGTATGGTGACTAACATAACACATTAAAAAAAAAAAATAAGATGATATGCCTTGAAATGGAGGTCAGTGTCATCCAACACTGTTCTTTTTATTCACTGGCTCTCAGCTTGTGGGGACTTCCACAGGTGAGAAGGGGATTCTGAACCCAATAGAGGCAAAAAATATAACCAGCTTGGAGAAATGAAGTCTTCTTCCATGTGCACCTCTTGCTCTCCTCAAGCAGCAACATGGATTGCCTGAGGATGAGCTATCTTTGGCAGCTCCCCCAGGGCAGGAAGGAGCCAGGCGCCTCAAAGTTTACTTTTTGAATTATTCATGTGTTATTAATAGCAGCAGTGATGATGACAGGAAGAGAGTAATCATGACACCACGACACAGGACCATCCTGAGGGAAAGAGAGAGATAGAGAAAGGCAAGGCAGCTGCATGTGTTTGGCCAAGTAGCAGGTGCTGAGTCATGCCTCCTCCGCTTTCCTCTGCTCCCCAGACAGGATCAAGGGCAGGACACGTGAGGCCCTACCTCTGGAGAGTCTCCTGGACCAGCTCAAGGTCTGTAGTCCCCTGGAAACCTTCTTTCACTGCTAGTACAGCACAGTAGTTAAAAATAGTCATAAGGGGACACCTGGGTGGCTCAGTTGGTTAAGCGGCTGCCTTTGGCTCAGGTCATGATCCCAGCATCCTGGGATCAAGTCCCACATTGGGCTCTTTTCTCCACAGGGAGCCTGCTTCTCCCTCTGCCACTCTGCCTGCGTGCTCTCTTGCTCTTTCTCTCTCTGACAAATAAATAAATAAAATCTTAAAAAAAAAAAAAAAAAAAAAAAAACAGTCATAAGAAGCCCAATTCCTATCTGAGATCCCCTTCTTAAAAGCTGAGTGGCCTTGGGGCGCCTGGGTGGCTCAGTGGGTTAAGCCACTACCTTCCGCTCAGGTCATGATCTCGGGGTCCTGGGATCGAGTCCCGCATCGGGCTCTCTGCTCAGCAGGGAGCCTGCTTCCTCCTCTCTCTCGCTCTCTCTCTGCCTGCCTCTCTGCCTACTTGTGATCTCTCTCTCTCAAATAAAAAAAAAAAAAAAGCTGAGTGGCCTTGAACATAGGTCTCAACTTACCTAAACCTTTCTCTTTAATTTGACTATGAGGAAATAAGAATAGAATATATGCGTGGGACTGCTTGAGGATTAAATGGGAGAAAGGGCTCTAAGCATGGAGCCAATGTCCAATAAATGGTAGCTGTTTAAGTCTTACTACATGCCATTGAAGCCCATTCTGTGCTGGTTTGCGCTTATTTTTTACCTTACTAATACGATCTTCTTGGCTTTGATGGAAATTATTCTACTGCTTGTGAATAGCTAAGTCTAGCCTTCTCCAAAGTGGAGGTACCTTACTAATCTTCTTTTCTTTCCTCATGGGGGTTGATCGAGGGATCTCAGAGGGACTTCTGAGTATATCGATTTTGTGTGGTTGGTAAAAAATGGGCTCCTGTCTCCTCACTAACTAATGCTTCTGTCCCCTGCTTCAAACTGTCCTAAAATGCAAAGCATCAGAATCAGCCAAACTTGCGGGAACTTGCTGACTTTTTTTAGGTGCACCCAAGCATGGCATTTGCCCACTCCAAGGAGAAGAGCTTTGCCAGCTACGATGCCTGTTTTACTGGACTCTGTGTGTCCTGTGATGGATTTCTTAATGATGAGATTCCAGTCTCCTCCTCATCTATAAGAAGGAGATGTGTGATAATAGATTCTTCACAGTGTTGTTGCAGGAATAAACATGGCAGTTCACAAATGGAACTTAAAAGAGTATCTGACATTCTGGATAGACGAAATCAATGTTAATTACTATTATTCTTCTATCTACCATACACATCCTATTTTAATGTCTGCTTTACCTTCAGTTTCTCCAATTAGAACTTTTTAAGACAGGTGATGAAATACTTTAAAAGGAAACATTTGACAATTTCCTAAAGAAGTTTTGAGCAGGGGCACCTGGGTGGCTCAGTCAGTTAAGTGCCTGCCTTTGGCTTGAGCCATGATCTCAGATTCCTGGGATCCAGCCCCACCATCCAGCTCCCTGCTGGTTGGAGAGCCTGCTTCTCCCTCTCCCTCCACCTGCCATTTCCCCTGCTTGCATGCTTGCTCTCTCTCTCTCTGTCAAATAAATAAAATCTTTAAAAAAAAAAATTTGAGCAAAAGACTTAAGAATTCAAGCTCTATCCCCAATACTCACATGCCAGAAGTCAAAGACTAGAAAAGGGTAAGAAGAAATTCTTAAAAACTTGCTTAAGAATTGAACTCGAGTGCCAGGCCCTATCAAAGCTGAGGGGTGGCCAAGAAAGGGTTCCTGGAAGGATTCAGCTCTCAAAGGGAAATTCCTAATGAGGCTTGTGTCTTAGGGTGGGTTGCCCAGAAGACCCTAAAATAAGAATCTGTAACACATGATTTATTTGGAAATGATCCAAGGAAAACCTGGAAAGGAATTAGGAAAGTAGGACAGGAAGGAAAAGGACAAACAAGGGTGTCGTATCAAGAAAAGGTCCAGGGGGGCGCCTGGGTGGCTCAGTGGGTTAAGCCGCTGCCTTCGGCTCGGGTCATGATCTCGGGTCCTGGGATTGAGTCCCATGTCAGGCTCTCTGCTCAGCGGGGAGCCTGCTTCTCTCTCTCTGCCTGCCTCTCTGTCTACTTGTGATCTCTCTATCAAATAAATAAATAAATCTTTAAAAAAAAAAAAGAAAAGAAAAGGTCGTGGGAAATTTAGGCTCTATGCCAAAAGGGAGTTCTGCTGATAACACCCAAGAATTATCCAGATCAAGTGCAAAAAGCATCTACAATCCCCCCAACCATCATCAGTTAGGGTTTTAACCCGGAGGGAATACACTGAGGGATTGCCAGCTCTCGATGCAAGCAAGGCCAGTCATGGCAGCAGACGTAGGAACCCAGGTGCAAGCTGTGGGGAGTGACCACATACACAGAGCTGGCGCACACCCAGACAGTGATGGGATCCAAAAAAATGGAGGCAAAGCTGACAGTAGGCTTCCCTCCAAGGTAAGGTAAAGCCTCATCAGGAGGCCACTCTTGTCACCAGAATGGGTGCTATATAGGTGACTCACCCTATTCTTCCTTCCAACTTTTCCCTACTCAAAGTTTTTACCTTCTTTTTCTTCCTTTCCTTGAACACTTTTTGGGCATTTTCTAGATACAAGGCTTGGTGTTAGGCACAGTGGGTGCAACAAGATCCAGAATAAATTATGCAGGACCCAGTGAGATCATATAATTTGATGGCATCTTCATTTCCTTCTGATCTGGAACCATCAACAGAATTTGAATCCTGGATCAGCCACGTGTAGAGAGTAGTTATATGTTTCTCTAACTCTCATTTTTTGAGGTAGAGGTATTAATAACACTTATTTACATGTATTTTATAAGACTGTTATCAAGATATTGCAGCTGATGGATTTGGAGAGTCGTGCACAGTGTGTGGCTTATATATTACCAGACCCATCTTTTTCTCTCATTCCATTTCTTTCCCAGATAGCCTTCAAGGTTGTTAGATGGCAACCCTCATGTTCTGGACAAAAGTCCTCAGATCCTTCAACAATGATTCCTGTGAATTTGCTCCTAGACTCCTCTTCCTTCCACATGGGATATTCTTATGGTAATAAAGAATAAGCTACTTTAAGAATGAAGAAGGAGTAATCTAGAAGACCGAAGACTGGAGAAGCACCAAGGCCTTCTGAGACTTCAGGCATCAGATGCCCTGTCTTCTTACAGCTTGCACATTCCTCTCATGTTCCAACTGGCCATTGCTTTCTGTATACTGTGGTCCGGATCCCAGAGCAATGGACTGCTTGGATTGATTAGATACTTCCTTCCCTACTTGGGCAGTCCTTTTGGTGGCCCTTTTCTAGGCCACTGGTTAGTTTCTGGATGACTGCCCTTGGTGCTGGTGTTATTTCCTGATCCAGTGGTCTCACCCTGTATATGAATAGACCTGTCTATTTCCCCAAATGTCAGGGTGGTTGACTGGGGAAATAGGTATTGCTTGCTTTCTCATTTTTCCCAACAATATCCAATTCACCAATCCACCTGGGTGGTTCAGTGGGTTAAGGCCTTTGCCTTCGACTCAGGTCGTGATCCCAGGGTCCTGGGGTTGAGCCCCGCATCAGGCTTTCTGCTTATCAGGGAGCCTGCTTCCTCCTTCTCTCTCTCTGCCTGCCTCTTGTGATCTTGTGATCTCCCTCTCTGTCAAATAAATAAATAAAATCTTTAAAAAAAAAAAAAAAAGATCCAATTCATTTCAATCCTCATCACAGTCTTGGATTTTGCTGGAGAAAAGATTGAGAAACAAGATGTATTAAAGAATATACAATTTGATTCTGTCAGTCTCTTGTTGGCTTCCTTCTTCTTCGTACCTGCACCCACTCTTCCTCTCCGCGGCTAGACTTCTACTTTTCCAAAAGCAGACCTCACTGTGTGGAAGGTAGCTGTAACATACTCTGGGGAACCCTAGTCCTATGAATAGAGACCTTTCTGCAGTTCCAGCCATAAGGCTGATCTTAGTAGGATTCTCTCAATGAGCACCTTTGATCTTGTATCCCACTGCTTTTGAATATTCATCATGTTAGCACAGTCCCTGGAACACAGTAAATGTTTAACAAAATATATTTGTCCAGTGAATGTTGAACATTGGAGATGGATGGATTCTTTTTATAAATACAAGTACATAGCATATATGGGAAAGAGACTGTGAGCTACAGAGGTATTAACCAGGTCCATGATGCTCTTTACAGATGCCAATTTGAACAGTGAAACAAATCAGGGAAATAAATTTAACAGTATGCACAAACTGATGGGTTGGTTGTGGTTGCCTGGAACAGTGTGTTGAAGAAGGATGAGTGAGGAG
Organism: Mustela lutreola; assembly: GCF_030435805.1. Lineage (NCBI taxonomy): Eukaryota > Metazoa > Chordata > Mammalia > Carnivora > Mustelidae > Mustela > Mustela lutreola. Next base: position 36,648,184 of record NC_081305.1, on the reverse strand, counting down.
TCTGTTTCCAGGTTTAGGACTCATTAATAATGTCTGCACCGGGGAGAGCAAAATGAATAGCTGTGCCTGCGCCATGTGTCCTCAACATGAGACCTATTCACTCTGGCATTTTGCAAGTAGAACCTAACAACATGGCTCAGTAGAGCCTGAGAAAAAAGGAGGAGTCTAGTTCTACAGGCAATGTCCAGCATACTCTGGCCAGTATTGCCATCCTGACCATCTGTAGTTGAGGAATGGGGACTCCATTTCAGCTCCAACACACTGACAGTCAATAAAACACCCTGGCAACATAAATTGTTTTCTTCAAATATCCTACGAAAACCCAGACTCTCAGACCCATGTGCATCAGAGCTCTGTTTCTGGCCTCTGGAGACCTTGCTCGCCTCTCTCCTGAGAGAAGGCAGTTGATAGGTTTCAGGGCCCCAGGCGGAGCTTTGAAACTCCTGTTGAAGTGAAATCCTGACTTAAGAGTCCTGGTGGTAAGGTGTTTCAGTTTCCAGTCTGGGTGAGTGAGCATCTGGCCTGGAGATGGAATGAATTTCTGTTTCACCGTGGCAGGGAGGAGATTCATCAGCCTGTCACCCAACAGTACACAGCCCAGTGGGGAGAGCAGCTCTATAGACAGCTGCAGCAGCCTTATCCATTTTGCTGGGCCTCTGATGGGTGCTATTTGGGCTTCAAGATGAGCAGGATGGTTTTTTTCTCCCAGAAATGAGTAAAAACACAGGCAAAAGAGAGAGGCCAGGTCTTGGTCCTATAAGAAAGCTCTCTGGAGCTGATGGAAAGACTTCAGGCATGTGCAGTGGAACAACTGTGAACTTGTCTGAAGCCAGGAAGGCATTTCATGCCATGCTCCTCCTCAGGCCATCCTGTCAGCATCAGGCAGGGAAGCATGTGCCCCCTGGATGCCTACATTTGTTCCATATGGAAGTCGGCATGACTTCTGAGAGATAGGATTCTACTTTGCTAAACCACGTATTCAGCATGAGACAGTAATAGTGTTGGTGGAGGTCTGATAAATGAAGCAGAGGTTGTTGGTGCCCCACTGCACCGCTGTGAAGGCAGACTCTGGTGGGGGGTTTCTCATCTGAGGACTTTTTGTTTCTGACCATTCCTGTGCAAGTAGAAAACAGTCTTGACCTGATAATGCAGGGAAGTTGCTGGGAAAATGCTCCAGCTCTCCCCTCCCCCGGGCTGTGGATTCCCTGTATAGACTATTCTACACTAACCCTCCAAGTTCTCCCGGGATTTGAGTACAGGTGCCCAGGCCAGTGTCTTGACTGATGACACACCATTTCTTGGCTCCCTCTCCATCGCTGGCATCTAGGGTAATCCAGTCTGAGGTACCTGCTCTAAGACAGCTAGTCTCAACTCTGACTTGAGGCTCACCTGTGCAGATCAACTAAACCCAACCAAAGACCTTCCATTTAACAAAATTCGCCTTCCCTAGAAGGCTGATATTTTGTGTTTTGATGATATCCAAAGGTTTCCTCCAGGAAACAGACCCATGATTCGTTACTTTGTCAACTGCAGCAGATAGATACTCACTGGGGCTTCCCCCCACTGTGAGACAGAGCACCCCCATAATAGTAATAACCTGAAATATTTTCTCTAATGTCAACTGTCTTCTTTTCTAAAAATTCAATAACTAAAAGTAGTAAAAGAAGTAATGTTATAACAAAAACCTCGAAACTCTAAAATAATTTTTAAAGATCAAGTTACCAAGTTTGGTGACAATGTGGAATAAATTGGCACTCTCAAGCATGATTGGTGGCAGTGTGCCCACGTCCACAGTTACAATCACTTTAGAAAACCATTTGTCATTATTTTCTAAAGTTGAATGTATGCTTATACTATACTAGGTCATTAAATTCTTAGCTCTATACCTGACAGAAATTTGTAGTTACATGCACCAAAAGCAATGTATAAAAACTTTCCTAAACAGCACATTTATTTTTTAAAAGATTTTATTTATTTATTTGACAGACAGAGATCACAGGTAAGCAGAGAGGAGGCTCCCTGCTGAGCAGAGATCCCAATGTGGGGCTCTGATCCCAGGACCCCGAGATCACGACCTGAGCCGAGGGCAGAGGCTTTAACCCACTGAGCCACCCAGGTGCCCCTCAACAGTGCATTTATAATGGCAAAATTTGAAAACTACTCAAATGCCTATCAACCACAGAATGGATAAGTGAATTGTAGTATATTCACACTGGATAACAGTGAAAATCAATGATCTCTAATTGTACACCAAAAGCTGGATGAATCTTACCATTACATTGAGGGAAAGAAGCCAGACCCAGGAATATTTCACGATACCCTTTCCATGAAGATGAAGAACCACAAAAACTAAATGGTGGTGATAAAAGTAGGGACAGTTGTTACTCTTAAGAGTAGTGACTAGAAGAGGATATAGCACAGACTTCTTGGGAGTTGATAATATTTCATCCCTTAGTCTGGATTCTGGTTTAGAGACTTTGTTCAGCTTGTGAAAATTCATCAAGCTCTATACTTGTTATTTGTGTACTTTTCTGTATGTATGTTGTACTCCAGCAAAAGTTCACAACTATAGGAAGCAAATAAGTAATTTGTGAATGGCTATATTCTGATATTACTTTTAGTACAAAATTAAATCACTACACCTCACAATTAATTGCACCACTCAGCTAAGGAAGAATCACATCGGAGAAGGTGGAAGGTATGAGACGGCAGGTAGGAGGGGCCCTTCAGAATCCAGCAAGGAGGAGTAGGTATTGGTGAGGAGGTGGGCTTTGTACCTATTGTCAGTGATGATGTAGGGATTTCCTGTGACCACATTTGAGTATCAGGAGGTCACATGTGAGGTGTTGGCGAGGAGCAAGGACTCAAATATGCTGGCAATCATTGCTCTTCTTCAAATTAGCTTGCTGAGGTTCCCACAAATGTGCTGTTCATGGAGACAGCCTGAAATCAACACCATTGTCCCTAAGGAAGAAAAAAAAAAAGAAGAAGAAGCCAAAAATTTAATCTCTGCTTTTCTTCTTGGTAATTTCTGAAGCAATTGTATAGACTACCAGTTCTTGCCCTGAACACGACAGACTGTGTTACTCTGCCATTGGTTAGCAAGACAGCCGTGTGGAAGAGCAGTTATATTCTTGGTAATGGCAAACCAAGACACAGTGGCCAGTACGGCCAAGAGGAGGGACATACTGAACAGAATCCAGCAGCTACCCAGACGTTCAATGCAAACAAGGTGCTGGACTAGAGGAGCAAGCCTGTGTGTATCATTCTTCCTGAAACACTGGGGTGGAGTGACAGGCATATCCTGACACCTTGAGAAACACCAGGGCTTCCATATCATTTGCCAGAGAAGCAGCCGTTTGAAGGTATAAATCATGGCTTTGCCATGGTCTGGTTATCTTGAATTAACCTTTAACTTTTCTGAACTTCAGTATTCTCATCTGTAAAAATAATATGCACCTTATAGATTGTTACAGGGATCAGGGTTTGCAGAAATTTTCTGTAAAGGATCAGTTAAGTATTTTAGATTTTTCTGGCCACAATATCCCAATTACTCAACTCTCCTACTACAATGTGAAAGCAGCCATAGACAACAAGCAAATATGCTCTCTCTCTTTGTCAAATAAATAAAGTCTTTAACAAATAAATGTAAATAAATAAAAACAAGCAGCAGGCCTAATTTGGTCCCTATATGTTGTAGTTTACCAATCTCTGGTTTAGACCAAACAATTAATTTACATGAGACAGAATGCTTGGCACTTCCTATTCTCTCAATTAGCAGCAGAAAAGGGGCTTTGCCCTTCAGGCAGTGAGAAGGCAGCTCGCTCCTCTTTGGCTGAGGTGGCTACAGTTTCTAAAACTTGTGAGTATGTGGGACAGTGGGAAAGCAGAACCAGGAGGAAAGGCAGCACAGGGCTATTGAGTGGAGTACCCAGGCCAGAGAGTAGAGAGAAGCTGGCGAGAAAACAGGATTTGGAGCAAGGCAAAGCTGAACTCAGATCCCACAAACTCTGTGTGATCTTGGAAAAGAGACCTAAACTTTCTGAGGCTCAGCTTCTTCATCTGACAAATGGAGAAAGTGATATCTGCCTCCGGGGTCTATTATGAGCATTAAATGAGACAGAAATGTATAACAAGCAACAGAAAGTCACATGACCAGCATTCCTTTCAGGACAAAGATCACATTTGTTTGGGAAAAATAAATTTTCTGATAAGCCACCTGGGAACCCAGGAATCAAGGGCAAGTAATTTGTTTGGGAAGTGATTCTAGGACACTCAGAATCAGGTCAGAGTGTCAAGAAGAAACTCTCAAAAGAATTTGAGCATTGACCCCAATACGAAGGGTAAGAAATTATGAATAGTCTGTAGTTTCTAATAATAGGTGAATGGTTAATTAAATACAGTAAGAGAAAATATGTAATCTTCAAATATATTTGTATAAACAATATCTGATGATATATGAAAAACAATATATTAAGTAAATTAATAAAAATATGAATATATGCATAGTGAGAAGGACAAATATTAAAAATTTGGAAGACAAATAAACATCTGCATTATAACAACAACAATAACAAAAGATAGTCAAATGCAATCAGTGATGTCAACATATTTCTAACTTGGAAGAACATTAATACCTATAATTCTTGTAGTTAGTTAGTTCAAATTCAAATTCTTGAATTTGAAGTTCTATTTCTTTATTGGAATGGCATTGAAAGTATAGATTGCTCTAGGCAGTATAGACATTTTAACATTGTTTATTCTTCCGATCCGTGAAGGTCTATTTCTTAAATCTAAAGTTTTTGAAACTTGGCCAAAAGATGTCATTGGACTTATTGTTGCAGATTCGCATCCATCCTCAAATACATGCGGTGAGTTTTTCTACTGGTAGTTATGACGTTCTTTGCACAATCTCTTCCTAAATGCAGTGCTTGTCATCACACTATGCATCCTGCTCACTGGCAGGATGATTCAGAATGACTCTCCACTCTGAAAACTTCCAGTTACTAACAATGACAAACACAAAGGTCTTCGCTGGAGATCCACGGGCCACGGTGAATCCTTGAACAAGGTTTTGAGTCCAGTTGCCTCCTGATGTTGTATGCAGAATCCTGAGCCTTAGCCCAAGTGCGTTGTCCGCATTTGTCTGCATTGTCAAAGTGCTTCCAGAAGCTGGAGAACTGCTGTTCAGTGAAGTGATTCAAGGCATGGCCGCTGTAAAATAACCGAAACACATCTAAGACCATCTCCAAGCAAATCCTCCATTTGTAAACTCCTCTCATCTCAGCTGAGAAAAGAGTTAATAGCAGCCGGGTCCACTTCAGCAAATGAGTCTTAAATCCCTAGACTGAAAGTAGCATGAGGACACGTACGCTGCTCATCTCCCCACCAGCAGGCTTGGTCCCCCTGCGTACTGGGTTGTAGAAAGAGACCAAGAAGAAAACATTATCATCTAAACCCAGCCCTGGGCAACTGGGCCTGTGCCCACAGAGTTCCCCAGACTTGCCAGCAGGAAGAGCTTCAATAAGAGCTAAGCCCTCCCCTCTAGGTGCTCAACACCAGGCCACACTTACAGATATTCCATCACCCAGGCAGCAGGGCTGCCACATTCCCAGGATAACATCATGATTCATCCAGATCCACGCGCCTCCAGAATAGGCCATTTATCTGAGCCCGGCCAGGTGGCATGGGGATGATGACTGGAGAAGAGGTTCCATTGTTCGATCATAATTTACACCATCCTGGGAAAATATTTTCTGTCTTGTAAAATAATGTTCTGCATGAATGGAGGCACACATGTACTAGAAAGAAAAAAGAAGAAAAAGAAGGAGAAAAGAGAAGCTGGTCCATATAGGAAATAAATTTAATCCAATGTAAATGTATACTGACAAGAAATTTCCCTTAATCATTTCTTAGGCCCTGAAAGAATTTTCTGCACACACAGAAACTAGTCCTCCTTTGTCTTTGATGAACCGAGAAGCGGATCCGTAAGTGCCTGCAGTAAATCCAGGAAGTACAACCTGTGGAGGGAGGAAACAGTGAAGACAGGAGGGAGGAAGCCAACAAAGCATGAGTGAAAGAGCAGACTTTATGGAAAACTGGGGTTCAGTCTTGTTGCATTCCCTTTGCAGATGCTGTGGAGCACATGTCCAAGCTTTTCTAGCTGAGGGGCGAGGAAGCTTGAGTACTTATTCACTATATCGCATTTGTCATAGTAGAGGGCTGCTACATTGGGCATTTACTCCCTGTCCCTGGTGGTCTGCCCTATGTGTGGAATTAAACATACTCCTGCTGCCAGAGGAGGCAAGAGCCATTGGTAGTTGCAGTAAGAAATCTTTGGTTTACATAGAAATAGTAAATGCCAAGGGGATAGGGGCAGGGCTCTAATACTGCCTGGAACACCCCCCACACCCTCAAAACTATCTAGATTATCACTGTACAGATAGAGCAGAAATCCTTCTGGTCTGTGGAAAACTGGAAATTGTTAGCTGTTCATCTCTTGGCTCTTTAATCAAGCAACACATCTTCTTTGAGCACTATCAATGTACCTGTCCCTCTGTTTTGTTCCATGGGGAAGGCAAAAGAAAGGAATGTTGGGATGCCTGACTTCCAGGAGCTCATCATGCAGTCAGAGAAGAAATATCCACAACCCGAAACAATCAATATGGCAGACACAAAGCTGTGGGGCTGACAGTGAGCACCGCCCACAGCCTCTTTCCAGGCAAAGTGAATTGTGACCATCTTGGTGGCTAGCCATGGTGCAAGGGCATTTCTTCAGCCACCAGACCCTTCCCCAGGTATACTGGAGGTAGAAAAGCAAAGGATTGCTAGACTACCTCTGGAGTGAGACAGCTGCCAAGTCCATTAAAGGGTAATAGCCATCAAACAAAAGTAGATTGGTGTGTTTCTTGAACGGAAGTATGTCTTAGGTTGGGCTCTTCCAGGAGCAAACCTTGAAACAAGGATTTCAGGGGAAATGGTTTGCTTAGGAGGTGATCCCACAAAGCACTGATAGGGGAATGGGGAAGCGATCAAGAAAAGAAAGAAGCTAAGAATGAATGAAAGAGCAAGTGACAGCTGGGGACAACTAGAGTTCACTCCAATGGGGAATTCAGGAACATAACATAGAAGCCACTGGGAGTCACTGCATCTGAAAGGTGCTGGAGAGCCAGGCTCATGCCCTGGAATTGGAAGCACAGAGGGGAGGGGTTGGCACACCACTGCCAGTGTCTGTTACAGAGAGCAAACAGCTTAGTATTAGAAAAGGTTTTTGGTTATAGCTCCCTCTTGGATCAATTAATGCATTTTGAGGTTGCTGCTTAGCTCACAATAATCTCCCTTCCTTTGGGGATGCTCTCGGTGGCCACACCTTTGTTGCATGCCCCTGCCTTCTTGATCTTAGCTGATCAATTCAGGGACAGGTACTTTCCTCAAGATGGGCCCCTCACATTTTTTCTCCTGGGAATCTGCAACATGACACAAAGAGACACAAGGACTTAAAGTCACTGCACATGGATCCTGCAGAAAATCCGTGAACTTTGACTGATGAGAACCCTAAAGCTGTCCTGCCCACACCCACCCCCTCCTCACCACCTGCTTAATTTCTGACTGTTCAAACTTCTTCCTGTTCTATATACTCTTCTAATAAATTCTCTCTCTCTCTCTCTCTCTCTCTCTCAGTTAATCGGGATAGTTAAAGTTTTTCTGTTACTTGTTATCCAGACAATGTTAAGATGCATTTATGTGGGCTCAGTTTCAAAAGCCCTGATAACCTGAAAGCAAGAGCAGGACTCAGGTTTTTGTCTAACTCAGTGACATTTATGGATTGAATCTCCATTCAGCCCCACCCAGCAGGCATATATCAATGCAGAATGATTGCCATCCAAAGGGGAAATCCTGGCAAAATGGCAGGGCCGTTCAACATTTTTTTAAAAAGCATATTTACATATCCTCATAGAGCACATAAGCAAAAGCACACAATTCACATATTTAGTTAGATTTTAATGGGAACAAAGCAGTTAATCCCAAGCTTTCTAGTATAATGGAAATCTGTTTGCCTTTTGAAAAAAAAATGAGAGTTTAAACTGTGAGTTAAGTAATCCTTTGGACAGCGGGCACCCATACCTCAATATATTAAATGTTTTCCAATCATCCACTCTGTTCATTATAGAAAAGTAAATTTGCTTAGCCACTAAATACCAAATGTTCACTTAGAAAACATTAAGGAATGTGATCAAGAAATTTTCTTTCTTGTGAAATAATTGCTTCAAAGCTGCATAAACACAAAGTGCACATTTTCTAGGGGAACGGGGGAACAAGCCTCAGCAACCAGCAGATTTATGTGCTGTTGAAAATTACTCTTGCCTTCTTAAGCCAGCATTTTTCTTGTGCATGCATCTTACAAGAGGGAAAGCCTGTAGCAGGATTCAGGTCCAGATTTCTGTTGGGAGTTTTGACATCCATGTATATTTGGTTGATAGTCAGACATGAGAGCTTGGAGCCCAGAGAGATGGACAAGGGTTCTAGACTGGAGATAGGGAGATTTGGTATTTTCTATGGTCAGCAAATACTCACTGTGTGACTTTGGGTAAGACACTTCCCCATTCTATGTCTCAATTTCCTCACTATAAAAAGCTGATCAGAGATTTTATTCTGATTCCATTCTATAAATTAGTGCTTCCCTACATCAATGACATCATTTAAGACATGACATCTTGGTACTTCTGGGTTCCATCTTTAATGGCATTTCTCCTCTCTTTCTGTAATACTAATGGTAGTAGCAACGGGTGCTGACACAGCATGGATTCTAACACATCCATGATACTTATCATAGGACAGGCACAGCTATTAACACCTCACATGCATCTCCTTACTTAATCCAAGCCACCATTCTATGAGATAGGTACTATGATTGACCCCAGGTTGCAGGTGGAGAAACTGAGGCAGAAAGCTAAAATAACTTGCCCAAGTTCCCATGGCAAGTAAGTGAAGAAAAATTTAAAAACCCAGAGCACTTGCCAAAAGACTTAACCACGGTGCTATGGAGTCTCTCTTATAATAATCCACCTCTGGAAAAACACTGAAATTTTATTTTCCTTTTCCTTTCAAACTTCTGGCCTCTATCATATGATTCAATCTTTTGAGAATTGTCACAGAGTTTAAAAAAAATTAAGTCAATGAATATTTTAAAAATGGTGTGTGTGTATGTGTGTGTGTGTGTTAGACACAATAGGAGAGAAAGGGGAAGATATTGACCCTACCCTCTGAAATCTTACAGTTTAATTCAAAGTCAGCTCTGTACAGCCTTGATTGCACCGTTGCCTCGGGGGTAGGGGAAAGAACATCCAGAACCATAGAAGGTAAACTTGCTATCCAAATAACCCATATTGTTTTGGGGGCTGCCTATTCCTGGAGCTGAGTCATTCCTTGCCCATCCAGTGACCATGGGGACAGGGTAGAAGAGAGAAGATGTGGTAGCACCCCGGACAAGCCCTGCGAAGACCTGGAACTGGCCCAGCATGTGGTTCTGGAGGGAGTCTCAGCACATGTTTGACTTCTTCCACAAATATCCTCATTCACACTAATGACCTGAAAGGCTCCCTGCAAGCGGCTTTCTTTGGCCTCTCACATGCATGATACCTCACACTCAGCCCTACACATTTACCAGCCAGTGCCTTCTGCCATGCTGATCAAAGCCCAGGTAAATAAATCTTTCACTAGACTATAGGTTCCCCAAGGGCAGGGGCAGTGTCTTCATTCTCCCTGACTTCGACATATACCCGGAATAGACTCTGGGAGACAGCAAAACCCACTGATTAAGCAACAAACAAATCAGTATAAAAGATGAAGATGCACTATGACCTTTTCAGTTGCAAGAGTTAAAAATTAATCTGAAACTAGTTAACCAAAGAAGGGAATCCGTGTCCTCATGTAATTCTCAGGTTGAGAACACTAGGCCCTCAAATGCTGTCTCTCTCTCTTCCCTTTACTTCCTTAGTTTGGCTCCTTATTCAGGTTGGTTCTAGTGGCATAATAGCATCCAGCAGCTCCGGCCTTCTCTTTCACCAGCTAAGCAAATTCAGACAAAAAGAAAAAAAAAATTTTTTTACTGGTTTCCACCAATTTGCCATGTCTGATCCTCTTACTTGTCCAAACATGAATCAGTCACAGCATCTGGGAGATGGAGGTCACCAATGGCCAAGCACGGACTTCAGGTGTCCTCCTTGAACTAGGAATTGATCATGTCCTGTCTGAAATCAAGGAATTGGAGCAAGGGAAATGCCATTCAACAATGAGCAGTCAGGAGGGGCTATCCGAAGGGAGGATGGATGTCAGCCAAGCAAAATGCCCCAGCGCTCCTCAGGAGAGAGAGACTGAAGCTGAGACCCAGCAGACTCTCAGATCCAATAGCTGGCTTATACAAAGTAGAAAGTAGAATCTGGCTTCCTAGATGTTTGGACTGTCCTCCATAAAATATGATTTGCTTGGTGTCTACCAAGTGTATACACAATGCTCAGTCAGGTTGTTGACAGTGGGTCAGAGAGTGAAGTGTGTTTTAGTTTCACAAGTTCAGTTGCTTTAACCTACCCACCACTTCTTTTAGGAAGACATCATCTCCCACCATCAGCTTATGAGGACTTAGAAACTGAAGGTGAGACCTATGCTGAGAAAGCTCGTCAGTGGTGGAACTGGGATTTGAACCTAGGACAATTCTGGAGGGCTGCCTCTGGGATGTCTGCATGGGGAGATTGCTGCCAGTACCCTGGGTCCTGACAGCTTACCCAGTGTGCCCTTCGCAAAGACGCTGTCAGTTGCAGCTGCATTTATACCCCAGGCAGTCGCATCCTGGCATTAGCACATTCTTTGCAGGAAGGTTTCTCTTAGTGTCAGCAAGTGGAAATGGCTTATTTGTCCCCTGATGGCCCATATTGTAGTAAAACAACCTCACTCCTCATTAGCGGGCCAGGAGAGTGTGGTCAATGATTGCTTTTAAAAACAAACACCATGGGGATCAAGAATTCTAGAAAGAACCCACTGTCCCCCTCTTGCTCTGTGTTTCCCCATTGCTTCACTAATTTCTGTTATGCTTAAAGGGAAGACTCAGCAGTGAGAGGAACAAAAGGACAGCCCCCAAGACGGTGGCTGCTGCTGTCTCTTAGCCCTTCCTGTGCTGGTTTAGCTCACCTCTCACTGCACACCATGAGAAGACTAAGGCCAGGAGTCTTGTCTCTTCTGTCCCTCCAGCTCCTTGGCTTAGGTCAGATGAGCCATGGCACACAGAACCCTGGCAAAGAAGCCATTAAAAGCACAGACAAGACATCTGGAAATATCGCTGCCTCACCCTGCCCACAACTCTCAGACTGGCTGAAAGTCCACCCAAGAGAAGAGCCAACAGCGCAGTCATTAAGTACAGGTAGAAACTCCGACAGACAACGGTGAGGCTCTGCCCACAGGAACCAAAACACTTAGTAGGAGAGACACACTTGAAATAATCTCAATGATGACTATATAATTAGAAACTGTGGTAAGTGTCAAGGGTTGTGGGTTGTGCAGTGGGGGTCCTGGACCAGTGGGAGGTGTTATGGTGTTTAAAGGTCATCAAAGGACACATCCATGAAATTGGCAAGAGAGGCAGCATAACAAAGTGGCTGCCTAAGCCGGACTGGAGGCTGGCGGCTTGTTCTCTGCATGGTCCTGGCCCATTTCCCTCCTCTGTAACACAGGCCTGTGATCGCAATACTGCTCACTCCCCAGCTTGTTAGGAGCACTGAAGACTTAAAAGTGGTGAAGTGCTTAGAAGGGGGCTGGTATGAGAATACTACAGAAGTGTTTGCTGACTTTAAAACTCAGAGGCCTGAAGGGAGAACTGGAACAGTGAGGCCAAGAGTGAATAAGCAGTTTCTGGGCGGAGAGGACGGCACATGCAGAGCCCTCTGAGGCTGGGGAAGTGTGGCCTGTTGCGGTGTGGGCCCATCTGCATGGAAAGAGCCCTGCAGGAGGCGGCATGGTACAAGAGAACAGGGCTGGTCTTGGCGGGATCCTGCTCTGGTTCATTGTGGGCACAACGTGGAGCTTCTGAAGGGCCTGAAGCAGAGGGCCTGAGCAGTGGTTTCAAGAGATAGAGCGATTGGGATATAGGGACAAAAGAAGAGAGGAGGGGTGAAACAGGAAACCACCATCCAGCTTTACACCCTACTGGTGCCTGGGAATAGGTGAGGTTACTCTAATGATGGGCAACTGTGAATATCCCTCAGGTGAGAAGCGTCAGTCCCACATGGAGTAGGTAGAAGGTGGGACAGCATTCCCTAGGTGCTGCGCACACATTACAGGGCTCCTTGGGTGGCCCTCTCTGAAACTGGCAGAGCCCCAAGGGAAATGCCACACTCTATCTTGCCTCCTCAAGCCCTTGAGGATAAGATGAGAGCTTCCTCTCCTCTGGTTTCTGCAGAGCTGGGATCTGATGGACCATGATGTTGCCATCTTAGGTGGAATTAGGGACCTTGCTGAGAACAGTTTTTTCCACCTCCTGTAGGAATTCCCTTTTTGGTAGGGTAGGGTCTTAAAACAAAAGCAAAAACAAATAAACAAACAAAAGAACAGATATTCTGTGGAAGGCAAAGGAGCACTTTGACTCTTTTAAATTTACTTATTTAATATAAATATAGCAGAGCAGCCAGCTGCAGAGATGTTATGAACAGGGAATACAGATGTTTCAAATTAAATGTGCAACCCTGGAACACATGTGATTTTTAATATATTCAAGGTGCAATCGTCCCCTGTCATTCTGGTATTTTAATCTTGGTTCCATTACATTTGTCTTTACAATGTCAAGTGGAGAATGCCAGACACCAAGATATTTAAATTAGATCAGCCTGACCTGAGATACACGTTTTATATAAAGCTGTCATGAACCTGGTGATCCAATTTCTAAGACTTAATATGTTTGATGATTAAAAGTGTGGGGAGGGGAACTTTGAGAGTCCCAAGAGTTGTTATGTTACTGTCATCTCTAAAATGCACTTATTTCATTGGGGCACCTGTGTCGGCCCATGACCTTTCCCGGAAACTGATATAGATTAACTCACAAGCCTAGAAGTTAAAGTTCAGATTGTATTTGTCACAATGTTTGTCACTTTTCATCTCACCAGTTAATGGATGCTTCCTCCAGCTCCTACCAAACTTCTTGAACAAGGGGATCTGGAAACCGAGTACAACCAAAATCAAATTCCACTCTGAAAATTATGGTACAGGGTCAGGATTCAGAGGCACTGCTCCCAGTTGAGGCCTCTAAAGCCAGTGGGAAGATTCTCTTTGCTCCTGCCTCTAACATGCGGAGATGGGTACATTCTAGGATATGCTCATCAACTACCTCATTTGCCATTCAGCTCCCATATCAGCCAACACTAAGATAAATGGAAAGATATTTATATGAAATACTTCATTAAGAAAAGCTCATCATCTTGTTTCATGACCACCGAGAGGGTGAGCATAATAAATGATTTATAATGGGAGGATTTTAAATATTTGTTCAAAATTTTGCATTTGATGATGTTACTACATTAGGTCATCTTTATAACCACTCAGGCTTGAAATACCCTGACCTCAAGGTAAAATAATTGCAGACCGCGCTTCTTCCTCCTGGCAAAGCTGGAAGCAGCATCTTTTCATCAATCCCAAGTCCCACCTTGGTCCAATTTATTGTGCCCAAGAACTCATCTGTAATGAGAATGAATGGGGGACATGTCTGTCTACAGGGCCCCGGACATCTTCCCTTCCCTTTGTTAAATAGTAGGCAAATTCCTACTCAGTATAATCAACAAAAACAAAACTTTCACACGTGCAGAGCTGCTCATCAATAGAATTAATTGCATCCGCATGTAGTGAGCTCTTGCACTTGAGGAATGTGCAAACAGAGTCTAGCTAAATACATTTTGGAAGACCTGCAATAGCTGCCACCTGAGGTCTCTGACTACTCGGAGATTCTGGAATTCTGATTCTTTCTAAGCAGCCCTGAAGGCAACACACTAATCTGTCTTAGAAAGAGATAAAGGCAAAGGTTGGCTGAGGACCTATCGGATGATAAACAAGGGCTGGGGAAGCAGAGGACCACACAGCGTGAGGGGACCACAACCAACTGGGAGATTTTCTTTTCCTCTTTATTTTTTTATTTTTATTTTTTTTTAAGATTTATTTATTTATTTATTTGACAGAGAGAGATCAGAAGTAGGCAGAGAGGCAGGCAGAGAGAGAGAGAGGAGGAAGCAGGCTCCCTGCTGAGCAGAGGGCCCGATGCAGGACTCTATCCCAGGACCCTGAGATCATGATCTGAGCTGAAGTCAGCGGCTTTAACCCACTGAGCCACCCAGGCGCCCTCTTTTCCTCTTTAGAAGCACATAGCGGGCACCCGACCTCCTCTTGACTTCTAGGGCCCTTTCCTACTGCATTTCTCCACCACCGCTCTTACTTCATGTGTCACTGGGAGCAAACCCAGGTTTAGTTCAAGGAGAGCCCCATGTGTGAGTCTCAGCACCCAGCGGTTGGGGGAGCATGCAGAAGTGTAAGCAAGGTACCAAGCCGAGCTCATGTCAGCAGAAAGTGGCATTATTCATTCAGAATAATGAAAAAAACTAACTCACAGTGGGGCCAAGCATATGACCCAAGCAGCAAAACTAGCCAATTTCCCCAAGACTTTCCCCAGTAGAACATGCTGACCTTCAGCTGGACCTCAGATTCACAAAGACTCTGAGCTAAGCTTTTGCTGACAACTCTGCTAACTCTTAGATGATTCTGTCAATCTACTCACAGCCATAAATCTGTAACACTAGAATCGCCAGGCCAAATATATTTCTTTCTTGTTCATTTCTTTGTGTCCTCAATTTTAAGGCCCTAACACTTTCAATATAAAAATTTTGTGGGGCGCCTGGGTGGCTCAGTGGGTTAAAGCCTCTGCCTGCGGCTGGGGATTGAACCCCTAATCCGGCTCTCTGCTCAGCGGAGAGCCTGCTTCCCCCTTTCTCTGCCTGCCTCTCTGTCTGCTTGTGATCTCTGTCTGTCAAATAAATAAATATAATCTTAAAAAAAATTTTTTTTGCAAGATATGTAAATGGGATGTTTTCACAGGTGGAATCCAAGAAGAAAGGGGCAGTTGGAAATCCTAATATGTATCAATATTACATTGCGTGCAGCTGGATTGAAATAAGAGATTTTTTGACAGGCAAATTTTTTAAGCAGATTTTATTTATTTATTTGTCAGAGATAGAGAGAGAGAAAAGCACACAAGCAGGGGAAGCCGCAGGCAGAGGGAGAAGCAGCCTTCCCGCTGAGCAAGGAGTCCCATGAGGGACTCTATCCCAGGACCCTAGGATCAGGACCTGAGACCAAGGCCGACGCTTAACTGACTGAGCTACCCAGACATTGCCAAAAGCAAATTTAAGATAGGATTGCAATATGATTTTAAATATCTTACTAACAAAGTCCCCAGCTGTACCAGTTACCAATGTGCAAAGTCCAACCTTACTAATAACCAAAGGAATGCCGCTTTAAAGAAACACGGCTTTTTTTATGTCCAGAGACCCTCATACCTTAACCATGAAACTGTTAATTTGTTCAATTAGCAGAAAAAATACGCCAAGTTGCATTAGAAAGTTAGCAAACAGTTAACATTTATTGAGTGCTTACTGTATGCCAGACACTCTTCAGTGTATTTATAAACATTATTTCATTTAATCTGCATATCATTTGTATGAAAAAGATATTCTTCTTATCAAATTTTATAGATGAAGGAACTGAGACAAAGAGATGTTTCATAAATTACCTAAAGTCAAAAAACTAGTAAGTGGTGGAATTGGGATTCAAAACCAAGCAATGTGATTCCCTAGCTCATGCTCATAAATATGATTTTTTTTTCTTGCTTGAAGCATCAAACTTTGGTATTAGTTTTCACAAATTCTAAATGAACTGGTCAGTAAATTATTTAAATGGGCCAGAATTTTGAGCATGCTGCTTTGGTATAGCATTGCCTAGTCTCTGTTCTAAGCCTACCTAACCTTGTCTGTGATAACCAATTCCTGTCTACAATGGATCAAGATCTTAGGTCCACAGCTACCTACAACTTCACTCAACACACAAAAATTACAATACCTTGTTTGTATGCACTAACCACTGTGACATACTGCCTCAGAACTAAGTCTGGCTTGAGATTGAATCAGAGCTCTTCCATTTATTTCTGCATGACTTTGACACAATTCATCTTTCTGAAGTTTATTTTCCTTATTGGCAAGCAAAGCTGCTCTAATTAAGCTTTTTGTAATAATGCTATGTAACAAACACCCCCACCCCCATATTTCAGCGGCTTACAATAAACGATCATTTATGTCTCACTCATGGGTTTGTATGTCAGAGATGGCCAGCCGGCGTTGGTTGGCTTATTTCCAGAGAGAGATTTGAGCTTGTGTATCCCTCATATATCTCCTTATTTGAGCACTAATGGCTAGCTGGGGCATACTCTTTCCATGGCAGAGTGTAGAAGTAGAAGAGAATGAGCAGAAACCCTACCAAAAATAACAACAACCAAAAAAAACCCCAAAACCATAAACCAAAAAAACAAGCAAGCAAACAGACAAAACAAACAAACAAACAAAACAAACAAACAAACAAACAAAACAAAAAAACAGGCAAAGCAGATGCTTCCTCAAAGAGCACATCCAAAAAATCTGCTAGCAAACTATGGTGGTATCTTTCAAATAAATGTCAACTTACTTGAGAGGAAAATTGGGTCTTCCTCAACACATCCTACCATGACCCACCCAGTTTTCACAATTGCATACTTAAAAGGGATTTTTTAATCCTTGGAGAGACACAATAAACCTTTATCTGGAGTAAAGGATTGCCTATCTTTCTAAGCGTCTCAGAGATAGCCATTGTCATTGCTAAGGCTCCCATATCTGCCAATAAAATCTATTATCTTTATAGGACCACCTTCAAGAGATGACTGACCTGAGGATCGTGGATAGTCACCCAGTCCTAAGAGAAGCAAATAAAAATACCAGGAATTTTCTTGGCTGGGTGAGACCAGAGATAGGGCCAATAACACCTCAAATGACAACTAAGAAGAGTGACTTTTCATCATAAAATAATAATGGAGGGGTTTTTTTCTTTTTTTTTTTTTCTCCTTTCAAAGTTCAAACAAACTCAAAAATAATTTGTGGGAGGAAAAAAAGAAAAAAGAGAACTCAAAAACATATTTAAAGCCTCTAGTGTTGGGATACCGGTGGCTCAGTCTTTTAAGCGTCTGACTCTTGGTTTTGGCTCAGGTCATGGTCTCAGGGTTGTGAAATCAAGTTCCAGGTTGGGGTGTGCTGAACAGGGAGTCTGCTTGAGATTACCCCTCTCCTTCTCCCTCTTCCCCTCCTCCTGCTCACACACTAAATACATGCATACATACATAATACATACATAAAATCTTTAAAGCCTCTGGTGTGTATCTGTCCATATAACATCAGCTAAGCAAGTCATATGGCCCGTGAGGTGGAGGTATATGCTCTTCACTCACTAAACTAAGGCTAGGAATGAAGGGAAGAAAGAATTGTGAACAAAATTATCAACCAATCTAGACTAAATAGTGTTTTCTTCATGAGGTTGTAGAAATTACATCAGAAAAAGTGCTTAGTTTAGTACCTGGTATAAAGGAAGTGCTCAATAAAAGTGCACTAGAAGTATTATTTTGATAGTCTCACCTCTGTAACAGAAAGGCAAAAAGTGGCACTAACCACATTAACCTACCCAAGAACCTCCTTTCTTCTTTGGACACACCCTCTGTAGGAGGGAACATAAGTATTTTATGCTGTATATGGAGCCTGACTTTGCATGAAGGCTATTTGATGATTTGTAAGGGGTTTATCCTTTGACACAGTTACTTGTAGAAGTTTCCAGGAGCCTATTTTAAGGAAATAATCAGAAAGATAGGAAAATATCTTTGTGTAAAGATGCTCGGCAATGCCTTTTTATAATAGCAAAAAATAAGAACATGTCCAGAAATGTAATATTTAAATCCATTCAAGTTATTATTATATATATATATACATATATATATATATTTTTTTTAATATTTTATTTATTTATTTACAGACAGAGATAACAAGTAGGCAGAGAGGCAGGCAGAGAGAGAGAGAGAGGGAAGCAGGCTCCCTGCTGAGCAGAGAGCCCAATGTGGGGCTCGATCCCAGGACCCTGAGATCATGACCTGAGCCAAAGGCAGAGGCTTTAACCCACTGAGCAACCCAGGTGCCCCTATAGATATATTTTTAAGTGATCTTTTTCTAAGGATATCTAATGAGATAGGAAAATACACTTAATATAATGCTAAATAAACAAAGCAAAATATATACAATATAGTCCCAATTTTGTATAACATCCGGATCTCTATTATCAAGAAATGATAGGATGGGAATACTGGGGGTGCCTGGGTGGCTCAGTGGGTTAAGCCTCTGCCTTCAGCTCAGGTCATGATCCCAGGGTCCTGGGATCGCGCCCTACATCGGGCTCTCTGCTCAGTGGGGAGCCTGCTTCCTCCTCTCTCTCTGCCTGCCTCTCTGCCTACTTGTGATCTCTGTCAAATAAATAAAATCTTTTTTTTTTTTTTTTAATGGGAATACTGACTAGATAGAGTGATAAACAGATAACATACCCTGAGTACTTTTATTTTCTTGCTCTTTCCTTATATTTTCTGAATTTCCCACAGGAAAGCAATTAGACAAATGTTTTTAAACTCCTAAACTGATCCCCAGGATGCACCAACTCTGAAGGTCCCCTATCAAGCCCACTAAGAGTTTGGACATGTCTCCTGGAACTGAGAGCCCCCGCTAAAACTGATGCTGCCTCAGCTCACTGCCATTTCTCTCTCCACCCTCTAATTATAAACAATCAATGTGAATGGCATCCACATCCACTGTTGAATCAACAGTTCTATCAGCAAGACACTGCTGGCCTATTAGCAATACTGATGGTCTTATTAAAGGGGATGAGATTTCATTTCATTTGATTATTTTCTAGACCTTGAAAATTACATTTGGACAGGAATCTAGCTAAACCCGTTATCAAGGTCTTTGGGAAATAGAGTGGAGTCATCCAATGATGGAGAACTAAGGTTCTCCATTTGGGTGCCCATTTATTACACTAAGTGATTCTTTTGGGGCTCACATGACTTAGAATGAATTTGGCTCATAACATCCAAAAGACAGCACTGAACAGGCTTTAGAAACCAGGCTTGAAGAACTTCCTCCAGTTAGGAAGTTGGGCACAGCTCCTAGGCTCAGATCACTTTTGAGCTCCTTCCAGTAGGGAACACCCACATCCTCTACTCTTCAATAACCATCCGGCAAATATTCTTTGTCCTCAGGATTCAAATCTTCAAGGCCACCAAGTAGACACCGTGAGGCAGGTGCTTTCTGGGCAATGTTTCCCCTGACCTTTCCCCCAGTGTTAGCTTTCTTGCAGTCAAAATGGGGCAATCTGTCTTTTCGTCAGACCCAACTGCACACATAGGACAGTTTCCCTTTATAGCTCCCAAATTAAACTGAACAAATCTGCTTAAGTCCCTCTTTCTGGACAGAGACCTCATATGCCAGGTTTCTGCCTGGAGCACATTTTTACTTCCAAGTTAGAAACCCTGAAAAATTGGTTTCATAATGGAAAGACTGACAGAGTCCCAGCTATCTGAACTCAAGCATTCACCAACCAGCCTTACACTGCCAAAGATACTTATCATCATTTCCTCAAACAGTTATTATTTAATACCTGTCACAAGTTTGTTTGTTTGTTTGTTTGTTTTTTGCTTACAAATATCAGGCTGTGTAGTTTTCATTGCAAACTCTCTAGATTTAGAAACAGAGCCATGCAACAAGGGGTTCTTTTGCACTGGGCTCCGTTCAGTGGAGTTAAATGACCACAGCCACTGAAATGAAATTCAAGTTGTGATAGAGACTGTGGAACATCGTGCTCTGCTCTCAGGCAGTGCTTACAAAAGCTCAGCAGAACACAGTAATGCTTGCCAGTGTGATCATCTTCTGGAGGGCAAGTCCAAAGGATTGAATCCCCAAAGTGTCTCCACAAACCTCTTTGCACATTTGTTGCCTGGAAGTTATTTCAGCTGTTGATGTAGATAAAGTTGCAGCCTGGCTCCTGAAGTGGGGTTGGACATGTCTTCCCTCAACAGAGGCTTCCTGGAACAATCTTTGAAAACTCATTGTTTAAAATGCATTAACTCAAATCTTTCCCAAGTCTTCTCTGCCAAAATTTGGCACAGACGGCCACTTTGTCTCTGTTTCTATGCTCTTGAGACAGTCAGGGACCTTGGGAACAAGCCCCCCATAGCTCAATTCTTCCCGCTTCTCCATGGAAGCTTTTACTTGATTGAGGCTATAGATCCAAAATATCCAGTAATTCACCAAGCAGTAGGTCTGGGGGAGGCATGGGGGTCTTGTGAGTACTTTGGCCATGTACCTCGACGGCCAAAGCTCACAGCTAGCCAAAGAGAGAATTGAATCAGATAAATTCATACCTAAGCCCGTTAAAGCAACACAATTTATTTTCAGAAGTTGTATAATTTCTGTTCAAAATATAGTCAGCAGCTTGCTGCTTCCTCACCTTGATACATATAAGCTGCTGAATCCATATTTTTTTTTTAATTCCCTGAAGTTTACATTGTATTCTAGTAACCTTTTTTTTTTTTAAAGACACTTTGTGCAAATGGATCTCATTGCCCCTTTGAGGCAATTTCCCATCACCGCTGCAACAAAGATGACAAAAAGAAGAACATTAAATAGAAATCAGATGGCCATTTCCAGCCTGATGTCTTCAACAGCTTGGAGCCTTGGTTTTCCTCATCTGTAAAATGGAGTTGCACCCATGAATTAGTATAATAAAGACAAATGTTTAAATTCAATTGAGAGAACTTTGAAGATAAAGAGGAATGTGGTAGAATTGTCCCCCAGCCCACATCTACTCCTAAATATTACAAGATTTATTTAAGCATTGAAATAAGTACTCTTAGGCATCTGTATTTGGATTTTTCTTTTGTTTCTTTCAGTGACCCAGAATTCCACACTCTCATATTCAAATGTGTGCCAGAGCCAAAAAGAAATGTAAATGAGTGTAGTTACTGGGCTAAAACAATAGGTAGCAGTTTGGTGTGAGTAGAATTAGAACCAGCTGCCCAATTCATTCAAAACACTTAAAAAAATATATTTTTTAATGCTACTAGACTGGATTCAGCAAGAGTGTCACTACTTCGTGACTGTACCTGATGTAGTTTTAGAATATAATTGAGGTTGAGTGGGGTGGAGTCCGGAGCCCACGACCAAGAAAGAATTCTTGAGATGTCTTTGGTGCAAAATGGTGGTTTATTAAAGAACTGGGGCAGGACCTGTGGGGAGAAAGAGCTGCTGCTGCCCCAGGGTTGTGAGGGGTGCTCCATTATAACTTACAAGTTGGGAGGGGGTCAGGGAGAGCATCAGTCTCTAAGGAATTTTGGAAGCAAGGTTTCCAGGACCTTGAGGGGGATAGCTGTTGTTGGGAAAAGGTCATTTATTTCCATCTAATAAAACCTTAGTTGTGGAGCGCCTGGGTGGCTCAGTGGGTTAAAGCCTCTGCCTTCGGCTCAGGTCATGATCCCAGGGTCCTGGGATCGAGCCCCCATCGGGCTCTCTGCTCAGCAGGGAGCCTGCTTCCTCCTCTCTCTCTCTGCCTGCCTCTCTGCCTACTTGTGACCTCTCTCTGTCAAATAAATAAATAAAATCTTAAAAAAAAAAAAAAAAACTTAGTCGTGAGACTCTTCAGATATATATCGGTGGGCTATATGCTCGGGGATGATTGCCAACACGTATCTTGGAAGGTTTAGAGATAAAGGAAGTTTCCAAAGGAATTTTTATATGTTAAAGTAGACTTACAGGACCCTGGTTGGGGTGGGGGAGTGATCAAGCTAGGATTGCCTTTTGCTCTTAGCAAAGTATTAAGGTGATGGCAGTTGAGTTCCTAAAGGCAATGTCACTCTGCCTGTTTCAAGGACTTGTCAGTGGGCTCTAGATAATAAGGAAATTTAATAGCATTTCTTCTGCCTCTGTTTCCCACATCATACCTGCATAATGAGTTTAGGGTGTCTCTGCAATTGACTATACTTTGCTGATTCTTAGAGTTTGTTTTTTTTCTGTTTTTTTGTTTTTTGTTTTTTTGAGCCCTCAAAAGGCCATATTATCCTCTGCCTGTCAAAGTTAGATATCTGAGATCCTTGAAGGTGAGATGTTGCATTTAGGTTTCAGAGGTCTGGGGAAGTAGAAAAACATCCAGAGGTGCCATTTAGCCCAGATGTCAGAAAGAATTTTTGAATCCAGAATAAAAATGCGTTAAAAGCTTTTGTTCTTTGTGGAGAAGAACTTCCTGGGACCCATAGAAACCTGGGCCAAAATATTCTCCTAGGAGGTGAGCTGAGGTAGCCTGATTCTTTCACACTTGTTGTCTTAGCTTTTGGAAGATAATGACATTTTCCAAGTTAACATGATCCTGCTTTGTTATCTTTTCTGGCTTCTCATGGAACCCACAGAGTACACACAAACACAGGGATGGATCTACGTAAATGTTATAAGCATCTCACAGGGTCTACCCATAGATGTCAGTCTTGCTCTCCTGATCTTCCATTTCTATCAGAACAGTGACAAAAGTCATGTTGTTTCTTTTCTTTTCCTTTCTTCTTCTTTTTTTTTTTCCTTGTTATTGTTAGTTAAATTTTACTTTCCTTTGGGATCAATACAAAGCATGTTACTAAACCTTATAGATTTTTTTCCAATCATGCCCTACTCTATGGTTTCTCCAGAGTCTGTGCCCTACCTCCTCCTAGTCTATTTAGTCCAAAAGAGACATGGACAAGTCCACACAAGCAAATAGCCATGGAGAACGGCTTGGAAACCCAAGCATAATGGGGGGGAGGCACACTCCATGTTTCTTCTCTCTGCTTATCTGTAGCACAACCCTGATCACCCAGGCTGGCTTCTGTCCAAACATGAAGATGTTGATTGACAGGGATCATCTTTACCATCAACTGCTTCCAAAATATCCTAAGGAAGTTCTCTGATTGGCCTCATGCCTCAAATGCTCATCTGTGGAAACTAATGCTAAGGAATAGCTCGATAAGAAAGTTCTATTTGAATAGTGTCCTTAAAGGGCGGGATCCTGTAATTGGGAGTCCTCTTCAAGGCACATGATTAGAAGGAAATAAAGTCTACTGGGCTGACTTCCAGATGTGCTCCCCTACCCCCACCCTACAAGGGCACAAGCTATGTGGTGGTGGTTGTGGGGATGTCAAAATGAGCCAGGTTGCTTCACCCAGAAGCCATGAATGACAAAATTATAATAGAAGAGTCATAATGCTTCAAAATAGGCTGTAGAGCAAGAAGAGCAGCTACTACTCTCCTGGGGCTGTGGGCACCCAACATCTCCCACCACATCTCTGTGAGGGGGAATATTGACATATATGAAGAAACAGCCCAGGGCTAATGAAGCAGCCTGCCGAAGACCACAGTGCCGGCTACCAGGAGAGCTGGGACTGAACTACAAAAAGGACTCATTCCATTAAGTTTTGAGGGAATCAAGTACAATTAAAAAAAAAAAAAAAAAAAAAAAAAGAGGAGACCTAGAAGCAGGGATGCCATCCATCCCTGGCAAAGAATTGAAGACATTAATAGAGTGACTGAATCAGCTGGTTAGCTGGTTAGCTGGTTAGCTGGTTAGTTGGAGAAGGAAGGGTTTTCAATGGGGAATGGGAGACCAGGATAACATCTTGATGGCATGTGACATGTTCACCACAGAGAGCATGCAAGCAGGCATCACCTTGGCTTGGCGAAGAGATCCCCAATAGTACAGAAACTGTCTTCATCCCAAGGAACACAGCTTCTCCACTCCAACTTTTCATTGCATTTCCTTGCCTTCCAGCAAGTATCAGACACCTGCTTCATATTATGCAAGGGTGGCTCTCAGTGAGAGATGCTCAAGCCTGCCAGAGGGGCTGCCTCATGGGAAAAAGAAAACAAAACCTGAGCCTTAAAAATAAAGCTGTCCACTGATGGAATTCTATCCTACTGCCGTGACCAAATATTTAGTCACAGGGGAAATGGCTGATCAGACACACTGCCAACAAGGTCATGAGGTACTCAGCAAACAAGCACTGAGGCAGGCCTCAGGCATGCGCTCCCCTCACCCTCAGAACCCTCACAGGTCCCATAGGAGAGGGAGGCCAGGTTGCTTGCATGCCCATCTGTAACCACAAAGCATGCATTTCCTTTTATTATGCTGGATACTAGCCTGGCCCTGATGCCTGCTGCTTGCACAGACAACATTCATTCATTCAGGCACAAATGAGATCAGTTCTCATCCGCTTTCAGGTCAATAGGATTTGGGAAGATCTCAGAGTCCTAGAGATTACATTATTTTAAAGACTGCAAAGTTAAATACAATGGAGTCCAAAATAGGGAGATTATTTGGCTGTCACACAGATGTCCCTTCCCCGGTGTCCTGCCATTATGCCGGCCTGCCCAGAGTTCTCCTTCTGTCTTACTTCCCAGCTGCCCACTTCCCAGACACCATAGGGAACCTATGCATCTTCATCTACACCTCTTCTTCCCCATTCCAGGGCCTGCCACACATGTAGGGCTCCGTGAAACCCAAAGAAGGAAGACAGAGGGAGGCCAAACATCCCAAGGCGAAAGCCAGGGGGAATGGTCTTTTCCTAATTGTCTCTTGTGTCTGGAAAAGAAAAAGCAGCAGACTCCAGCTCTCCTTCATCTTATTCTTTGAGCCCAGAGCCTACCCCCACCCAGGACGATGTCCCTCTCTTTGGGCCCAAATGCTTTCAGGTGAACCTCTCTACTGCTGTCTTCTCCTCCACATGCCCCTTTATAGACCCTGCCTTGCCCCCACTTCTGTGTTTGTCTGTGCCTTCCTTGAAGGGAGGTACAGGGAGCAGCAGGATCTCTGTCCACTCCTATTGAATTGGATTAATTTATCGCTTTGTCAAAAGCTAGTGCATATATGGGGTGAGTCGCAGGCCTCATATTTGATTTCAAACAGAAATCAAGAGTTGATTTCCACATCTCAAGTCATTGTGTGTGTGTGTGTGTGTATGGGGAGGGGTGATCAGAAGGTAGCTGAGGACATGACTACTTTGAAACAAAGCAGCTGACATTTCAGAGCAATTAATAATTGTGTTTCCCCAGAGACAAGCTGTGGGGGGAGGCAGGGGAGCTGAAATTGTTTCTTTCATTGTTCTTCCTTTACATGGGCATCAGACTGGAACCCTCTGGGCGACTTCTCAACTCAGCATGTCCTGCTGATCTATTAAGTTGAACATTAATCATTAGCAGAGCTCATCTTTCTTCTCTGAATTTAATTTCATTAGTTTTACTTTCTTTCCCTGTTAGAATACTCTCTGAAGCATTTGCTTAGAAGGCAAATGAACATCAGCCCTGCCCCCTACTTCTCCTGGAATGAAACTTTCCTTGGAGCATCAGAGATAGTTGTCAAAATCTCCAGTTCAAGCTATTTGGATCTTGATGTGGCCAGAATATAAGCATTTCTCATGGACTCTCAAGAATTCTCACTTTTGCAATCAGGACCACTGTGCTCCCATAGTAATGAACAGGACACCTAATATCTGGGCTTCATTTGCCTGCAGAAACAGACAAAATATACCATTGGAAATTCACATACAGTGGATCCCAGGTTTGCCTAATAGTTAAATAGTGTAAATCTGACCCCAACTGTTCACTTCTACCACCCACTTGAATTTGAAAACTAACCGTCTCCCTGGCCTGCAAAAATTGGTTTGCAAGCATTTTCTTGTCTCTTATCTTGCTCCCTCTGCCCAGAGACTGTAGCCCCTTGAGTGCCCGCACTATATTTTATTTATCTGGATATCATCATCATCTATTCAAAGGTTTAATACCTAATGTTGCTTGGTAAATGTTTGATAAATGATTGAAAGAATTAATGATAGAGAAAAATAGGATGAATCTGAAAGCAATACCCAGAGGAGAATAACAAAGGGGAAACAGGGCTCTTATTACCCTGATCATTTTAGATCAGGATGGTAGATATACCTACACAAGGGAACAATACTGCTGGGGATCAGAAATTGAGTCGGATAAGAGGAAGGTCATCAAAAGAGGCATTCCTTCTTTTATCCACTTGTCCCTCCAGGATGTCAGGCTCTACTTCAGGGTGGCAGGTGTACAAAGATGTGTAACGCAAGTGTTCTGGTCTACCTGCCCCCACCTTTCTTCCCTCCAGGGAACATTTGAGTGCCTACTCTATTTTAGGCCCTGTGCCTACTGTAGGTATCCAGTGATCAGGAGACAACAAACAGCCAAGTCCCCTCCCTCAGTAGACATCCCATGTCGTGGGGAGACCCGGCCAACACTCTACCCTATAGTTCAGTGCTTGAACAGGAAAAGCACAGAGAGCTTGAGAAAGAAAACTAAGTTTGGTATAATGATCCCAACCAGCCTGAGGAAGAGCAGACTCAAGCTCACCATAAGTTGTTGGACAACGATGGGTACATGAAGCCAACCATCTCACAGCCATGGAGGAAATGGTGCTATGTCACTAGGAGGAGGTGGGATCCTGCCACTGCTATCCTTCCTAGAGATTTAATAAGAATATAGTCCAGGAGGGGTGCCTGGGTGGCTCAGTGGGTTAAGCCTCTGCCTTCGGCTCAGGTCATGATCTCAGGGTCCTGGGGATGGAGCCCTGCATCGGGCTCTCTGCTCAGCAGGGAGTCTGCTTCCCTCTCTGGCTCTAACTTGTGATTTCTCTAACTCTGTCAAATAAATAAATAAAATCTTTTTTTAAAAAAAGAAAAATAATGTAGGCCAGGATCCACCAGATGGAGCTACAGGATAACTTATTATTCAGTATTCCAGCACCTGCTTCTGGGATTTATACAATAAATGGGCCCCTTAGATTTCTGAGTGGGGTGAAATGGACATCTGGGAAGTAAAAAACCAGGAGAACTCTGAGCAGGCCCGCATAATGGCCCCGGGGCAATAAATGCAAATCCATAGTGGCAGCTGAGAGCTGCAGGGCTAAAAGTCCAGAGACAGATTCTAGTTCCAGTTTAACTCTTTGATTCCTGTTTCTTTTAACGTATTTCTTAATTCCCCAGGGCATAGGTCCTCAAATGTAAAAGGAGAAGATTAAACCAAAATCAACCCCAAGCTCTTCCTGATGCAAGATCCTGCCCTTGATGCTGCAGGTTGTAACCATATTGTTGGGGGAGTCGAGACAGGAAGGTCTCCTGGCCTCAGTCTCCAAGTACTCTTTACCCTAGTGGGCTTGAGAGTTGTTTCTTAGGACAGAATCAGGACACTGAGGATCAACAACTTAGCCTATGGTTTTTTGGTTTTTTAAAAAAGATTTTATCTATTTAGTTGACAGAGATCACAAGTAGACAGAGGGGCAGGCAGAGAGAGAGTGGGGGAGAAGCATGCTACCCGCTGAGCAGAGAGCCTGACTTGGAGCTTGATCCCAGGACCCTGAGACCATGAGCCGAGCCAAAAACAAAGGCTTAACCCACTGAGCCCCTCAGGTGTCCCTAACCAATGGTTTTTAAAGGATCTGGAATTTCCCTGATGTCCTTTTTCTTGTGCTGTCCCGTGTCTCTTAGCCTTATCTTATCTCCTGACACATTCCATTCCTGCACATGTGACAATGGATAGGGAGGGCACTGCTGAGGGATTTAGAGCCTGGAATTCAGATCTGGCTGTGGGACCATTAGACAAGTGATTCCTAGGAGAGCTTCTAACTGCCCTATGAAAGCATCAGGGAAGAATCCCCAGTCAGTCTGCGCGGCTGCAGGCAGGAACTAGTCCAATTCATGCCCTCCTTCTGGGAGCCACCAAGACTCCATTCCAGGTAGACTTCCCATCCCCAGATGCAATTGTGAGCTTTCTAAAAGCTTGAGCCAAAGTTCTCTGGGTAGAAGAGAATCATAATTCTTTAAAAAGTGAATGGAGAGAAAGCCTATTTTCTGTGGAGTTTTCTCCTCTCAGCATCCCCCAGCAGGTAGGCCACCAGCCGCTTGGTCCTTGACTGACAAATGTCCTTTGTATGATGGGTTGGTTAATTAATTAACCAGAGAATTAATTTATACTAGGGGCATACAGAGCCAGTTTCAAAGGGAGTTTGATGAAAGTGTTCCTCACTGTGAGGCACAGTCAGTAGACAGCTGTTTGCTATGGTCATTGGAGCTGAAAGACTTTCAGCCAAAGGCGTCATGGAGAGGACTTTGCTGCCAATGGGGTGCAGACACTTGTGCCTATCACTTTTGGGCCTTATCTTCCATGACCACCCTGGCCCTCTGAATTACCCCAAAAGGCAAATCACACAGTGGGGAGATGTTTGGCACATGGCAGGTGCCCAGGGAATGCACACTGAGGGGATGAAGAAGGGCCTTAAAGGCAGAGCATGGAGGTTGGAATTCAGTGCTTTGCTACCGTAGGTATTGTAGGTATTCATCGTCATTCAACAGTTTTTGGAAGCCTACCACAGACGGAACATCTTGCAGGTAGGGATAACTAACTAAATAAATAAACACCCTAAAAGTCTTGGTTAATGCAAGGATCTGCCATTTCACGGTATGTGATTGCAGCAGGCAGACAAATCCAGGTGTCGAAAAAATTCAGGAATTCGTCTCCATCACTTCCCGCTTCCATGGGAGCTGGTTTGGGTTCAGCAGAATTTCTTCTATTACACGAACTTATACTTATTACACCGCCAGCCAAAAATGAGCCCATATTTCCTGACATTTCAAATCAAAGCTTATGGACCAACCCTCCCTGGACTCATTTATGTCATCTGTCCACCTGTGAATCAATCGCTATGGCCATGAAATGAAATAAAATTGGCCAGATCTGAGTGATATAGTGTTGGTGAGCGTGTAAGGGTCAATTCTACCCAAACTACATGACTGAAGCTGGCGTAGGCAGGTTTTCCCAAAATAAAATGAGGGTGCCGTGAACAGGGAAGTGAATGAATGAATTCTAGACTGGCTACCACAACAGTTACCCTGGAAATGAAAACAAGGAATGTTGAGGCATATGTTGCAAATGACAAGGTAGAAGCTCAACAGGGTTATTACTAGAAGGGTAGAAGGTGAGAAAAGAGATCAGAGACAAATATGCAAAGGAAACTTGACTTTGAATGGGAAACATGAGCATAGGTCCATCAGGGTGAGGAGAGTCAATGCCATCAGAGGTGACAATGTGGGCAAAAACAGACACAAACCCAAGGAGTGTCAGCCATGTGGCTGTAGATTCTTGGCTAGATATGTTACATGTTTGGTTTCTGTTTAATCACTCTCCAATAACCCTATGAGAAAGCTCAGATTTTGTGGGTCTAAGGTAGGCCTTGATAATTTGCACTTTTAGCAAGTGCCATGGTGATGCTGATACTGCTGGTACAAGAAGCAAACATTAGGCCCCTTGCTCTAGAGTCCAGGAAGGCATGCTAGTGGGCAGTCAGATGGGGTGTTGAGTCAGTGAGTCTGAACAATCCTTACGTTCAGGAGATCTTATGTGGGGCTTGAACTCAAATGCAAATGCAGAGCTAAATACTGGGGCCCATCTACACCATGAAAACTCAGTACATTATCCTTAATATCAGGAAATAATCCACATATTTGAGAAGATTTAAGATCTAGAAATCTGAAGAATACCTCGAGCTACTATCCTATCTGTGTGATAGTAGGGGTAGGTGGCCACAGTCGTTTAGTGTAAAATTGTAAGGTCACCGGTTTTGTACTGGTGATTCCAACATAGGACTTTTGAGAAGCAAACAATAACCCATTTCACTCCCTGGGAGGGTGGCTGGGCTGCATCACGATCAAAGATGTTACATAAATCTGCCTTTAAGTTACCTTGTGTGGAGTGTTCCCAGAAGGTCTCAACTGCTATTCTTCTCAAACCCTAAGGAAGCCCTTTCTGGGAGTGTGTGCGAAGCTAATCACTGCATTGTCTGTCTACCCCTTTGGACCACTCTCCATACCTCCTGTCTTTTTTTTTTACACCCCAGAAATGGATCAGTTGGCACCCAAGCATCACCAATAGTCCGTCTATACCTCTGGGAGTCCAGGTGGCAGTCACCGGCCTCCTGCCTGACAACTCGGGGATACCTTGGGTCAGGGAGGGCCAGAATGCTCTGGGTCAGGGAAAACAAGTGTCATGTCCAGAGGCAGTCTTTCTGGCTAGTCAGCATTCTATTGCATGAAACAGAACCATTCTAGCTATTTCAGATAGGGGTTTAATACTGGAAATAAGGTGCTTATAAAATTGGAAGACCTAGCAGAGCAGGCTATAAAAGACTAAGACCCAGAATATCACTGTAGAAGTGGCCCACCAAAGGAATTGCTTACTACTTTTGTCACAGTCAGTCCTTAGGTAAATCAACATGTCTTTGTCCTAAGCACTAACTCCAGGTCCTACCATCGTGGCATTGAAATAGGGATAAAGAAGCACCCCATACACATCCTATATCAGAACAGGCAAAACAGATGCCTCACCTCTTTTCCTATTTAACTTGGTTGCAAATCAAATATGACCAAAATGTGATTGGCAGAACCTTAAGCACATAGAATCTCAGCTACGAGGACTATTCTACTCTCCTGGAATTAGAACTTTTAGCTTCTCTCGTGTACTCCTGAAATAAAGGGAGACACACTGGGAAAAGATTGGAACGGATGCTTAGTGAACAAATGTATTGTATTCCCCACGGCAACTTGGTATCTTTTTTTTCTTTTTCTATCTTTATTGGTGATTTTTATTTTTTTAATTAATATATAATATATTATTTGTTTCAGGGGTACAGGTCTGTGATTCATCAGTCTTACACAATTCACTGCACTCACCATAGCACACATCCTCCCCAATGTCCATCACCCAGCCACCCCATCTCTCCCACCCTCTTCCCCTCCAGCAACCCTCAGTTTGTTTCCTGAGATTAAGAGTCTTTTACGGTTTGTCCCCTTCTCTTGTTTCATATTGTTTCATTTTTCCCTCCCTTCCTCTATGATCCTCTGTCTTGTTTCTCAAATTCCTTATATCAGTGAGATCACATGATAATTGTCTTTCTCTGACTGACTTATTTCACTCAGAATAATGCCATCTAGTTCCATGAATGTCATTGCAGATGGCAATATTTCACTTCTTTTGATGGCTACATAGTATTCCGTTGTATGTATATACCACATCTTCTTTATCCATTCATCTTTATCCATTCAACTGTTGGTGGACATCTAGGTTCTTTCCATACTTTGGCTATTGTGGACATTGCTGCTATTAAACATTCAGAGGCACGTGCCCCTTCAGATAACTACATTCATATCTTTAGGGTAGATACCCAGTAGTGCAATTGCTGGATCATAAAGTAGCTCTACTTTCAACTTTTTGAGGAACTCCCATACTTTTTTTCCAGAGTTGGCTGCACCAGCTTGGATTCCCACCAACAGTGTAGGAGGGTTCCCCTTACTCCTCATCCTCACCAACATCTGTCATTTCCTGACTTGTTAATTTTAGCCATTTTGACTGGTGTGAAGTGGTATCTCACTGTGGTTTTGATTTGTATTTCCCTGATGCCAAGTGATGTTGAGCATTTTTTCATATGTCTGCTGGCCACTTCAATGTCTTCTTTGCAGAAATGTCTGTCCATGTCTTCTGCCCATTTCTTTATCAGATTATTTGTTCTTTGGGTGTTGGGTTTGATGAGTTCTTTATACATTTTGGTAACTATCCCTTTATCTGATATGTCATTTCCAAATATCTTCTCCCATTCTGTCAGTTGTATTTTGGTTTTGTTGACTGTTTCCTTTGCTGTGGAAAGCTTTTCATCTTGATGAAGTCCCAATAGTTCATTTTTGCCCTTGCTTCCCTTGCCTTTGTTGTGTTTCTAGGAAGAAGTGAGTGTGGCTGAGGCCAACGAGATTGCTGCCTGTGTTCTCCTCAAGTATTTTGATGGTTTTCTGCCTTAAACTGAGGTCTTTCATCCATTTTGAGTCTATTTTTGTGTGTGGTATAAGGAAATGGTCCAGTTTCATTCTTCCACATCTGGCTGTCCAGAAGAGACTCTTTTTTCCATTAGACATTCTTTCCTGCTTTGCTGAAAATTAGTTGAGCATAGAGTTGAGGGTTCATTTCTCTATTCTGTTCCATTGATCTATCTTACATTCACCTTGGGTGCCATTTTTATTGAGCCAGCTTGGGTCATATGATTAATTCATGCCGTGAGTTAATTACCATCTCTAGGGCATAGATGGGTTGACTGGCCAGGCCTGAGCCACATGCAATGTCCTTGGAACTAGAGGTTCCTGGGCCTGATTAGGGTACATAAACTAAATGCAGATGGTGGAGATTTCCCAGAATAAAATTGTATCCTGGAAGGTAGAGCAACACAATATAAAATAACAGTTGGTTACCTCCTCTCCTCTGGGGTCTTGGACAAGTCCTGCCACCTCTCTGATACCCCCTTGGCTTGTACAAATAATGAGAGGGCTTGAAAATAACATCTTGAAGATTCCTGACAGAACTGATTTGTCTGGATCTGTGGTTCTGTACCAGAATCCCTCCCACATTGCTTTTACCATTTCTTAGAAAATCTTTAGTCCCCACATAATTTCTCCTTCCTCCTAGGTGTGAAGACTATTTTGGCACAATCTCTTTTGCATTTCCAACCTATTTCCATGCTGTTCCTGATCCTCACTTCTCAACTCTCTGATGTATCTGTTTTGTTTTGCTTCACTTTGCTTCAATTTTAATTACACCTTCCAGGGCAGCATCACTAGAAGATCTCATCAGTGAGTGGATTAGGATCGATAAGAAAGTTAAATGACGACACAGATGACCGACCTCCGTCAAGTTCCAGGAGACATAATCCCACTCCCTGGAGGAAAACAACTTGAGTTCCATTTGCGACTATTTATTTCTGAAACCCATTATGATAGTCACCATTAATTAATTGCCTACCACAAAGCAGGCAATGTGATGAATGCTTTACATGCATTATCTTTAATATTCCCGACACCCCTAAAGGGTGTACATGTATTATTGCTCCTATTTAAAATGTAGATTTGGGACTCAGGCGTTATCAAACAAGTGACTACCAAGAACTGATCATATGCCAATCATTGCCAGAAGCTGAAGGAGTGGGCAAAACAAAACAAAACAAAAAGTGAGAAGCAGCTCCTGCCTTCCCAGAAAACAAAGACAGATTTAGGCAACAAAAATGAAAATAGTGAAGACACAGTACAATGAAGCCATAATATGTGGAATGTCTGGCCCTTCAGCAGATGAGACTGAGTGAATGCTTCATGGAGGAAGTGTGACTTCCACTGGGGCTCAGAGGGTCTCCTTGCACATAGTATCACAAAGTTCAAACACAGTTCATGAAAAATGCTCATTCTTTCTCTAACATGATGACTATCTCAGGAAAAGAACAAAAATGCCAGCATTAACTTCTCCACAGAAGCCCATTCTGGAGAGCCCCGTCTCTACAATCCCAGATGGCCATCTATCCTCTTCTTAAAAGACCTTGCACAATTTGTTCCTGCTACAGAGCTCTGGGTCAGCAACTTTTTCACATTATATTTAGAAAAAGTAATAAAATGGTTCTCCCCGCAGGCTTCACCAACTGGATGGTGTTATTTCAAATTAAAAAACAAAAGCAGAAAGCAAAACGAGAAAAGAGACCAAATTACCCACTTGTGGAAAGGAAGGTACATTCACAGGGTCCCTCCCAGGCTGCTCACAGCCCACACCCAACCCTCCCACCCTCAACCGAGGCCAAGTTTTAGACTCACTAGTGTTCCTGGCAGCTCCCTGAAGCACGCGCACACACATACACACGCATACACATGTGTGTATACCACATCTTCTTTATCCATTCATCCATCGATGAATATTTGGGCTCTTTCCATATGTTGGCTATTATGTACAGTGCTGCTATAAACATTGGGGCCTATGTGCCCCTTTGAATCAATATTTTTGTTTTCTTTGGATACAAAGCACTTAGTAGTGCTATTGCTGGGTCATAGGTTAGCTCTATTTTTAACTTTTTGAGGAACCTCCATACTGTTCTCCAGAGTGGCTGCCCCAGTCTGTATTCCCACCAACAGTGTAAGAGGGCTCCCCTTTTGCCACATTCTTGCCTACATCTGTTGTTTTCTCAATTTTAGCCAATCTGACAGGTGTGAGGTAATGTCTCACTGTGGTTTTGATTTGTACTTTCTCTGATACCAAGTGATGTTGGACATCTTTTCATGTGTCTGTTGGCCATCTGTATGCCTTCTTTGACGAAGTGTCTGATCATTGTCTTCTGCCCATTTCTTGACTGGATTTTTTGTTTTTTAGGTGTTGAGTTTGGTAAGCTTTTTATATTTTTTGGCACTTGCCCTTTACCCAATATGTAAGTAGCAAATATCTTCTCCCATTCTGTTGGTTGCTTTTTAGTTTCATTGATTGTTTACTTTGCTGTGCAGAAGGTTTTTATTTTGATAAATAGTTTGATATTTTATCAATTTTATCAAATTCAATCAATTTTATCAATATCAGTTTGATATTTTATCGATTTATGATATTTTGATAAAAATTCCAATAGTTCATTTTTGCTTTTGTTTCCCTTGCCTCTGGAGATGTGTCTAGTGAGAAGCTGATTTCTGTGGAAGGTTCTTGGGTATTGAGGACCAAACACCCTGAATTTCCTGGCAGTGGGGACAATCCTGTGAGAGGGCAGCACAAAGGTACGTTCAAGCGATCCTTCTCTATGTGCTCCCACAGTGATCTAACGTGGAGGCAAAAGGATAACAGAACCAAGGAAAATGTGGAAGGCTGGTTGTTTGAATTCTCTAAAGTCCAAGTGTGCACAAAGGTGCTAACATATATTTTCTTTAACATAACCAATGCAGAAATGATCGCTGCAGTTAATTCCGGATAAATTTAACCCAGAATATTTTCTTCTACCTCAGGATAGTAATTAAAGATTCCAGGCTTATCTGACTTTGAAACATTAGTTTTGAGGAGGAGGGGTTTTAACCTTGGGCAGCCTCTGTCCACACTGACACCTTCAGAGCTGTCTGGTTCTTATTCATCTTCAGACATTGTGCATACACTCTGAACACCCAAGGTTCTGTTAACACAGCCCCTTTTAACCGCTCTGTCATTCCTCCAGTCCCAGTCTTCAGCAGAGAGATATATCAGGGCTTTCCCACTTGTGAGCTATGAGGAAATAATGTGTCTGCCCCATGGTGGGCTGCGAGTGGGGCACAGCATCTGCATAGACCCAGGATGTAGGGAATATAGTGTACACACAGTTCTGGCTTTTGAGGGACAAAGATTTTTGCCCAGTTCTGTGGTATGAAGGGCAAATATATCAGCCCTCTCCTGGGTCATGTAGGACTACTGTGTCGAGGCAGGAGAGACAACAGGGTTTGTCAGTCCTGAGCAATGGAGACTGTATTGTGTGCACTGTGTCAAGGACTAGAGTTTCTGCCCACCCTGGGCTCTGACGGACTACCCTACCTTTATAGTGTAGACCCCATTGTTCCCGGTTACTGTCTTCTAGGTTTTGGGAAGATTCCAGACCAGGGGTGTGTGTGCCCACATAGAAATTAGCATAGTCTTGGGTTCAGTTTCTCCAACTTTTCTTGGGATTTCCATTCCCTTTCTGGAGGGCTAGAGTTTCAGAGACCTTTAAAATACCCATGTCTTTTGCTTTCCCTCAGCTTCTTTCAACCCTCCCAGTTCAGCCCAGACCACTGTTCTCTATTAAGAACAATGAATGTGGGGCGCCTGGATGGCTCAGTGGGTTAAAGAACAATGAATGCAAAATTCATTTGAATGAGAAGAAAGGGAACAAAGGGGAAGAAAAGGACAAGGGGAGTGTAAAAGAGAATCAACATTAGCTCGCACAGAGACACCTGTATTTCCTTCTTCTCACAGTTGCTGTCTCTGAATGAGGGCTCTTCTTCCTGAGATTGTGTCTAGAAGGCCCTGTGCAGTTTTTACAGTACGCAGAGCCTGGGGGACTGAAGCCTGGGGTTCCTTGCCCATAGCCTGCTCACAGCTTTGCAATTTGAGAAACTGTCACAGTCTCTTGTGGTGCATAAACAATGAATCTTGGAATACTGAAGAAATAAAATTAAATTTAAAAAATAAAGTAGGATAAGGACCTTCTCTGAGGTACTTATAGACTCTGACTGCACAGTTCAGATACGGAGGCTGAGGCACTTGGGCTGACCACTTACAGGAAAGGACCATTTAGTGAATGACATGGGCCTCACGTCCCAGGAAAAAACCAATAAGAGAGGAGGAGCCGTCACTAAAGAAGGAAATCTAGTCACAAGATAGAGTCAGTTATGGGGAGAGGCCTCAGCCACATGACAGAGGAGAGCTGTCACTGTGAAAGATCATTTGAGAGGGTAGAGTGGGGAGCTGACTGCCAGGGAAGGTCACATTGCGGGTCCTTGGGTCATCTGAAGCTGTTGATTCTCCAATGAGCTATTACCCCAGACTTGGATAGAAAATGATCTTCCAGGTAGCAACTAAGGTTGATTGAGGAAGGTCAGAATTTAGGAGGAGATGAGATCCAAAGGAATTGTTCTAGGGAAAAATCAGAGGGTAGCAAAATGTATCAGGAAGTTTCAGGGGAGGAAAAGGAAAGGACATGCTGAAATGGAAGGGATGCTGATCTGGACCATGGACTACAGACCCCAGGAGAGATCACCAGACAGGAAGCATAATTTACTAGCTTTTTGGTTTCTTCCTAAAATGGAGAAAAATGTGGGAGTCCTCAGAGACCACTCGAGACCCTTTTAATGAGATTATCTTGGTGAGTCGGAGACATTGAGCAAATGAAGCATTGCACGGGAATAGTTCCTAATGTGAAATAATTGCAAACAACCTCAATGCCTGACTTTTAGAGATGGCTGAACTAAATAATAGCATAATGTGATATTCTGTAGACTTTTAAAAGTATGTGGAAAAGGATATTAAGTGTCATGGGAAATTATTTTTGTGAAACACAAAGAAGCCTGTTGAAAAACTGTCCAGGTAGTGCCAGCTGTGTCCCAAGTCTGATCACATGTTTTCCACCGCAGCTCCTTCCCTCTCAGCGGCCTCCTGCTTCACCCTAACTTAGGCTCACTGCCCCTCCTCCTCTCACCATATGCCATTCTCCAAAGAGCAGCCAGAGAGATCTTTTGTAAAACATAAATCCCACCATCTCATTCCCTTGTTCCAAATCCTCCAATGGCTTCCTGTTGCCCTTAGAATCAAATAGAATACCTTCCCAGGTCCTGCAAGGCCCTATTTCTCTGGGCCCTCCTACCTCTTTGGACTTCTTTCTTTCCAGTCCCTCTCTGGGTCCCGGTTGTGATGTGTTGGCCACAGTCCTTTCTTTCTGTCTGTTAAATATTCCAAGTGCATTCCTCCTTTTCATTAGCTGACCCCCTCCCCACAAAGAAAGAATGCTTTCCTTGTAGATAAGCATCAGTAAACTATGACCCACACCTGTTTTTGTTCAGCCCATGAGCCAAAAATGTTTTTATATTTTTAAGTTTTTCGTGTTTTTAAGGGAGATGTGACAGAAATACTGTGTAGCCCACAGATTTACAGATAGTCTGGAGTCCCCAAGCTAGACCTTTGGATGGGTATCTTCTTCTTGTCATGCAGATTTTAGCTCATAGGTTGACATCCTACACAGGTTTTTCTTAACCTCCTTCAACCTAAAGTGACTTCCTTCTGCTGACTTGAGATCTCATTCTCCACTAAACAATAGCAATAAAAATCATTATTGAGTGTTTTTCATGTGCTAGGAATGTTTTAGTTTTATAAGACTGAGAAATCATGGAATTTGCAGCTTAGGGCAGGGGGCAAACAAACAAGGAGTATGAGGAACCACGAAATGTGTGTGTGGCGGGGGAAGGGGCCTCTTTTATTATATCTGTCAGGAAAGCCCTCTCTTACAAGGTGATATTTGACTCCGGACCTGAAATAATGAGGGAAGGAGTGCTTCATGCAGAGAGAACTGCCAAATTATTGTAGGAAAAAGAATAACTAAGAGCTTGGTACTCCTGGTAGTACCATAAGGAGGGTACTTTGGAAGCAACAGATCAAGGTCACTCACTTAATCAAAGTATGCAGACCATATTTTATACACTCCTGCTGTTTTAATCTAGGATGGTTTCTTGTCTTAAGTGGTAAAAATGTCCCCTTAGGTTAGTTTATGTTTATATTCAGCAGCAATTTGGCAAACGGCATGCAGAACTGTGTTTTTTAAGTTTATTTGAGAAAAGGAACAAAAATATTTTTAAATAGTACTGTAAAAAGCCTTGAATGATAAAGACTATTTTAATCTTGTTAGAGTTGTCTTATTTTCAGTTTATCCCCAAATCTACCATCTTTTCTAAGGAGACTAGCCGACTCCACTTTGTGTTTAACTGGAACTTGTATCTCTCTCATCATAACACTTTTTTGGTACTGTTATTATTTGAAAATTTTTTAGATATTTTATTTATTTATTTGAAAGCTAGAGATCACAAGTAGGCAGAGAGGCAGGCAGAGAGAGAGAGGAGGAAACAGGCTCCCTGCTGAGCAGAGAGAGCCGGATGTGGGGCTCAATTCCAGGACCCTGGGATCATGACCTGAGCAGGAAGGCAGAGCCACCCAGGAGACCCATTATTTGAAATTCTTATCTATGTGTTTATTTTCTGTGACCTCCAGTGAAATGCCACCCCCCCCCCCAGCTTTTCTGCTTTGTTCACCTTGGTGTTTCAAGAAACATTGAAACATTGTAGCATACTCACTAATGTTGAATATGCATGCCTGTGTGTGTGTGTGTGTGTGTGTGTGTGTGTGTGTGTGTGTGTGTCTGTGCCATGAGATATGGGATGTTTACTTATCTACATTTTTCTAATGGTTTATGTATAATGAACGCATATTATATATTACTCATGTAATTACTCAAAAGATGCCAATGGGGTGGGGAGGGGAGAATGCCATCCAGAAAGAAGAACCACACAGTCTGCTGAGCAAACCAGAACAAGAAGGGGAGGTTTTTGTGTACCATGTAGACTGTCCTCCATAGAAACTCAGAGATGCTGAGCCATTTGTTTAGACACCCAGCTAATTAAAGCAGAATTCGAAGAAAAACTAGGGCTCCTGGATTCTAAGCTAGTGTTTCTCATTTGCACAAAACTCTTACAGGCTTTTCCACCCCTGTCATGAAGCTCTGAATGAGCTTCATGAATGTCAAAGAACGACAGGGAGCACTCTATTGGGGGAAGTGGAGAAAGGTAAAATCCTGAGAACTCTCACCCAGGATTCATGATGGAGATCTGGGTCCGTACCTCATGTGGCTTCATATCTTCATATGTGAAGAGCAATGATAGCAGATGTCAGCGTTTGCCCATCCCTCCATCGTGCTCACTGTTTCTATGTACTCCGGACTCGTTCCCAACAGCTGGGACCAGAATTCTTCTCCCTGGAAACTCTATCTGGCTGCCAGTATGGATGGTATCAGGTTCAAAGTGCTGGAAGCATCCTAAAACTTACTGATAGGAGGTGTCGAGTGACTCTCTCAGCCCTCTTGCCCCTCAGGTGGGGTAACTGAGTGTGTGTTCTGTACTGTTTCTCCAAGTTCCCTGTGGATTCAATTCCAGCTGCCCACAGTGCCCACGGTCACACCCCTGACTGGCTGCCAACCCTTCCCTAATTTCCTCCACTTAAACTACCTGTACTCACATCCTTGTCTCAAACTCTGTTTAGGGGGAGACATCGAAACCAAGACCATCTCAGTTCCAAAAGAAATATGGAGGACGCTAATCCTGTCTCTTTCTGCGGGTGGTTCATGGTCACGGTTCAGATAATGAGGTAAATTTGAGTAAATCCAACAGACATCTATTGAGCATCTGGTACCTGTCAGTACCTCATCAAATGTAGAAAGAAGCAAAAAGGAAAAGAATGGCACATGGTTGCTGCTTTCAGGAACGTACAGTCAAGCTGGGAATATGTGGCTTACACATAGAAGGAGAAATTATTGGAGAGAAAAGGAGAAACTATTGCCCAGTACAGGAAATATTGCAAGGCACTTCTTACATTAGTATTCATTTATTTATTGGCCATTACTCTGTGCTTTTATTTAGTATCAAACTGAGCACCAGAAGCTCCAAAATGAATGGCATGGCCCCCATATCTTGCAGGGGTCCCAGAGATGTAAGAAACTTGCACACAAAGCTAGCATCAGAGTTTGAGGATTTGGGGAAAGACACCTTTAAGTCAAGCCTGTAGGGAGTCCAGAGAGGGCAAGACGGATTCCTGGTATTTAGCTGGGAGAGCAGAAACTAGTAGCTCATTTTTTACCTCTATGTTACTTCTTTGCTTCAAGATTTAGGATAAATCTTAGCAATGTCTCTGCAAAGGCCTCTGGGGTCCTGTGAAAGTAGCCCAGCATGCTTATGAAGCTTCCCTGAAAACTTGCATGCAAAGTCAATTTTAAATTATTAAAAATGAGGATTAATGAGATAATATGTGTGAAATGCAAAGTTACATAAGTTGTATAAATTCACGGAATAATTATTATTGCCATTTCTAATGCATCCATTCATGTGTTCCTAATTGCTCAATTCTTCTGCATTCTTCAGAGCTCTGAATTTTTTTTTTTTAAAGTTCCATGCTCTCCATTTTCCCATACCAGTATGAAACTAGGAGATCCGTTTTACTACCTTGTCTTGACTGAGGATACCCACGAAAATGACCTCTTTCCTGAGCATCCAAGCAGGCCCCAGTTTGGGAAATTTGCCCCAAACTCATGACATGAGTGACCTATGCTGAGCCATGTTGGTTCCCCTGCCCTGAAATTTGAAGCCACGATTACTCTCAGATTTACTTGGCTGTTACCACTTTTCTGGTTGTTCTGAACACAAAGCCTCTTAGGGGGCGTTGACCCCGCCCCCTGCCCCCCACCACCAACGGCTGATGTTTTGTTTTACAGTGGGAGAGTATGTATACATTTTTATTAAATACCAGTCCAGCTTTAAAGCCCCATGTTTGGATGGAGAACATCATTTGCCAATTTTCAGGCTCTTGGAGGCTCTGACAAGCCACCACCCCACCTTTGTTAAATACATAAGAGTGATGGTGATTTACAGTCACTGTGCGGCAAACATTCTGAGGAAGTGACATGTACTTTTATAAGGTGTCTTTATTCTGGCAATTTCCTGTGTTGGAATCTCTAAATTTGGAATCCTCTTGCATTGTTGTATACGTGCATTGTTAATCAACAGAGTTTTATTGGGCACCTACTAGGACGTCAGCTCTGGTTACTCAGGCAAAGATGAATAAAGTAAGTGTTTGAGGAGTTTATAAAACAGGAGGGAGACCCGTCTTGTGTACCTGGTCCCTCCCTTACTTATAGCAGATAGTCTTGCTCCAGTTGCCTTGACTTTACTGGTTGGATGCCTACTTCCTCTGTGAGATGACCAAGGACAACGTCTGTGCCGTTCTCTTCCCCGACCCCAGTTTCTAACACAGTGCCAGGCATAGAGCTTACGCTTAGGAGGAACTGGCTGAATGGAGGGGGAAAGCTGCAGGGCTCAGCACCACATACAGTGTGCACGTTGTTTCAGATGAAGTCAGGCCCAGCAGCTGGGGACTGGCCACTATGCTATCAGACACAGCCCTCACCTTCCCCCATTGTTCTACGTCCCAACCTGCTCCATAAGCCGCAGGGTCATGGCTCTTTCCAGAATGCTCTGAGGGAGGAAACCCATTCTTGTGTAATCTTCTGCTCCCAAAATTAGCTATATTCAATCCACACTTTTTTTTTTTTTTTTTTTTTTTTTTTGTGACGGAAAAAAGTCTTTATTGATAAATAGGTTACAATGAAATAAATAGAGTGACAGTTTTGGGGGGAATAAAAACTCGGGTAGGATTTCCGTGTCTCCACCCCAGCTCTGCTCTAG
This sequence comes from Mustela lutreola, assembly GCF_030435805.1. Lineage (NCBI taxonomy): Eukaryota > Metazoa > Chordata > Mammalia > Carnivora > Mustelidae > Mustela > Mustela lutreola. The sequence goes on along the minus strand of NC_081305.1, from coordinate 36,606,141 downwards.
CTTTCAGCCTCTGCCTTCCTACTGGCCAGTCTGGATGATGAGGCCTTGGTGGGCATGCCCGGCCTCCTCGGGCCCTTGGGGGCCTCTATCTTCCTGGCCAGGGGTTCAGGTACCGTCTTAGACCCACCAACCCTGGGACGAGCAGAGGCCTTGGCTTTGGACCCCTCCTTGGCCACATGGGCAATGACCTCTTTAGGGATGTGGTTTTCCTTCTTTATGGCTGGAGAAGCAACACCATTCTTGCCCTTAGGGACCGTGGATTTTACACTCTGACTCCTAGCTTTTGTCTTCTTGGGGGCCTCACCACGTTGGTTCCTCCTTCTGCCTTGGACCTTTGACTTCTCACTGAGCCCAGTGGCACTTGGAGGAGCCCATGGGGCCTTGTCTGGCTGTTGAGAGGCCTTCCTGGCCTCACTCACTCTTGCCTCTTGGTCTTTGGTCTGGCCACCTTTCTTCTGTCACCCACAAGAAATTGGGCAGAAGTGCTTATCACTCAGAACTATTTCTCAGACTGAGGGACACATCCAAATAGCATTGTCAGCGCTGACAGCTCACTCTTGACGGAACCACCTCTGCCACACGCTTCCAGGCACTCACAGTGCCTGACCAAGTTTAGTCCCTGTCTGGGAGGGCTGACCAAAGGCCTGGGAATTCCTACTGTGTGCAGGACACCACACTAAGTGACCCGTCTCAAGTATTCCACGCTATCACCGCAAGCCTGTGAGAGAGATGCTCCACGCTCTCATTCTCATTCTGCAGATGAGAAAACGTCTCAGAAAATCTAACCAGTAGGTTAACAATAGCTGACAGCCACTAAGGAGCCTGAGAGGCCTAGCCTGATGCTGAGCCCTCTACCTACATTACCTCAGTCAGGGCCAGATGACGATGAGCCAAGAGTGCCACCTAGTGGGCGAAACTGAAGGAGACGCTCACGGTCCAGGTCCTGTAAGTTGAGCGTTGACCTCCTTCAGTTCTACACTCAGGCAGCATCTCTTTCGTCATCTTTAGTCTCTTACCTTCCACGGAAAATAATCTGGCAAGGTTAAGATTATTTTGCTCAGTTATTGATGAAGAATTGAGCTTCAGAGAGGTGACTTAGCTTACCCGAAGGGCACAAAAAATGCAGAACCTGAAGATGCACCCCCCCCACCTCGTTCTGTGTTTCCCTTAGACCACACAATCTAAGAGCATACTGCTGGTACATGATGGAACTAAGGACCACTTCAGGGCCCCTTCTGCTTCATGCTGCCTCGCTGCCACAGCACTAGTGCCAGATAAAGGGGGTACTGTCTGGCTCAAGCCCCTGAGAAACCCAGAATGCCCAAAGTGAAGCTCTCTCCTTCCATGAGATGACCCTGGCTCACCCTCAGCGAGCCAGCTCTGGTCTTCAGGCTGGTTTCTCAAGCAGATGGTAGAGGCATCGAGAAGTGTCAGAGTTCACTTCTGGGGCCAGACAGGCATGGAGAAGACAGCTTCTAGGTAGAAGCTGTCTCTGCCTCACCTGCAGACAGTGTTTGGTTTCTGAACCACACAGCCTCACTTCAGGTCCCCACACCTCCGTGATGTGCTGGATGGTTTTAGACAAATTACAAAACGTCTGCACTTCAGTGTTCTCATTTAGAAGATGGGGGTAAAAATGGTACCTACTTCGTAGATTTGCTAAGATTACATAAGTTAATTCATATGGCAATGTTTCTTCGAGTGCTATAATTACATTTTGTTTGCTATAATTATTTAGCTAATAGACATATCTGACCTGCAAATGTGAGAAAATTATCATTAATTAAATGGTGAGATAATTATCATTATTTACAAATCAAAAGAATTCATGTAATAATATGGATTTCCAGCTTGTCATGAAAAATCAGCAAATTTTCATTGCTGAGAATGCCATGTTGATATGTCCAATGGCTGGCAGCTGACTACTGCTGGGAGAATCTCACCTCCCAGACTGCGTAGATCCCTCCGGGACCTCCTTACTCATCCACGCCACCCACCTGGCCTTGCATGGGTCATTGAGTCTGCACCTTCTGATTTAGTGTGTGCTTACTGTGCACCTAGTATAGAAAACGGCAAGATCTAGTTCCTACTTTGAAGTGAAACAACAGAAGAAAAGTAGATAAGGGTATGAATCTAGAGAACGTGACCCAGGCCATGGAGGAAAAGTGGGGTGCCCCAGACTGAAGCTTGGACAGAGTTCCTCTGTCTGGTAGATCTTCTGATAATGGAAGCTTTAGGTTTCTAGCCAAGAAAATGTTGCCAGCTTAAAGGGAATGGTCCACCCTCTGGCACACCCTTACCTGTTATAAGTTACAGAACCTAAAACCATCCAGAGTACTCAGACACACTTGGTCACCTCTGAGGACAGATCATGGAGGGCACGCCAGAGCATCTGGCGCAGGGCCTCACTTGTCAAGCTGAATGAAATGCAAGCCCTCTTCCCCCAACAGCCACAAGACCCTGCCAGTCTGGCTCCTGCCTACCTTCCAACCATATTTCCTAACAGCTTCCACTTTGCCCGCCGTGCATCAGCCAAACTGACCTTCTCTCCAGCTCAACTGCTACTCCTTATTGCTGGCTCCTCTCCCCCCTACCTTATTCATGGCTGGTCCCCTCTTAGTTAGAATGTCCATTCCTCAAACTGTCCCTGAACTTTCATCCCCACTTCCTGTGACATCACTTTAATTCATTTCCTTTGAGGTTCTTAACACTACCAGGAATTATTTCATGTACTGGCCTTCTCCCCTTAGCAGACTGCTGCTCCCAGACAGGGACCTTGACGCCTTGTTCCTTTCTGATCACCCTGTGCCTAGAAGAGTGTGGATACATAGGAGGTGCTTGCTCACTAAACGTGGTAACAGGCTTAGAATAGTTTGCACATTGAAGATGTTCAGTAACTATGTTAATGAATGAATGAACAAATTGAAAATAGTTTCATTTGAGAGACTCCACACAAGTACCCGGCCACTTAATGTAAAGAAATGTTTTCCCACAAGAAAAGGAAAAATAAGGATGGGGGGAGCATGGAAGGGTGTTTTTTGCCTATAAGTTTGTTTGTTTGTTTGTTTGTTTCCAAGAGAGAACAAAGTCTTCCTGGATAAAATGGCATGTTGTCTGGAGAGAAGACAGCAAATCAAAGCTTGGTAGGATCCATCTTATTCAAGTAGCCTTAAGTCTGCCCAAAGATACCTGTCATCCTGTCATATATAAATATACCTATATCTAATCTTTAAAGAAGGCCTTCTAAATTTCATGCGTCCAAAGAGCATTTCTTTTGCCTCATGGTAATGAAAACAAAGTAGAAATTAAGACGTAAGCAACTTTGCACATTTCTCTGCCATTCTTAAATATATTCAATACAATTTTTAAAAAGATTTTATTTATTTATTTGACAGATCTTAAGTAGGCAGAGAGGCAGGCAGAGAGAGTGGGGAGGGGGGCGGGGGGGAAGCAGACTCCCCGCTGAGCAGAGAGCCTGATTCGGGGCTCGATCCCAGGACCTGAGATAAGGACCTGAGCCGAAGGCGGAGGGTTAACCCACTGAGCCACTCAGGTGCCCCAATATTCAATACAATTTCATGCCATCAGCTATTACATTGCTCTGCTCAATTGATTTATATTCCACTTTAGCAAGCTCCACATTCTATTTTCTATGCAGGTAAGACCTTTCTCTTTGATTAATAGTTGACAACATGTGGCATTTGTGGCCAGTTCTGGTAATTCAGGCAAGTCATTCTTGCCCAGGAATACAGATTCCCTCTGACAATACTGTTTCTATCAAACAATTGGATGTTATCTTAATGCCGTTCTGTCCCACTTCGTTCCTTTTTCAGGAGTGTCAAAGCCTGCTACAATGAGGAACAATCTTGAACATTCTGTACACACACACACACACACACACACACTCACATACACCTGTGCCAAAGACCACTGGTGAAGAACTCTTGCTGTAAAATATCTTTGCCCTTCAGACCGTGGTTGGGTAAGGATTTCTCCTGACCAGGGACACAGTCTTTCTCCCAGCTCTTTTTCTCTGTCTTAAGTCTGGTTTTCCTCATTTTCTGATTTGTATGCAAGGGATCTACTAAGAAAGTACGCTTTCTTAGTAAGGAAGAAGGAAGAAGTAGGAAGAAGGAGGAGTGAGATCTGGAAAAGGAGGTTCCTGAGGAGGGCTCTGGAATATAAGTGACCCCAGGGAGTTGGTTGGTGCGGCATAAATACACTTCCAGTCTCCACTCTAAAAGGTAAAGTGGCCCTAGCCTGAGACAGGCTTCAGGCTGGCGGAAACTTAAAAAAAAAAAAAGAAAAAGAAAAAAAAAAAGGAAGGGGTGGGGAGGGGAGTAGCCCTTACACTCATTCTGTTCTCCTTTCCTTTCCTTTTCTTTCTTTCTTTCTTTCTTTTTTTTCTTTTTAATTTCCAGGAGCAGAGAGGTTAATGCTAATGGTCCTGCTGAATTTGTATTACTTTTCATTTTTACCCATAAAGACAACTGTGTCAGTGACAACTGCCATGATCCTTATTTTATTGATGTAGAATCCGAGCCTCAGAGAATCAAAATGACATATTTTAACAAAGGCCGTACCCAAGTAGGGGGCAATGCTGGCTCCACAGTCAGCTCGCAGTCCACTGTCCAATGCAGTGTCTGAGCTGTGCTGAGCACAGCAGCCCTGCTATTTGGATGTTGCCAGTGAGGAAGCCATTCCAGCCACTGAGGCATATGTGACATTTATGGGCACAATATGCACAGTGCAGTGCACGCCCGTTTATAATCTTTTTAATGATGTCATACACCTGCATGCAGCTCCTGGGACACTTCTTGCCCTGGCCCAAGCAGTAGATCCTGTGTTCTGACAGCTTCACTTTAATACATGTAATAAAATTAAATGGCATCATATAAAATTAAAGCCATAATTAAAAATTGATTAGCATATACTGTCTGCTGGCCTCAGTATCTACTGTAGTATCTTAAACACTAGTTATATAGCTTTATTGATTGGAAAAAAGATAAAGTACAAAATAAAACCGGGAAGCTAGTAGTCCACGGATGAAAGCAGCAAGACTGTCAAATTGCAAATGCTATAACTAAGTGTCAGATCTGACGTTTTAGAAGTATGTTTTGGCAAGAGGAAGTCAGGGCAGGAGATACTGACCTGGACAATAAACATGCCTCTGGGAGTCCTTTGCAGAAGAACAAACGTTTGCTTTAGATATGGGATGTTGGTGGAGTTTTAACCACTTGGGGAGGTTGCAATTTCACGAAAGTCCAATATCAAACAACAACAAAGAACTAAGTTTTTCAGCATAATGAAATGGGAAGAAATCAATATTCAGAACTTACCTGGTCTTTTTTTGAATGTTTTTTTTGTTGTTGTTGTTTTGCTAACATGGCATTCATTGTAAAGGGGAAGCACATTTTGTTTCAGGCAAATGAAAAGGACACCACATTATTTCCAGAGAGCTCATTTCTTTTTTATGTTTGTAAACTTTCTTTAAGGTTGGGTTTTAATGTTCGGATCATTTTTTCTTTGATAATAAACAATTATGTCTGTTTTTCAGTTTGCCATCATCAATTCTACTAAGGTAGAAATAAGAGGAAATGTTTTGTGTCTGCCTCCCTCATGCCAAAAAAAATTATTAAATCAGGTTTATACAAATAAGGTGCTGAAAATTCTAGAAGAGGTTAGACCCTGGAACTCCTGAAGGCAGCTGAGCTCAGACCCGATGTGGAAACTAGGAAACAGAAATGTAGAAACAAACTAGACCTCAGTCCAACAAGTTGGAGTCATTGGATTGCTCCGATAAATGCCATTTACTGACAGCTGTCTGTGCCAGCTGTGGTGCTAAGCACTACATGTGAATGATTGTGTGACCGGTACTGACATTATCCCATGAAACGTATGATGAGATAGTGCCTCAGAGCATGGGTAATTTTCTCACGGTTCATAAGCCCCAAATGGGTATGCAAATCTGGATGGCCTGGTTCTGCCTCTAGAATGTTGTTTATTCTTTTCCTCCTCCTCCCTCTCCCCCTCCCTCTCCCTTTCCCCTGCCTCTTCTTCTCCTTCTTCAATTCAGGACCCCCCAAAACTGATATTTGCAGCAACTCTGAGGTTGTTAGAGAAAGCATAAGAATGTTCATCCAGCTACAGCCTTTAAATTCAGCAACTTTGATGCTGCTTTACTACAGACAAAACACTAGAGGGAGTTTCTGTTTGGGCTTCAGAGTTTACAAAGTACTTTTATATCATTCCCTAGTTCGCAACTCTGTGTTTGATAACTCGGAGAAGGAAGGCTCAGAGAAGCATCGCATGGTTCACATTTGGTGTTTCCCAAAGTAGATCACAAAACCAAGGCGCAACAGGGACTCTACGCTTTAAACCTGAATTATGGTTCATGTTTGATTGTATGTATGGAAAACTCAGGTATAGATGACATAAATCTGAGAATTTGTCTCCGTTCTCAAGGAGATATGATCTAGCTAGAGGAGGAAATCCTACCTTTGTTCTCATCCACCCATGCTCGTATTTCCTTATTATGCGCCAGGCATGGTACAAAGCTCCCCTAGGAAGGCAGCAGTGAGGAAAGCCACACAGTTCCTGCCCCACACAGCTAATGATCTGGTAAAGAAGTTTGAGATACAAGTTAGTTCATGTGTGACAAGCATCATAAACAAATCACCAGATATTGTTTGTTCAAAGGCAAATGAGTATTTTTCTAAACGGGCAAAGAAAAAAATTAAAGGGCTTTCTTGCTGAAAAGAGTTCCAGTGCACACACAAAGACAAGATACTGCAGGATGAAAAAGCCCATGGTGTTCTTCTTCATAACTAATACAATCCCCCAAACCCATAGGCTGACTTTGCTTGCATTCCAGCAATTAGAAATTAGGCATTGCCTTTACTGCAGGCATTAAAGTGCACTGAGCCTCAACTCTTGTCATGTGTGGAGGGACTGTCATCTCTGAGACCACAAACATGTAGGAGCCACATCGGTTAAAATAACTCAAATGTATTGTCTTACTTATGAAGGTCAGATGTCCAAAATCAGTGTCTGGTCTAATGTCACTGTGTCAGCAGGGCTGGCTCCTTCTGGAGGCTCTAGAGAAGAAGTCCTCTGCCTCTTTGGCCAGATTCTCAAGGACACCCTCTTTTCCTGCCTTGTGGCGCCTTCCTCCATCTTCACAGGCAGCAGCCAGCATAGCACTGTTAAATCCCCTTCATTGACTCTGATCCTCCTGACTCCCTCTTCTAAGAACCCTTGAGGTTGAATTGTGCTCACCCAAAATAATTCAGGATCATTTCCCCTCTCGAGAGCATTCACTCAGTCACATTTGTTACTCAACTTAATCATGTCTACAAAGTTTCTTTCACCATGTAATGTAGCACATTCATAGTTTCTAGGAATTAGGGCGTGGACATCTTTCAGGGGCCATGATTTAACTTAGTACACCCTCATAGAAGTTGTCTATTAAGCTAATCACCACTGTCCTCCGTCTGGCCCTCATTGCATTCAAAGAAGGTCTTCATTAACCAGAAATGCTATGTGGTAAATATTCTGTGTGTGAGTGTGTGTGTGTGTGTGTATAATAAATGCTTCGTACCTACTGCCAGCACTCCATTTGTTAGAAAAAGGTAGTCTTGCTCAAAGGTTGCCTTATTCAGTAGATTGTAACAGGGCTCAGACAGAGTAGTCAGACTCTTAGGATTTAGAAGATCAAAGTTTGGGTTCAAATCCTGATGCTCCCAGTAATCAGCAGTTTAACCTCAAATTCCTTCACCTCTCCAAGCCCCAGATCTCTGTAAAACAGAAATAAGAATAGACTCTGATTCAAAGGGCTTAGGGAGGTTTAAGGGAGCTCCTAGCAGCATCTCATATCCGACATTGTGTCTATTTTACCTTCACACAAGTCCTTCCTTCTGGGCACCTAGTGTGAGGCTGGTCTAGACTCTGTGTGCAACAATCCCTTGGTGACTCTTTGGTGCCCTGCAAATCACTACCATACCTGCTCTTCACTTGGGAACAAGACCCTCACTCTGAACCATCCCTGGGAATTGTGAGGATCATGGGTTGCAAGTTATGCCACAAAATCTCTGGTGTGTTGACTTTTCTGGATGATCAGGCTAACTGGTGAGGGCACTCCATGATGGTAGTAATGTTCGTTACTTAGGAAAAATATTCCCGCCTAAGGTATTTTGGATGAAGACACACACAGCACCATGATATGGCAAATGGTGGGATTCTGATTTCTCTGGGAGAAGTAATGATGTTGAGTTGACCAAGAAAGAATCAAAGGTAGATACTGGCCTTTAAAACCAAGTGTCTTATTCTAGGTCCAATAGCTGGACATAGATGGATCTAAGGCCTACTGTCTCTTAGGATTACTTAGAAAAGTGCCCTTTGAAGTTATAGCATCTTAGAAACAGACTCTCAGTCCCCTCAAATATGTGCTACTTTGCTGCCCATTCTCCCCACAACACAACACCATATGCATATTCTGCCTTGAAATTTTTTCAGGTAGAATTCATCAGAAGCTGATACTGTCCATTTCAGTAGGGTTAGCTGAATGGTGTATTGCTCTAAGGCATTTGCCCTGCTTTTAAAACTACCAATACAGGGACACCTGGGTGGCTCAGTCGGTTAAGCATCTGCCTTTGACTCAGGTCATGATCCCAGGGTCTTGAGATCAAGTCCCACATTGACCTCCTTGCTCAGTGGGGAGCCTGCTTCTCTTTCTGCCTGCCACTCCCACTGCTTGTGTTCTCTTGCTCTCTCTCTCTCCCTGACAAATAAATAAATAAAAATCTTAAAGGAAAATCTACCATACATTGAATTTGTAAAAATATGAATGTTCCAGTAAGTCACTAGATGGTTGGTTATGGACAAAGATAATTAAAATCAAATTAAGGAGATGAAGCTTGGGAGTATCATTCAGCCAAGGTTCTAGTGCATGCATGCATGTCTGACCCAAACAGGACCAGTGGGGTCCTTTGAGAGATATTGCCCTTAAGTGTTAGGAAAGAAAAAAAAAATCTGCTTCTTCTGAGACTGTGAGCTAACTCCAGGTTTCTTTTCTTTCTTTTCCTTTTCCCAAGTTTCTTTATTCCTACTGTTCTTGGATTTCATATTTCTATCAGACACGGTACAGGCAGGAAACAAAATGGACCTTAAATGGTTCAAATTTAAAAGATGAAGAGAATGGCCAAATGAAGAGAATTTAATGAAATGATAATTTATAGCACTGTAGGTAGGGCTAAGAGAACTAACAAGAGATGTTGAAGCATCCAGAGACTAGCAACAAACTGTTCCATTTCTAGGGATAAAGGCTTAAGAGAAGAAATGGTATTATTGGAGCCCAAGAAGAGCTTGAAACATTGAAAAAGGACTATCCAATAGAAGTCACAGTCATGGAAATGTCAGTCACTGCCAGAAACATGGATCTAAAGAGAAAGGAAATACCTTAACCTTTCCTCCTACCTTTGCATCACTTGACAGCGTCTTTTATTGTTAAAACCACACAGGGAGCCAGAGGATAGGAAATCCAGGTAATGTAGCCTGCAGTGACGGGCTTATCAGTACAGAACAGGTCGAAGAAGGATGGAAACCTCATCTGAGCTGGGTGGGGGATAGGCTACAGAGGTTATCCAGCAGTGTGCTGACACCTAAACTCCTACTAGTTTGGTAACAGACTTCATATAGTTCTTCATGAGAGTAAGTAACTGGTGTATTCCTAAGGACTTATAAAGCCAGGAACTTGGTCCTAAAGATTGAACTCTTGGTAGGAAGAACAGGTATCCCACTAGAAGTCTGCAAGCCCTCAGTTTCCCTATCTAGTTTGTGGGAGGATGAGCAAAAGAGCACTGACATTTGTAACAGTTTTAAGCGAATTTGTGAAAGTTAATTGTTTTGTCAGAAGGAATAAAGGATTCCATGGACAACGACTTAATATAACTTACATAATGGTTTAGAATGTAATTCCTGAAATCAGTTGAGGCAGGACAGAATAAAAAGGAGAATGAGATACTGAGGCAAGAGAGACAGAGCATGTGTTATTTCCTGAAGTGGTGTGAGAAATTGGCCCCATTTCAGTGCGATTTCCAAGTAAATTCACACATTCCTTCTTCTTGCAGTTGGCACCTTCCAATTCAATAACATTTTTTTTATAGGCGGCAACTCTGTCTTCCATCTTCTGGCAGCCTATGTATACCATTCCTCTTCTTGGCGGTTTCCTCTGCACCTCTTGGCCAAGCAATAAGTTTCCCAGCTTGTCATTTCTGAGCAAGTCCCACCCTTGGACCTCCCTTTGGGCAAAGCCTTTCTGCATAGCCTAGGCTGGAGAGGAAAAGATGGAAAGGCAGGGAGCAGCAATCCCGAGCCTCATTTTGTAGCTGGTCTGCAGGCCCATCAGGCAATATTCATAGAAAGTGACAAGTAGAAATTAGCCTCTATTGATTTTATTTCCATAACATCTGAAAAACAATCCTTACCAAAGACATCTTTCAAACATCTCTCTGGCAGAAAATATAGGGTTCTGTCTCAGGGAAAATATGTTTCTGAATACATATCCAAAACAATTTCTAAGAAAAGCAGAATCAAAAATCAATATTTCCAGTCTTTGCCATTCCCTGCCTTGGTGAAGATATGCAACTTAATTTGCAAGCCTTTTACCCTACAAGGGAAATGGCCTTTGATGCAGACTGGATCAGAACCACTCATTTCATATTTATTATACATTACACAATATCCCAAATGTCAATTCCCACCCACCAATCCCGCAGGGCAGCAACATTTTCAATAATAAATTACTTCTATTTATTTCAATACAGTGGGGGAAGAATTCGAAGCATTAGATTTTTGTTTTTTGTTTTGTTTTGTTTTGGTTTGGGTTTTTGCTCTTGAAGATAATTATAAGTAACTATACTGAGTCCAGGACTGAAACTAGCTTTTCTCAGCTAGGTGGAAAATTTTAAAGGGATTTTAAGGCAAAAAAATAAGGTTCTTGCTAGAGCTTAAAAAATTACAAGCATATAAACATACACACACACACAAGGCCCTAAATGTTTTCTTAGTATGGAAAATCAGTTGCACTGCTTTTATATGAGAACAACTAAAAATGCTCAGCAAAGAATGTTTGAAATCAAATAGAAGAGAGGAAAAGTGCCTTCATAGTTGAAATTTATTAAGCAGTTAGGGAAAGGGGAGGTCTCTTATTCATACAGTGGAACTTTTCACTTCAATTAACTTAAATGGAGATACATATAATGAAAAATCTGACATGAGACTGACAAACTGAAATAGTCTTGGGAAAGCTCCATCTGCTCCAAAGTGGAGTGGAGGAGGAGAAGACATGCACAGTTACAAAGGTCCAGAGCATACTAGATGAATATTTGATGGAGTCTAAACCAGGGGTACAGGGACAGGAGTTGCAAGGAGAAGCAAGGCTGGGTCAGGTTGCAGCTTTCTCTTCCCAAGATGTCCACACACACACACACACCAAAAAAAAAAAAAAAAAAAAGGTTATTGGATCCAGTTACTAGGTTGCCTGGCCTTGAAGAGAAATGAGAAGCAGGAAGAAAAAGCCCCTCACAGGGTGCGCATAAGGGCTCCTAAGAACTACATTATTTATTTACTTACATTATCAGTCAGGTCATGTTAAGTTTTAGTGGAGTAACAAGTGTCCCTAAATATCAGAGGCTTAATATAATAGAAGTTTATTTCTTGCTAATGTTTTATGTCCAAGTATGGGTTGGAAGGGGACTCTGTTAATGTAGTTGCATGGCGACTTTGGGCAGCCCAGGTCCATCTCGCCTCACTTCCAGGACTGGCAAAGCCAGGAGAGATCACATGGCAAATCAGGCACTGGGTCTTAACACTGCTGCCTGGAAACACCAGAGGAGAGAGAGCTCTCTGTTGAGCTTAGGCAAGTTGCTCAGCAGGAAGGTCCCCAAGCAAAGCCTTGAAGGAAAGAGTGATCGTGCTTGTAAGTAAGACATATGTGTCTTACTTAATGCTATAGGACTCTAGGATGAGTGATATTATTACTATTTTACCCACAAAGAAAGTGAGTTTCTGAGAGATCAAGGAATATTCCCAGGTTATACAGCTAGTACAGAGCAGAGATGGGAATTAAAAATGGTGATGTAGGAAGCAAAAGGAACAGCTAAAATGAGATGGTATATTTTATCTCAAGAGAAAATAGGGAAAAAATAAAACAATTACAAGGATAAATGATAGTTAATTGTATGTGTCAGCTTGAGTGGGTCACAGGGTGCCCAGATACTTGGTCATACATTATTGGGGTATTTGTGAGGATGTCTTTGGAGGAGGTTAACATTTGAATTAGTAGACTGAATAAAGCAAATTGTTTTCCTTAATGTGGGTGGACCTCATCCATCAGTAAGAGGAAACCCCTCCTGCCTGATTACATGAGCTGTGACATTGGTCTTTTTCTCGCCATTGGCACAGACTGAGACATTGGCTATTCTTGGGTCTCAAGCCTGCTGGATTTTGGATTGGAAGTTATACCATTGACCCTCCTGTTTCTCAAGCCTTCAGACTCAACCTGGCAGTATACCATCAGTTATCCAGGTCTCCAACTTGCTGACTGCAGATCTGGGGACTTCTCAGCCTCCATAATCACACAAGCCAATTCCTAATAATGTGTGTGTCCAGATAGATAGACAGATAGATAGATATAATTGATAAATGATAGATGATGAATAGATACAGATATAGATATCTTCATCCAATTGGTTCTGTTTTCCAGTGAGCTCTGTAGGCTTGGTGTGGGAGCAAATTTTCTTCTATTCCCCTGAGGTCCAACCACTGATGCAGGTATAGAGAGAATAAAAACCAAAAAACTCAGAAACATCTCCAAAATATACTTGGCCATAGTTTCTTATTTGTGTAAGAAGGTATGGGCGCCTATGAAATATAAAAAGCTTTCCATCCAAAATGGTTAATGTGTTTTGAAGAATTGTGGTCTTAAAAGGGATAAATTTGCCCTAACCAGTAAAACATAACTACCTGGGATGATTTATTACTGAAGACTTGAGATTCTGGGACCTATGCATGGGGCCTTTCCAGAGCTACTGGGTAAGTCTGTGACAGTTGGAACTAGGAATCCTAAGTCTCCTAACCCACACCCACTGCCCCATTCAAATTTGATACATAAATGGGTTTGATTTATAGACTGGTTTTTCCTACTGGTTGGTACTGCTTCAAGTCTGGCACAGAATGTGCAGCTTGATAGGAGGGGTGACTGCTACTCAACCCACTGCAGATCAGTGCATGTCAAGTCTAATTTAAGCGCTCTCTCTCTCTCTCTCTCTCTATATATATATATATATATATATATATATATTCCAGAATAATCTTCTCACATTTTCTCCATTACAGTTTCTTTGAATCTCTTAAAAGAACAAACTGGAATCGGATCTGAACACTACTTCTTCAAAAGTGGAGCCCTCATTGCAAAGGCTGTTAAGAGGTCTGAGGATAAAGTCTTTGTGGCCAAATAAGACTGGGAACTCCTGGGTTCCTCACTCTAACTTCTCAGGACATTTAATGTGCTGCTGTGCTTTACAAATTCTCAAAAGGCACCATGGATATACATACTTTCTTAATTACTGGGACTATGGAATCTTCTAATATGTGGTGTGTTTAGGGAACATATGCTGGAACCAGTCCACCCGATACTCTCCAAGACCCTATGCAAGTGGTATACTCGTCAATCAATCAGTGAATATTGCTGGCTGTCATAGTCCCCTACCAAAGGGAACTATAATTCACAAAGGACTTTAGCCTTCCTAACAGCAGGCAGAAATTTCTGGGGAATAGGAATTTTTACAGAATTCTAGAGGAAGAAGAGGTTGGAGAAATATAGAAGCTAGTAAGAGGTTTTGTGAAGGTAAGGCCAAAGGGCTAACCAAGGTTAAACTTAGCAGCTATGTTCAAAGGATTCTTCAGAAGCAACCAGCTCAGGCTGCAATCTCAAGTATAAATAAGACATATATGTTCCTCCAGAAAGACATTGTTTTGGGACAGACCTCTGATTCTGATATTTCATGGACTATTTCTCTGGGGCCAGACCTTGTTACCTAGAAAATACCTATCCCACAGTTGAGTGGTTGAAATTCAAGAGTAATCAAATGATAATGATTGATTTTTTGCATTAGGGCTTGGGCGGGGTGCAGGAGATTGGGTAATTCAGAAAAACCCATAACAATGCTAGCTATATTATTTTAGCTCTATTGTTTGTAGAACCTAGAGTAAAATGAAAATCCAGGCCCCTTATACAAAAATATACTAAATGTTACTAATAATACATTTTACACTCTGTGTATTCCCCCACATTTAAAAAAAAGAAAAGAGTGCAGTTAAAGGTACTAAAATATACTTTCCCTTTAAAAACAACATGTTATTTATAAAACATAATGGAAGAAGAGTGATACTCTACAATTTAAATTTACAAATCACAGAAAAGAATATTTTTGTGTCATAATTTTGTATAATACAACAAAAAATTATCAGTGTGATATTAAGATTGATCGTAAGATTTTTCTGGCTCACTTTTTTGCAAGTTCATTTATTAAATCATCAGAAACTTTACTTTCAGTGACTTACTATCCAATTGGAATTAATATCACTTACTCTTGGCAAATGCAAGATCACAGACAATTTCTGATAATTCTGATTTCGAAAAAGATTTTTCTGCTAATACTGTTCTTACTAGAGCTGTTTTGCCAGTTGGAATGGCAAAAATTGACAAGGCGAGAAACAATGTTGGAGAGGTTGTGGAGAAAGGGGAACTCTCCCATACTGTTGGTGGGAGTGCAAGCTGGTACATCCACTTTGGAAAACAGTGTAGAGGTTCCTCAAAAAATTAAAAATAGAGCTACCAGATGACCCAGCAATTGCATTACTGGATATTTACCCCAAAGATAGAGATGTAGTGAAAAGAAGGGGCACATAGACCCCAATGTTCATAGCAACAATGTTCACAATAACCAAACTGTGGAAGGAGCTGATATGCCCTTCAACAGATGAATGGAAAAGAGGATTTTGTCCACACATACAATCAAACGTTACTCAGCCATCGGAAATGGATGACTACCCACCATTTGCATTGACATGGGCAGACCTGGAGGAGATTATGTTGCGTGAAATAAGTCAAGCAGAGAAAGACAAATATCATATGGTTTCACTTATATGTAGAACATAAGGAATAGCATGGAGGACATTAGAAGAAGGAAGGGGAAAATGAAGGGGAGGAAGTCAGAGGGGGAGATGATCCATGAGAAACTATAGACTCTGGGAAACAAACAGGGTTTCAGAGGAGAGGTGGGTGTGGGGACCAATTAGCCTGGTGATGGATATTAAGGAGGGCATGTATTACATGGAGCACTGGTGTTATATGCAAACAGTGAATCATGGAGCACTACATCAAGAACTAATGATGCATTGTATGGTGAGTTACATAACACAATAATATTTTTTTTAGTAAATAAATAGATAAATAAATAAATATTAAATAAATGGAGAACCAAAAAAATTTAACATCATGGATACACTCTCTCTTTCTATATTATTTTTGTCCCCTTGGGGGAGCTGTTGCCTCAGCTGAGAATGCACCTCTCTTGCTTCAAATTCCCCACATACTAATCATATTTTATAGCTGAAACAACTTTGAGATACACTTCCAAAAAATTATTTACTACCTCTGAAAGCTGACGATTCTGAAGAACAACTTTTTTCTGAATGGATTTTTTTATGCAAATCATCTTAGTGTAACTCTGAGTTTAATTATAAATAAATGCATACAATGTTATTTTAATGTTTCTTCTGACATCCTTGTAACTTATGGAGATCATACAAGAAACCAAAAGTGACTTCATGATGTGTATAATTCAAAATACCTGTTTATATATTTCATCACTGTCTTCAATTACAAGCAAAATGATTTTTAAATTATCTCTTATTAGGAGATACTTTATATGAAACTTCATATGAAAATAGTGTACTTTTACATTAATGTGAACATATTTAAATTCAAATTCCATTTCTAAACATGTGGATATGATGAAGTTCTAGAATATAGGTGAGGTTCGGTGGGGTGAGGTCCAGAGCAATGACCAAGGAAGAATTCTTGAGACATCTTTGGTACAAAATGGTTTATTAAAGCACAGGGACATGGGCTCCTGGGTGGCTCAGTGCTTAGACCCCTGGGCAGAAAGAGCTACTGCCCCCAGAGGTTGTGAGGGGTGACAGGTTATGTACCATAGGGGTGGGGGAAGTAAGGAAAAAAGAGGTTTCAATAGAACTTCTATATGCTAAAGAGGACCTACAAGATACCAGATACCAGAGGTCTTGCCATTGCCAAGGTTTTGCTGTCTTGCAAGGTATTAACATTAAGATGGGTGGGAGATCCCTAAAGAATGTCACATATGTACCACCCAGGAGTGGGGGTGAGGGAAGGTTGGAGGGTGTCAGCTTTTGCTTTGTCCTCGACCAGCCTTCTGTTCCCTCATCAGATATCCTCTTTGAAATGTAGCAGTTTTCAAAACTTCAAAGCATTAAAATTTTACCTAGAATTCTTTGAAGAATTTTAACAGACAGTTGATATGCGTTATTCCTATGCCTGTGTGTATGTTTTTATTTTGTAAGTCATTTACTGATAAAACTTACTGCCTGAGCACTAGAAATTCCTGTCCTGGCACTCAGGGAAAATATTTAAAATTTGTGCAGATACTGCTGCAGTGGACTCCAAGGAGGGATGCGCAAACTGACTGGCCCCAGTGCTATCTCTATTCAGGGGGCTCTCCTCTCTCCCAGGACAGCTGTGGCTTCTGTTGCTACCACTGATGCTTCTGTTGCTTCTGTCACCATCATCACACCAATCTAGACCTGAGTCCTGGTCTATACCCCCCCTTGAAAAACAGTGATACCCTAGAGTGCCCCAAGAATACACATTAGGCAGCCAAGCCAACTATTTGGTGTACGAGCTGACCACTGCCCCTGGTGTCTGCTTGAGCCCACCCATGCCCTGCTGTTGCCTGTCATCTCTCCCCTTCTCACACTGAATTTCACTTACAGAACAGAAGTTTAAAGATAAAAAAAATGTAAACAATTTCAAGATGGCAACAGCAGGTATTATACTAAGGGGTCCTGTGCACCTTCAAAAAGTCAAATGCTCATGAAGCCAGCCTTGCTTCTGAACCACATGGATGCTACACAATGTGGTGGAATGGAACTGATGTTAGCGGGGTAGTATTAGTGTCCCCAAAAGGACTTTTCCAAGTATATATAGCTAAGCAGAGGTGGAGCTTTGAAACATTGACCCACCCTGCATCTCTAAGGCTAAGACTTCCAAGCAGGTGAATAATATGGGATTCTGTAGTTCTGAGATTTGGCTGTGTGCCTCTCACTCAGTTCCTCCAGCTAGCATCAGTTCCCTCCAGGATCAGAAGATATTTGCCAGCAGCTAGGGGAGTTCATCCCTGGGAAGACTTCCTACATGCCAAGGGCTTCACATGCCTCATTTCCTTTAGTGCTCACAACAAGCCAAGGAGATGGGTGGTAAAATGCCCATTCGATAAATGAGAAAATGGAGTGTCAGAGGGTCAGAGTTTGCATTCAGGTAATCTGGCTGAAGAGCTGGTGATATGGTCACTTCAGTATATTCCCTGAGCTTCCACAAAATCAGAGCACTAAATCTAAATGCCTTTACTCACAGAAAAGACCCCTTTGGGTCCTCACTTGGGTTCTATTTCATCAGAGTGTATATGGAATTTAAAAGGGGCTTGGACTCTGGAAAACAGTACAGAGGTTCCTCAAAAAGTTGAAAATAGAGCTACCTTACAACCCAGCAATTGCACTATTGGGTATTTAACCCAAAGATACAGATGTAGTGAAGAGAAGGAGCACCTATACCCTAATGTTTATAGCAGTAATGCCCACAATAGCCAAACTATGTAAAAAACCTAGATGTCCACAACAGATGAATGGATAAAGAAGATGTGGTACACACACACACACACACACACACACACACACACAGGAGTACTATTCAGGCATCAAAAATGGAATCTTGGCCATTTGCAACAACATGGATAGAACTAGAGGGTATTATGCTAAATGAAATAAGTCCATCATAGAAAGAAAATTATCATATAATCTTACTGATATGAGGAGTTTGAGAGGCAAGGCAGGGTGTCGTGGGGGAAGGGAGGGAAAAATGACACAAGATGTTATAAGGGCCTGTTTAGCCAGAGCGATTCCATGTTGGATTAAACAGTGATTTTGTTGTTTATGCAATTAAACTTAAAGTCCCCCACCCCAGGGGACTTACTTAAAAGCAAGCCTGGGAAACCAGTCCCAGGTAACAAAGCCCAAATACAAGGGTGGGTCAGACCAGGTGGAGGTGTCCAGTCCGTGGGGGTGCATACTGTCTCCCTAGCTTCCAAGGAGTATGGGCCCTGCCCTTTGGGTGCCTTTTGGCTGCCAATTCTGACGAAGGTGATAGGCTAGTTCAAATATCTACTATAGGGTAAATTGTAATTCAATTGATTCAATTGGTCACTTATGTGTGACCTAGCATGACTGTGCAACTCTCTCTGTGTGTTACAATCTCATTGGCCACCTGTGCATGGCCAGGCCCAACCACATGACCTTTGCCCTTAAAAGCTAGTCTGTAAGGCAGAGAGAGGTCGCCTCTTTGCAAGAGATGGTCCTGACCAGTCAGTTTGATTCTCGATGCTTGGCGTGAAATAAAGCTTTGCTTGACCTTTGCTTTGTATCAGTCTCGTTCCTTTGATCATGGACCCAACAATGTGACTAGGAGAGAGACAAATCATAAGAGACTCTTAATCTTAGGAAACAAACTGAGGGTTGCTGGAGGGGAGGGGTGGCTCAGTGATGGACATTAGGGAGGGAGGGTATGTGCTATGGTGAGTGCTATGA
This sequence comes from Mustela lutreola, assembly GCF_030435805.1. Classification (NCBI taxonomy): domain Eukaryota; kingdom Metazoa; phylum Chordata; class Mammalia; order Carnivora; family Mustelidae; genus Mustela; species Mustela lutreola. The sequence goes on along the minus strand of NC_081305.1, from coordinate 36,587,184 downwards.
ATTTGATTCACAGACCTATACCCCTGAAACAAATAATACAGTATATGGAGGGTTTCTGGTGTTATTTCTTTTTTTTAAGATTTTATTTATTTATTTGACAGAGACAGATCACAAGTAGGCAGAGAGGCAGGCAGAGAGAGAGAGAGAGGGAAGCAGGATCCCTGCTGAGCAGAGAGCCCGATGCAGGACTCAATCCCAGGACCCTGAGACCATGACCTGAGCTGAAGGCAGCGGCTTAACCCACTGAGCCACCCAGGTGCCCCTATTTGGGTTTTTTAAATTAACATATAATATAGTATTAGCCTCAGGGGTACAGGTCTGTGAATTGCCAGGTTTACACACTTCACAGCACTCACCATAGCAAATACCCTCTCCAATGTACATAATCCAACTGTCTTCTCCCTACCCCCCACCCCCGTCAACCCTCAGTTTGTTTTGTGAGATTAAGAGTCTCTTATTGTTTCCCTCCTGATCCCATCTTGTTTCATTTTTTTCTTCCCTACATCCCAAGCCCCCCACTTCTTCATATCAGGGAGATCACATGATAATTATCTTTCTCTGATTGACTTATTTCACTCAGAATAATACCCTCTAGTTCTATCCACGTCATTGCAAATGGCAAGACTTCATTTCTTTCAATGGCTGCATAGTATTCCATTGTATATATATACAACCTCTTATTTATCCATTCATCTGTTGGTGGACATCTAGGTTCTTTCAATAGTTTGGCTATTGTGGACACTGTTGCTATAAACATTCAGGTGCACGTGCCCCTTCGGATCACTACATTTGTATTTTTAGGGTAAATACCCAGTGGTGCGATTGCTCAGTAGTAAGGTAGCTCTATTTTCAACTTTCTGAGAAATCTCCAGGCTGCTTTTCAGAGTGCCTGCACCAGCTTGCATTCCTACCAACAGTGTAGGAGGGTCCCCCTTTCTCCACATCCTTGCTGGCATCTGTCGTTTCCTGATGTTAATTTTAGCCATTCTGACTGGTGCAAGGTGGTATCTCATTGTGGTTTTGATTTGTATTTCCCTGATGCTGAATAATGTGGAGCACTTTTTCATGTGTCTGTTGGCCATCTGGATGTCTTCTTTGCAGAAATGTCATTCATGTCTTCTGCCCCTTTCTTGATTGCATTATTTGTTCTTTGGGTGTTGAGTTTGATAAGTTCTTTACAGATTTTGGATACTATCCCTTTATCTGATATGTCATTTGCAAATATCCTCTCCTATTCTGTCAGTTGTCTTTTGGTTTTGTTGACTGCTTCCTTTGCTGTGCAAAAGCTTTTCATCTTGATGAAGTCCCAATAGTTCATTTTTGCGCTTGCTTCCCTTGCCTTTGGTGTGTTTCTAGGAAGAAGTTGCTGCAGCTGAGGTCAAAGAGGTTACTGCCTGTGTTATCCTTAAGGATTTTGATGGATTCCTTTCTCACATTGAGGCCTTTAATCCATTTTGAGTTATTTTTGTGTGTGGTGTAAGGAAATTATCCAGTTTCATTCTTCTGCATGGGGCTGTCCAATTTTCCCAACACTATTTGTTGAAGAGACTGCCTTTTTTCCATTGGACATTCTTTCCTGCTTTGTCAAAGAATAGTTGACCATAGAGTTGAGGGTCTATTTCTGGGCTCTCTATTCTGTTCCATTGATCTATATGTTTTTGTGACAGTACCATACTGTCTTGATGATGACAACTTTCTAATAGAGCTTGAAGTCTGGAATTGTGATGCCACCAACTTTGGCTTTCTTTTTCAATATTCCTCTGGCTATTAGAGGTCTTTTCTGGTTCCATATAAATTTTAGGATTATTTGTTCCATTTCTTTGGAAAAAATTGATGAGATTTTGATAGGGATTGCATTAAATGTGTAGATTGCTTTAGGTAGCATAGACGTTTTCACAATATTTGTTCTTCCAATCCATGAGCATGGGACATTTTTCCATTTCTTTGTATCTTTCTCTATTTCTTTCATGAGTAGTCTATAGTTTTCTGAGTACAGTTTCTTTCTTTTTCCAACCAACTGCTAGAACTTGTACAGGAATTCAGTTAAGTGTCAGGATATAAAATCAATACACAGAAATCAGTGTTTCGGTGTATTTCTATACACCAACAATAAGAGAGAAGAAAGAGAAATTAAGGAGTCAATCCCATTTATAATTGCACCCCAAACCAGAAGATACCTAGTGTAAGGACCTATTTAGAAACTGTCCCTGCTCCCCTTCCCCCAGGGGATTTACTTGGAGACAAGTCCCCGAAACCAGCTTCAGGTAACAAAGCCCAGATACAAAGGTGGGTTAAGCCAAGTGGAGACATCCAATCAGTGGGAGGATGCATACTGTCTCCCTGGTTACCAAGGAGTATGGGCCCGCCCTTTGGGTGCCAATCCCAATCAAGGTGTAGTAGGCTGGTTCAAATGTCTACCAGGGTAAATTGTAACTCAATTGGTCACCTAGAATCACTATGGAGTTTCCTATGTGTGTTGTAATCTCATTGGTCACCTGTGCATGGCCAGGCCCAACCGCATGGCCTTTGCCCTTTAAAGCTAGTCTGTGAAACAGAGAAGGGTCGCCCTCTCTTGTAAGAGGTAAGAGGTGTGTCCCTGAACGTTCAGTTAGATTCTTGATGCTTGGTGTGAAATAATGCTTTGCTTGACCTTCGCTTTGTATCAGTCTCGCTCCTTTAATCACGGACCCATTAATGGGGCATAACATATGGGGGCTCGTCCAGGATTAAACGACGAGAACTGAGCCAGCATCAGAATTTCTGGGAAAAGCCTCGAGGTAAGATCTCACAGATTTTACTCTGTGGGATCCGCTGATCTCCAGGTGTTCTGTGAGATCAGTTTGTCTGTCTGAGTGGAGCTCCAGGTATAGCCCACCGGGGTGAAGCCAGACGCGACCATGCTCCCCAGGGCTGGAGAGGATGCAGGGATGTCCCTTCCCTCCACTGGTAGATCGTCAGGGGATCTGAGTCCCCATAGACAGCCAGGGGGTTCGAGTCCCCTCAGGTGGTCACCAGGTGTTCGAGTCCCCCTAGGCATCCAGGGGGTTTGAGTCCCCCTGGACAGCCAGAAGATCAAAAAGTCCCCACCAGTGGCAGGTTCTGGGTAAGAACTGCTGGGCCTGCGGTTGTCTTTGTCTTGTCTTTTTGTTGTCTGCTGTGCTGTTTGTTGTGAAGGAATGGGGCAAACAGAGAGTAAGGGGACTCTGACTCTTAATGGCTATAACTGGAGCTAACTGGGGGTAGTCTAACTCAAGACAGAGACTTTAAGGAATATTCCCAAGCAGCTGCCAAAACAACTTTGTTTTGGGGACATTCCTTGCCCTCTCTGGCCGGACGGAGACTGTCTAGCCCCTCCCCCTTGCTGGCGGGAAAGCATGGTGTCTGCTCCTCTCTTGGAGCTGATGAGCCCTAGAACTGGGAACCCTTTTTCTGCCTTCTGGTGGCACTTTGTTTTGTTCTTCACTGTCGGGAAACAAGAAGAGCGCCCCCTGGACCTAACACCCACCACTCCGGATCTTCCCACCCGGGTCTCAGGTAAACATTCGAAGTGGAGTGGGCCCAGGTGGAACATAAATCAGTATTTGAACTAAGTTAAGTTTGTTGGGTTAATTAGGATAAACATGTCTTTTGAGTTAACAGTAGTAAATGTAAAACTTCAGAGTTTTTACTTAAGGTCAAAAAAATCTGTGTTGAACTCTGTTAGCAAAGAGATGACTAGAACTGATGGAAATAAGGGAAGCAACTCTGTATGTAAAAAGTAGGAGATACATAAAAAGGAGAGAAAAATACCAGATGCTTGATCCTGTTTGAATAAGAAAGAAAAACGGGCCCGGGGCCACTGTCTGAGCTAGATCCATTCCTAAAGAATGGAAGGGGAGACCCAGTGGGGGGATATTTGGATCTGAAGAGTGCCTGACTGTGTGAATGTGTCTGTATGGCTCCACCACTTCGGCTATGGAGTCTGAGTGGACTGTACCCTGAGTCTCGCGGGGCGTCATATGGCATAACGGTCATCTACTTCATGGAGTAGCCTTAGCTAAGATGCTCCTAAGTTCCCGCAAGGGACATGAGCAGGACAGCATCTGAAGGATCCCCCTCGTTTTGTCTGTGACATCATTCATGATGGGAGGGAAACCCAGAAAACTCATATCTTAAGACTTCACGCTAAAAAAAAAAAAAAAAAAAAAAAAAAAAAAGGAAAGACACTGGTATAGAAAGACTGGTTTTCTCTCTATTTAAAAGGGCAAAGATTTTTTTTTTCAGTTAATTGAAATGTAAATGTTTTTCTCCTTGCCTGCCCAGAGTTGTAAATGAGATCTCTTTGGCTCATAAGGCTTCTTTGATATGCTAAGTTACTGATAAACCTTGGGTTGCATTTGGGTAAATGCTGTAATTATTCTAGAGGTTCTATACATTTACTAGAATTTAATGTTATGATAAGGGTCATCACTTGATTTTTAACCATATCTATTCTGAATTTTTGTCATTGTCATTTGTAATTGTTTTCGTTCTCTTGTAAGATGAATTCTGCCTGAAAGGAAATTCATATGGGAAGACTTTGATATGTTAAAATCCTGGGAACTGAAATGGGTAAAGATTTGCAGAAGTAAGGGCTACATTCAGACTAAACCAGAATTAGTAACATGGGACTAGATAAACTGAAAGGTTGTAATGTTGTGTCGCTTACTGTTTTAAACATTACTGGTTCTATAATGTTTGCTCCTTTAGACTAGGGAAACTTTTTCTTAAGTTACCTGTAACTTAAGAGATGTAAAGATGTTCATTTGTAAACGAATCAAGGCATTCAACTTTTCTCTCTATCTGAACCCTCTAAAACCAAAAGGGCTCAATAAGTATTCTTCCTTGGCAATCAGTCATTCGCATAAGTTCAATAAGAATCTGTTCTCCTTGTAACAGGACAGCATTGGACACTGGTTATTTTACCAAGGCTTTGACTGGAATGTCATATTTGAAAAGACTCAGATATGACCAGACAGCTTAAAGAAACTAAGGTTGACTTTGTAAAACCTGGAGCCATAAAGTCCTTTGGAACCGTTGGCCTGATACCTTGCTTACAGAGTTCCCAGCAGCCTCACCAGGTGAGTAAAGAATGTCACTCCCTGGTAGGAGCAGGAGCCTTAAAATACTTTGGGTACCTCAGGGAGAGGAATTTGCCAAAGTTGACAGGTATTGCAGGCATGTCTGATGGCAAGTACGTGGCTTGGCTTCTGGCCCAGAGAGGCTACTAAAAGTTCAACCTAGAGATTCCTTATAAGAAGTTCCAGAAAAGCAGATTCTAAAAGATCTATATGATTGCTTACTGTTCTTGTTGAGCTTATGTAAATAATTAGGCCAAGTTTGTTAAAACTGGACTTGTTTTTCAAATGAGTTAGTCCTGATTTGGCTATCTCTGGAAATGAGGGTTATTTTAGAGAGAAAAATTGTTTTAATAACATAGCTTTATGGGTGTTAAATTCTAGATTAGATTGTTATTAAATGTTTGTTTACCTAAGCTAGACAGCTTAAGGTAAACTTCGGAGAAGTTGCACAATAACTCATGTAGACGCTCTTGCTTTTGCCAGTCAGTCAGCCCCAAAGATATGGAGGAAACTTCAGAAAATTGAAGGATTTGAAAGGAAGAATCTGACTGAGTTAGTGGGAATAGTAGAAATAGCCACTGAGGACTATGGGTCTTGCTTGCAAGGGACGAGAGCTCTCTTTCAGACTCTGCAGGGAAAAGGGTATCAGGTGTCAGCAATGAAAACACAGCTTTGTAAGAGCCATGCCACTTACTTAGGCTTTGGTCTCCATGAGGGAGTTTCGTGGGACGTTGGGCTACTGCAGGCTGTGGATACCGTGGTTTGTGGAGATGGCATGACCTCTCTACGAACTGACTAAGGGAGGACTCACTATGGTAGAGTGGACTAAATTAGACTATAAAGGAGATTAGGCTAAGACTAGAAGAAAGTAAGCTAAATACATCAGGGCACTCATTTGGGGACACACAAGTTTAAAGAGCTTATGGGCAAGCAGTTCTAGGTTTCTAAATTAGGGCATATGGCTCAAGATGTGGTTGATAGAGGTGTTCAATATCAGGCAGTAAATGCCGAAAGAACTAGAATTGGAAGAGGGAAAGGAGAAAGAGGTTGCTATAGCAGAAATGACTGTTCAGTCTGTACTCCAGTCACTACAGGCATTACAGTCTGTCTTAAAAGAGCCCATACAGGGATCCGGACTGCCCACACTAGGACAGAATCAGAGGTGGAGCCACATCCTCGCTAACCCAGGGACTTAGTTTGGATGAGTTGCTGCAAAGTGGGAGGCTTGGAGCCTCGTTGGAAGGGACCCTTTACTGTCATCCTGACCATCCCCATGGCAATAAAAGTAGAAGGCATCAGGGCCTGGATTCACGTGGGTCACATCAAACGAGCCAAGGACGAGAACGCCCCCCAGAGGTGGATGCCACTGCCAATGGACCTTGCCAATCATGGACTAAAACTAAGACTCAAAAAACAATGAGTTCATTAAATTCATTGTTGGACTTGTTGTTAAGATATAGGAAGGAGGTATAAGCAATTGCGAATAAAAAAGGGGGGGGATTAACTTACTGTATCTGATAAAAGGAAGAGGGGGGCTCTGCATAACCTTAGGAGAGAAATACTGTTTCTGGGTGAATCACACTGGAGTCATTAAAACAGTCTAGTAGCCATTAAAAGAAGGGTATAGAACTGGCTAAAATGTCAAAGATTTGACGAGTCTCCAAAGAAAAGGGGGGAATGTAAGGACCTATTTGGAAACTGTCCCTGCCCCCCTTCCCCCAGGGGATTTACTTGGAGACAAGTCCCCGAAACCAGCTTCAGGTAACAAAGCCCAGATACAAAGGTGGGTTAGGCCAAGTGGAGACATCCAATCAGTGGGGGGATGCATACTGTCTCCCTGGTTACCAAGGAGTATGGGCCCACCCTTTGGGCGCCAATCCCAATCAAGGTGTAATAGGCTGGTTTAGATGTCTACTAGGGTAAATCATAACTCAATTGGTCACCTAGCATCACTATGGAGTTTCCTGTGTGTGTTACAATCTCATTGGCCACCTGTGCATGGCCAGGCCCGACTGCATGGCCTTTGCCCTTAAAAGCTAGTCTGTGAAACAGAGAAGGGTTGCCCTCTCTTATAAGAGGTGTGTCCCTGAATGTTCAGTTAGATTCTTGATGCTTGGCGCGAAATAAAGCTTTGCTTGACCTTCGCTTTGTATCAGTCTTGCTCCTTTAATCACGGACCCATTATTGGGGCATAACACCTAGAAGTAAACCTAACCAAAGAGGCAAAGAATCTGTACTCTATTTGGTTTCTTAACCCCAATAGGACTGTACTTGGAGATACATAAAGTCATAAGTGTGGGGTCATAATGAGATAGTGTTGGTAGTCTTGTAAGACTAGGAAGAGAGCTCTCTCCTTCCATTTGCCCTCACCGAGGCAAGGACTCGGTCTGCACACCAGGAAGAGAGCTCTTGTCAACCATGCTGGCACCCTGATCTCAGACTTTCAGGCTCCAGAACTCTAAGAAAATAAATTTCTCTTGTTTAACCCAAAAATAAATGAATAAATAATAAATAATAAAATAAATAAAATCAAAAGAGCTTGGTTCTCCAAGCCTGAGATATGTTAAGGGGAGTAAATCAGGAGCATGGAATATGTTTGTGGTCAAGAGGGAGATGCTCCACAATACTTTTATAAGTGACCATGAAACACGGGACAAAGAAATTGTTTCCCCCTAACAAATACAATGCTCCCACATTGCTGCAGGCTGGCTTTTAATGATTCTGCAGAATACAGTTGACTGAATACACTCTTCAATTTTTTTTCCTGTCTTGGATCTATGTTATAATTACAATTAGCTCAGCAAATATCCTATTTACAAATGCAACATAGTTATGTGAGGGGGAAACCCTTGAATGTATTTGGGGGAATAGTCACAGAAGTTGGAAAGTAGGGAGCAATTTGGAGGTCAAAGGTAAAACTGGGCTTTGGGATGAATTTTACAAATAAAATTAGAGTTCAGCTAGGTCTAGCTAGGACCTCCTGAGGCTCACAGTTTTCTGGGGAATCCCAGCAGTTCCTCAAGCACCTAGGATAACATTTGAAAGCCCCATATCTAGTGGGTATCATGCTATCTTCTCTCTTTCTTAGAAGAGCAATTGTTGACTGATGACTTTGAGCAAAATGACTCAGGAAGGTTTTTTAAGAATGTGGTCCCCATCATCACTTGGGGAACATATTAAAATATGTATTCCTGAATCCCATCTAAGACTGGCTGATCACATCTGTGGCATATGAAGTTAGTGCATTTGTATTTTTAGTTATCTTCCTAAGGGATTTTTTATACATAAGAATTTAAGAATTATTGCTTTAAGGCAAAAGAACACACGTCTTAGAGAATTCCAGTTTAGGCAACATGGCTGGTCACTGAAAGGAATGTTTTCAGTTGAGGGGGTCTTGAAGTAGGGGGCTCTGTTCGCCTTTCTGATAGACTCACTCTACCAAGAAAAAGTTTGCATGTTTGTTTCTGAAACTAGTTTACCTAGAAAAGAAGCTGGTTTCACATTCTTCTAGCACAATGAAGACAGATTAGATACAAATCCAACTGTAATAAAGGTTATTTTGTATTTAAAACTGTTGTTTTCCCCTCCCCCCACCCACCTACTCATTTGCATATCTTTCGCCAGGAAGAGGACTAACAGCTCTGGGCTTGGAATCTTCTCTCCGGAAAATATCATCCCCATGGGAAGTTTTTCCAGTGGAGTGGTGAAGGACTCTGAAGAAATTTCCCTGTCACCTCTGCTGCTGTCATTCTGTTCTTAGTCTAGAGGTCCAAAGCTCTCCCCCAACAGATGTACTGTCTTTCCAGCCACAGAAATTCCTTTTAGCCTAAATAGATAAACATGCTGAAGTTGTACCTGCCTACTCTGAAAGCATCTAAACGGGCTCAGAGGGTCACAGATGACATCAGTTAGATATTGTCAAGAAAGAGAAAGCAAAACAAAGGTAGAGGTTGGAATGGAGCCAAGAATGAGGTTGATACCAAAACTTGGGACAGGAAGTTCTATTTGTTGCCTGCTTGTGCTTTGGCAATCAAAGAAAAGGAATCTGGATTAGTTACACAATTTAGCTGAGCTCAATGTCAGATGGGCAATCTTCCATGAAAGCTGTAGAGATTCACGAGGTGTGAGATGAAGAGAGAAAACCAGTCACCTGCCAATGAAGAAAACTCTGAGATTAAAAATTCCTCACTTCTATTTGCCAGGGTAGCTGGGAGGCTCAGAGGGCTTACGTGAGAGTGGGGGGTGGGGGTGGGCAGAGGGCATAGTATTTTGCAAATTATCATGCACATCACAAATGTGAAGAGATACTATCATTTGCCACCTCCTACTGGGTTGGATTTTGATGTGCTTTCTCTGCAATATTTGATAAATGTATGACTGAATGATTTGATAGCTGTTTGCACAATGCATTACAGACTTATACATAGTGTATATAAGCTTAGAATTTCTCACAATGTGCTTGAAATTTAGAGAATATTTGTAAATTCCTACTCTCCTATTTTGAAGACCAGCATTCTTTTTTTTTTTTTTTAAGATTTTATTTATTTATTTATTTGACAGAGAGAGAGAGAGAGAGAACAGAAGTAGGCAGAGAGGCAGGAAGAGAAAGATGGGGAAGCAGGCTCCCTGCTGTGTTATTTCTGAGTTTTTGCATCTGAGAGACCACCAAGGAGCCAAGCAGGGATGCAATCACATGAGGGTTTATTTGACAAGCCTAAGCTTGGGCCCAAGTATACCTGGCATAGCAGAGTAGGGACTTGGACCCCGAGGTGACATGCTTAAGCTTGGGCCCAAGTATACCAGATGCAGCAGAGTAGGGACTTGGACCCCAAACCAGATTACAGTCAGAGTTTTTAAAGGCAGAGTAGGGGTGGACTTGGCGGTGAGTGAGGACAAAGGAGTTTATGGATGATGTAAGTCTCCAAGGATTTTTGGAAGCAAGATCTCCAGGACCTTGAGGGGCTAGCTATTATTGGAGAAAGGTTATTTATTACCAGTAGTAAAAATCTTCTCATGAGACCCTTTAGATGTATATCAGTGGGCCATATGCTTTGGAATGATTCTCAACACTATCTTGGAGGTTTAGAGATGAAGTTTCCTAAAGGAATTGTTAAAGTAGACTTACAGGATCCTAGTCGGACCTGTCGGGGTAGGGGGTCGGTCAGGCTAGGATTGTCCTTAGCAAAACCTCAAGGTAAGGGCAGTTGAGTCCTCAGGGAAGAGCCACTCTGCATGTTTCAGTAGGTAAGGAATTTTAATGATTTTCTTCTGCCTCTGTTTCCCACATCAGCTGAACTTGAGGTGGGATGGCCTTAATTTTCTCAGCCTCCACAGCTGAACAGAGCATGATGTGGGGCTCGATCCCAGGACCCTGGGATCATGACCTGAGCTGAAGGCAGAGGCTTAACCCACTGGCTTAACCCAGGTGCCCCGACCAGCATTATTTTCTTTAATCACGATTTGCTCTTTTGTGAAATGCAACGGAGTTTGGGTCATGGGGGAAAACTTCAGGGGAAACATCATTTCTTTTCTTTTTTTTTTTTTAATTTAAATTCAATTTCGGTAACATATACTGTATTATTAGTTTCAGGAGTAGAATTTGTGATTCATCAGTTGCATGTAACACCCAGTGCTCATTCCATCAAGTGCCCTCCTTAATGTCTATCCCCCAATTACCCCATCTCCACATCCACTTCCCCTCCAGTTATCCTCAGTTCATTACCTACAATTAAGAGTCTTTTATCGCGGTGCCTGGGTGGCTCAGTGAGTTAAAGCCTCTGCCTTTGGCTCAGGTCATGATCCCAGGGTCCTGGGATGGAGCCTCGCATCAGGCTCTCTGCTCAGCAGGGAGCCTGCTTCCTCCTCTCTCTCTCTGCTGCCTCTCTGCCTACTTGTGATCTCTGTCTGTCAAATAAATAAATAAAATCTTTAAAAAAAAAAAGAGTCTTTTATCATTTGCCTCTCTCTTGGTTTTTAATCTTATTTTATTTTTCCTTCCCTCCCCCTATGTTCACCTGTTTTGTTTCTTAAATTCCACATATGAGTGAAATCATATGATATTTGTTTTCCTTTGACTGATTTTTTCACTTAGAATAATACCCCCTAGTTCCACACCATTTATTTTTAACAGTTGCATAATGTTTCACTTTAGGATTAGATAAAAATCATTTAACCTGGGATCGGGTCAGGAGGCACACATCACAAAGACAAATAAGACCTGATGGGTTGATTAACATTTTTTAAAAATTTCCAGTTTTTTATGTTTTCATGAAATTGTAATCTGAATTCAAAATAAGATCTGTTTTTCTTACCATAAAATTATAGTATTCAAAGATAAAAAGAAACCAGTTTGAAATGCAATAGCCTTTTACCTTGTTACCAGTTTAAGAAAGCTGAAGGAATAGGATAAAAATGAATACGAGGCTTCTACAGGAAGAAAGAAGGTCAATGCCATGCCCTGGTGCTGGCCTTTGGGCTCTCAGATTTCCTGAGGCAGTCACTAACTAAATATTTAGTGAGCATCTATCTCACTAAATATTATGTGCCAACAGAAAGATATGGGCTTCTTCCTCATCTCCTGAAGCTCACAGCCTGGCTGTGGGTGGTAGTACAAGAGGAAGGCCAGTGAGACCTATCAAATTAAGTGGTTTGGGGAACATTTGAAGGGCTGGAACCTTCCTAGAGGAAGTGCCCTCTGAGCTAAAATAGAAGTGAAATTTGGGACACCTGGATGGCTCAGTGGTTTAAGTCTCTGCCTTCGGCTTGGGTCATGATCTCAGGGTCCTGCGATGGAGTCCCGAATTGGGCTCTCTGCTCAGCAGGGAGCCTGCTTTCCCTTCTCTCTCTGCCTGTCTTTCTGCCTACTTGTGATCTCTCTCTTTCAAATAAATAAAATAAAATCTTTTTTTTAAAAAGATTTTAAAAAAATTTAAAGAAATTTCTGAGAGTCTTCTCAAATATGAGATAATTTACAAGAAGAGACCAGTATTCATATCCACAACTTCTGGATAAAGAATGTATTACTCAAAGAGAGGAAGCATCGTTTCAAGTCAAGTGATTGGTAAATGGCAGAACCAGGGTTCTTTGCAGCTTATGCACTTCCCCCACTCTATCATTTGACTTCTTGATTCGATAAAGTATCCCAAGGATCCTCCTTGGAGGAATGGGGAGTCCACAAACTGAGGACAGGTGCTCCTTTTCCTGTTCACACCTGTGAACCTGAAGTTGTAACTGTTTTAATTTTGGAGATCTATGTGTTTTCTGTTTGTACTTAGAAGCTGGGGAGCAGAGAAAATTGTGCATTCACTGAAGAAATGTGACAACTTGTTTCATATTCATGAGACATTCAACACACCATGTCTTCTCCTTGCCTTCTGCCTAACCCTAGAGCTCTTAGAGTTACATACTTATTTTTGTGTTTAAATGCACAGGCCTAATGGGAGGGGGTGGCTGACTCTGGGAAGTGGAGTAGAACCCAGTTGGAAATTATTGGGAGTGCTTCGTATTTTTAAGAGCGCTTCAATCTCTCAAACTGTACTTCAGAGTTGGCCAAGTGAATCACTTCTATAATCTTAAATTATTCCCTCCACTAGGAGCTGGGCATTCTATTGTTTCCAAATCATAGTGTTTATTAAAGCAGCCAGAAGGACAATGACAACATTATATGTGGGAATTCCTGGAGTGGAAGAGAGCAACACATTCACTCATTCAGTCATTCATTCATTCATTAACTAGAGTATATTGAGTAACTAATGCACATGACAAGCCCTGTGCAAGCCTGAGAGAGATACAGCCCTCGAGTGTATGCCTGCCTCCTGGAGAAAACACATGTGGCAAGGCTCTTTCTTAACTGTAGCTGCTCTGAAAGACAAAGTAAGCACTGGGATAATCTGGGGGCTAGGAAGCCTTCCTTCCACATCTCATCCACCACTTTTCTCTCTCTCCTGAGAGCCCCTTTAATGTTGAGTTGATCCTCAGGGCTCCAGCTTCATGCCTCTGTTAACAGAGCCCTGAGGGTCAGTACTGAAGAATAGACAGGATATAGTAGGAAGGGAGAGAGTTGTAAAACGTGAGGGGACAAAGTGAGAGTGGAGATATGTGAGAAGATTAGTCTTGTGAGTCAAGAAGGTGAGAAGACCAAGCAGGGTCCTTAGAAACTTGTCACCATCAGCAGGAAATAACCTACCTGTGAGCACCGACAAGGCATTTCAGTGTCATACTAGATTCACAGCAGACCTCTTAGATCTGTGCAGGGGTAGCTGAGATTGTCTGTACATGATAGGGGTTATACATGAAGCCTTTGTTACAGATCCACATCTGAAAGTCTGGTGATTCAACTCAATTTGACAAACCCTACTATTTTCAAAGCTTTTTGCCAAGCATTGGTGATAGAGGATATTTATCAGGATTCCAATGAAAATTCAAATAAGCTTTCTCTTCAGACTTCCATCTTCAAAGTATAGTCAGTCTGCTTTATTATCTTGCTTCCTAGAGGATATGTAAATCTGTATTGACTGATCTCAACTCCTTGTCGTGATATTCAAACATTGAACAAGTAACATAGTTAATGCTATTCGTTAATGACCACATCATGATTTCTAATCAAGGTCCAACATGTTGTATAAATCAGCAAATTGAGATTTGTTTGAAGAATAAACAGAGAATAAACCATGAGTTTATTTGCAATTGTACTTGTGACCCTGAAAGACTTTGCTAATTCAACATAAGAAATATATTGTCTTCTCATGAATTTTGTTAGTTTTAGCATGCTAACAGATAGTTTGGACACCCTCTTTAAGATGGTTTCTTGGCATACTACATTTGCTTTACTTATTACCTAGGGTTGTATATAAATCATGATATATGTGTATCTGGTCTTCCTGCCCCACTCAACTAGAAAGAATTTCAATGAAGGAAGAGACTATTTCTATTATGTCATAATTCTATCCCCAGTGATAAAGTTATTTTAGAAATATTTGTGAAATGAATATCACCAGGGAATTTGACTAGAGCTAGTCTAGACTTGATGTGACATGGAAGGTTCTGTCTTATAATTATGAATTTAAAATATCAGTGCAGGAAGGATGAAGCCCTTTCCTGTAGTTTTAGCTCACAGCAGGGCCTCCTACACATACACACACACACACACACCTACGCATGTACAAGTGCACACATCCTGCCTCCCAGAACAAGAAAAGCTCTTATTTGGAGCATATTCTTTTTTTTTTTTTTTTTTTTTAAAGATTTTATTTATTTATTTGACAGACAGAGATCACAAGTAGGCAGAGAGGCAGAGAGAGAGAGAGGAGGAAGCAGGCTCCCTGCTGAGCAGAGAGCCCGATGCGGGGCTCGATCCCAGGACACCGAGATCATGACCTGAGCCGAAGGCAGCGGCTTAACCACTGAGCCACCCAGGCGCCCCTGGAGCATATTCTTGTGGATATAATTATATTATCTTTTTGTCAAACTCTTTGTTACTAAAATCTTTTTTCATTAAACTCAAATACATGTTCTGTAAATGCCATGATCTGAACGTTTATTAAAAAGTTTTAACAAAATTTGCTCTGTTGTAACAGGGATTTTAGAGTCAAGAAGCATATACTTCACCCTCATATACCTTGTATTTATATTTACTTATTATGTGATGGTGGGCTAGCAATTTATTCTCTCTAGGCTTCACTTCCTCATGTGTCAGATGGAGTTGATAATGAATAAACAAAAGCTATCTTGTTGGTAATATTATTTAATACAAGGTAGAATAACAAGGTATTATTTTACTTATATGTCTAACTGGTAGAGTTTTTAAAATTTTAGTTTCTTTTTATTTAAATTCAATTAATTAATATACAGTGTATTATTTCAGAGGTAGAGTTCAGTCTTATATAATACCCAGTGCTCATTATATCATGTGTCCTCCTTAATGTCCATCACCAACTACCCATCTTCCTACCCCCTCCCCTCCAACAACTCTCAGTTTTTCCTAAGATTAAGAGTCTCTTATGGTTTGTCTCCCAACCAAAATAAGTCAGCCAGAGAAAGACAATACAATATGATCTCACACATATGTAGAATTTAAGAAAGAAAACAGAGACTCTTATGGGAAGGGAGAAAAAATAGACTTTCCTTTTTAAAAAATAAAATTCAGGGTGCCTGGGTGGCTCAGTGGGTTAAGCCTCTGCCTTTGGCTCAGCTCATGATCTCAGGGTCCTGGAATCAAGTCGCACATTGGGCTCTGTGCTCAGCAGGGAGCCTGTTTCCCTCTCTCTCTCTCTGCCTACTTGTGATCTCTTTCTGTCAAATAAATAAACAAAATCTTTTAAAAAAATAAAATAAAATTCAGTTTTGGTCAGAATACAGGGAAATAGATGTATACATATTCCTATGGTAGTGATATAAATTGGTAAAGCTTCCTGAAGGGCAATTTTACAATATGTATAAAAATTTTTAACATGTTTATGACCTTGACCTGGTATGTGCTCTTCTAGGATTTGATACTAAAGAGCTAATCAGGAATGTGACAGACTTTGATGAACAACCTTGTTTTTAAAGTGCTATTCATTATTACATAAAATTGAAATCACTCAATGCCCAACAATAGGGAAGTACTTAAATAAATCAAGCTGTATTTTATATAATAAAATAGCATACAACTCTTAACATGTATTGTTAACAAGGTTGTATATATTTTATAACCACACATACATCAAGACATAAAATACAGAGAAGTAAAAATATAGTTGAATAACAGAGCAATGATCATATTTTTGTAAATGTGTGTACATGTACCTATGTTGAGAAGAAGTCTGAAAAGTATGTGGAGCAATATTTTAATTATGGCTGTTTGGGCAATGAAAGCACACATTATTTGAGTATTCTTCTTTGAGCTTTATATTTGTCAAAATTTCTTTCTGCTTTGAAACCAGAAAAAATATTTTAAACTTATTTTATATGTGTTTATGTATTTGGCAAACAAAAATACTGAAACACAATGATATATATATATATATTTTTTTTTTTTTTTTTAAGATTTTATTTATTTATTTGACAGACAGAGATCACAAGTCGGCAGAGAGGCAGGCAGACAGAAAGAGGTAGGGAAGCAGGCTCCCCGCTGAGCAGAGAGCCCCATGCGGAGCTCGATTCCAGGACCCTGAGATCATGACCTGAGCCGAAGGCAGAGGCTTAACCCACTGAGCCACCCAGGCACCTCACGATGATATATTTTGTCTTATTCCTTCTGATGACTCTCTCCACCCTTTCAGGGTGGGAGGGTTCCACTTCTGGGCTCTCAATTGTCAGGAAACTGCTCATAAAATAGGCCCCATTGTCCTTCCCCTCATGGCCCTCTAACCAGGAACATTCAGCACATATCATCCAAGCCTGAGACTCAGGGCTCAAAGCAGCCAAGCTGCCAATGACAGAAAAGGCAGGCAACATATTGATTGCTTTAGTCACTTGCGGTGCATTTAGATAACAGATCATAGAATGGGACTGTGGAGAGAGGAAAATCCTGGCCAACACTCTTTCATTTCCCAAGCTATGGATTTTATCATTATTATATTTGTCTTGTGCTACAGCGGGTGAAGATTGTATATGTGATTGATGGCAGCAGATGGGCAGTTTACTTTTTATGATAGTGAATGTGGGAGCAAAAGCAGTCAGAACACTTGGCTAAGCATTTGCTAATATCTTCTATTGACCAAGACACACAGGGAGTTTATCTGAAGTTCACAAACACAGCCTTTTAATAGAATAGGGGCCCAGGCTAGTTGGAAGTTGCACTGCCCAGATACCCAGAAAAGGGGTGCCAGACCCTTGACACTCATCTCATTATCTCATGTATGATCCATGGTCAGTTGGGAAGAGGTGTGATTGCCCCTACTTCATTGAGAGGAGAGGCAGGGAACTCTTCTTTAAGGCCACACAGCTGGTAAATATTGACCTAGGTTTTGAGGGCAACTCTTCTGGTGACTGTTCTTTCTGCTAGACATACTACCTCAGTGTCTGGGATCTGGTTCTCCCAGTAGCGGACCCTGAACCAATAACTGATTAAGGAGATGCTTTAAAAAAAAAAAAAGAAAGAAAGAAAGAAAAGAAAAAAAGAAAAGGAGAAAGAAACAAAAACACACTAGTAGGGTATGGAGGAAACAGGACAAGACATGAACAGAAGTCAAGCCAAGAATGTGATTTAAGGTGACATTCTAGCCAGATTGACCCTAGGGGAAGCTCTGGAGCATAAATTACACCTCAGAGTTTGTCCTTCAAGTGAAGAAGCTGAGCTTTGTAGTCTCACACTAGTTAAGCATCAGCTATGAACCATCTTGACATGGGGAGGGAGAGCATTTCCCATGGACTGGAAACCCCAGCACACAAATGCAGTCTCCTGAAGAAGGCCCAGAAAAGCACAGAGTAGTGACAGGGATCTGAACGGATGTGGGCAGGACACCATCCGTGTCCAGGGGAAGGGTGAAGCTAAGGAGAGAAAAATTCTGGGTTCGAGGTTAGGGGACTACAGGTTTGAGCTAAGTCTCAGCTGAAAATGATCTCCAGATCAGTTTCTTCAAGCGCTGAATGTGGCAAGGGGATAGCTGGGCTAATGCTCGGGAAGGGCAAATGAGCCACGCTGCTCGGAACTTGACCTGTCAAAGACATGTTCCAGGTATTCCAGTTCCTTTGTGGCTTACCATGAATCTCACTCTTCCATTTACAAAATACCCTTAAACCTGTTGCATTTACCAATTACAAGGAGCTGTAGGACAAATGATCTCTGTTACATATAAGGCAAAGAAACATTTGATTTTTAAAATAAAATTTCATTTCACTTTTTTTTTTTTTTTTAAAGATTTTATTTATTTATTTGACAGAGAGAAATCACAAGTAGATGGAGAGGCAGGCAGAGAGAGAGAGAGAGGGAAACAGGCTCCCTGCTGAGCAGAGAGCCCGATGTGGGACTCGATCCCAGGACCCTGAGATCATGACCTGAGCCGAAGGCAGCGGCTTAACCCACTGAGCCACCCAGGCGCCCTTCATTTCACTTTTATAATAATTTTAGATTACAGATGAGTTGCAAAGTTGATACATGTTAGTACAAAGTTCCCATATACTGCTCCTCTAGCTTTCCATCATGTTCACATCTTGTATTACCTTGAGCACATTAGGATTAAATAAATGAAATGTTTTATTTGGATTTCTCTAGTTTTTTTCAGTAAAGTTAATTTTCTGTTCCAGGCCCAGTCATGGGAACCACACTGCCTCTAGGAAAAAGTTGATTTTAATACTCTAAGACTTCAGGGGTGCCTGGGTGGTTCAGTGGGTTAGGGCCTCTGCCTTCGGCTCAGGTCATGATCCCAGGGTCCTGGGATCGAGCCCGGCATGGGGCTCTCTGCTCAGCAGGGAGCCTGCTTCCCCCCTCTCTCTGCCTGCTTCTCTGCTTACTTGTGATCTCTAAATAATAATAAATAAATAAAAATCTTTAAAAAAATACTCTAAGACTTCATAGGCTCCATTTGTAATGTAGTTCTCTCAGTCAGAAGTGGGCTCTAAAACCAGTTCACACATTCATTTGTATGTTCCTCCAAGCATTCATGAAACATTACTTATTTGAGACCTACTGGGTGCCGGACATTAAACCAGTTTTGAGACTACACTGAGAGCAAGAGCATTATATATGCATACCCAATAGTGGAGAAGGTGGATACCAACTAAATAAACACATAAATACACGTGAAATTACAAACTGGGACTAGGGCTGGAAAGAAAAATAAAAGGACACTATGAAAACATTTATCTGTGGGCAGACGGGAAGAGACAAGACTCCTGGTTATCTGTCCTATATGACAAGGGACTGGTCATACTTTTCTAAGAGAGGGGAGATGGGAGAAGCACCATATTTACGGAGAGGGGTCTCATGAATTTGGATTGAGATACCCAAGCAGAGATGTCAAGCATGCAGCTGAATAGATGTGTAGTAGCTTACTCGGTAGTAGCACAGTGTATTAGCTTACTTTGCTTATTCTGGTTGAAGTAATTCTTTTCTCTTTGAATTCCTATGACATGCTATATGTATCTATTTTAGAGCACAATATTAAAATAATAATACAAATGATTTACCTTGTTTTAGAACTATTTTTTTCTTCTTGGCTTATCTTCGATTATAGCCCCCAAATTTCATGGAAACTTCTTTACCACACTACCCATCATGATATCTGTATCCAGTAGTACTTAGTAAATGTTTATCAAACAGAATTGGAAGGTATATCAATTGAGAACATCATGTATTTATGATGATATCTATGGAAAGGGTGTGATCTCCTACAGAGGAAACCAGACCAGTGTTTCCCAAACTACATTTCACAGATGCATCTGTGAGATATTGACAAATATTCCACAAAAGGGAGGGTCTCGTGGCCAGTTAAATTTATGAAACTGAGTAAAAGTTAACTTGATGGGGTACCTGGGTGGCTCAATGGGTTAAAGCCTCTGCCTTCAGCTCAGGTCATGATCCCAGGGTCCTGAGATCGAGCCCCACATCAGGCTCTCTGCTCAGGGGGATCCTACTTCTCTGCCTACTTGTGATCTATGTCAAATGGATAAGTAAAATCTTTCTTAAAAAGTTAACTTGACATCTTTACTATAAAATTTCAAAAAGGTTTTAGACTATTAAATGTTTTCAAATGTATTAAATAACTCACTTTTATCTCTCACCCTCCCTTATTTTTGGAGTATCTAGTAGAACTAGTGTACTTGAGAACATTTTGGAAATGCTACAAATCCAGTTGCTTTCCCCAAAACTCACCCCTAGTTTTCCCCAAAACTATAGCTTTCCCCAAAACTCACCCATATTCCTACAGAATAAAATGACATGTGATATATACACAACCCTAAGAAAACATCAGGAACAGCACTTTGGCAGTGATACCCTACTTCACTAGGGATATGACTGACCTTTGAACCCTTGCCTGCCCTGTATTGGCCCTGACGTAGATACTCCAAGCAACAACAGATAGGGTTACAGCTCTGGCATTCTTTGCAGTACTGCCTGGACTGAGAACACAGGCAGTTCAGGGTAAAACAAGGCAGCATCAGAAAACATCAGGAAAATAGAGAAGATTTAAGCATGTGGGGTTCATTTGCCCAGTATTTAGAAGCTTCCTTTCTCCAAAATAGTGTCTCTCTGATTAATATCAGAGGATTACATGTTGCCTATATTTGAGTTGGGGAAACGGGTTACTGAGAGATCTAATATGTACCATGGGCCTGTCAACTTCTTTGCTTATAGCTAGGAACATTGAGAAGGTACTGAATTCTTATGAGCACTGTGGCCAGTGAAGAATATTATTAACTTGTATGTATCATTCTGACTTACTTTCATATTTTATAATTTTTTTAAAAATTTATATTATCAGATTTGCTTTGTACTTCATCTTCACAGGAGGTAAGAATACATATTGTGTACAAACGACAAATACCTGTTTTAGAGCTTTATATATCATCATTTGTCTTTTTGTTCTGACGGATTATGTATATTTTAAAGCTATGGATACTTAATAAAAGTTTTAATAAATAACCGTGAACACCACCCAAAAAAAAAAAAAAAAAAAAAAAGACATCAGGTGACACAAAGGTTAAGAGATGATGGGTATGAACCTGAGTAGTCAAGGCATGCATGGGGGAGGACAGGAGGTTGAGCTTAAGCTCAACTTGTTGGCCTATGTGTTTGAGGCAGGGGAAGGGACTGTTTAAGTCTAAAAGCCCATGAGGGGAAGAAACCAGATGGGCCAGAGCATAGCATGATAAGAGCCAGGTGGTGGTAAAAGCTGAGACTCTGAGAGAAGACCCAGCCCTTCTACAGCTGCTGAGGGCCTGGGTGTGGAATCTACAGCATGAGGGAGAGTGCATGGACAGAGAAGACAGGGACAGAGTCTAGAAAAGCATAGCTTGGGAGTACCTCTTGTCAAGATATGCAGAAAAATATGCCGGCCTCCAGCTGAGACACTGTGGCTTCTCAAGGAGTGGTAGCATTTTCCAGAATGCTTTCTCAAGTCTATGGCAGGTGTGGTCAACAGTGCTCTCCTTGAGCAATGACATATGGAGAAAAAACTTCTCTCAGAATTCTCCTCACAGCAGCCAGAGGTGTTCAGCCTGCAACGTCTTACAACCCCTAATACTAAGCAAAGATACCTCTCACCCACACACTGCCAGGTGCTCATGTTTTAGATCTGCCTTTCCCAGTCAGAAGCCTCAGCTGAGAATTCTAGGTCAAAATCCAGACCTAGGCTTGTGTCCATGATGTATCAACTAGAAAGCAAACTCCACTATCATATATGTGCTTATATCAAAGTCAAAGATGGAAAACTAGACAATTTTATCCAACCCACCTGTGGGAGCAAAAAATAAGAGAATAAAGGGAACCCAAGCAAAAAGAAACTGACACTTTAAAGGAGATGCCATCGACTGTAATCAGATAAAGATGGGGCCAAGAATCCCCCAAAGAACTGAGAGTGTTTGCTGTTGAATAGAAAAGATTCAGGATGGCAAGAACACTGGCTCATACATAGCCAAAATGCTACCTGCTGCCACACAGTAGAGGTCTTGTGGTAGCTTTCCGTTGCGTTGACTGAAGTTTTCACACACTCAGCTGAAACTGGCAAAAACAATAAAGACTTCCTTTAGGTTGTAATAAAGACTTCCTTTAGGTTGTGTAACAGAAAATTATAGTGGTAAAGGTCTCAAAGCTTGATCCAGGACCTCAGCAAGGACCGTTTTTCCTTCTTTCTCCTCTGCCTCCCATATCGCCAGCGTCATCTGAAGGCTGACCTTTTTGTGTGCAATTGCAAGGTTGCTGCCATGCTCTAAAGGCCAGGGTCTTCCTTGTCTAGAAGTAGAAGGGAGGTCAGTAACCTGACATTCTCAGAAAAGGTAATGAGGTACCTTTACCTGGACCAACCTGGTCATAATTGCCCTCTCCACCCATTGTGCTATGTCTGGGCTTATGGAGAAAGCCAAGTAGTCTAACTGATCAGGGCCCTGCACCAGCACAGGGGGTAGGATAAAACCCTATAAATCATCCTACTAGGAATGGGGAAAAGGGAGTCTCCCAAAGAAATTTGTCACAAAGGAGCAGAAATAAACGCTAAGCATCCTAGCCTCCAGAGACATTAGGGTTTTTTTCTATGTGCAGTTTCTTCAGGAGTCTTTGAGACGCTCCCCTCTATCGGCAATGGGGAAGAGAGGGGAGGCAACTTTTGGACTGTCCCTTTCAGCCTCGTGTCTTTTCCCAGTTCTGCTTCAGCTCCCTTTTGTCATCTGTAGACCAAAATATCCTCAGCGTCCTCCATGCCCCGAAATTTAGGGGCAGGTTTTAAATGTTCCTGTTTCCCCTTCTTCCTTTTCCCCCTTTGATTCATAGTGTAAATAGAATTGTATGCAGAT
Source organism: Mustela lutreola (assembly GCF_030435805.1). Taxonomy (NCBI): domain Eukaryota; kingdom Metazoa; phylum Chordata; class Mammalia; order Carnivora; family Mustelidae; genus Mustela; species Mustela lutreola. The sequence continues at coordinate 36,564,655 of NC_081305.1, read as the reverse complement.
TGATTTCTTCACAAATAGAAGCCGTTGGTTTTCTTTTCTTAAAGGCTGTTTGAGTCCCAGACCTCACTAGGAACAGTTGGTATAATGATGATCAAAGTAGATATATTAGTAGAAATACCAAGGACAAACAACTCAGTGTGATGAACTTTGTTCTGATGATGCTTCTTTGCCCCACTTTGTGTGCTGGTTCAGGGCTAGGACCATGACTACTATCTGACCTGAACTAAGATACTCAACAAAGCCTCCATTCTCTTCATTTCAATACTAACAGAAAGGTGGATGTACCTTGTGTTCAGTGGGAGAGCTCTGGAAAAGATAATGAATGTGCGTGTGCATGGCATCTTTTATAGCCAGGAAGATCCCCTGGAAAGGAAGTTCAGTCTTAGAGCTCTTAGTTGTCATGTAAAATGTGGGTAGCTTTTTCTCCATCTTCCAGTCTCCTCTAGGTATGCTCTCTGTTCCAGGCATCTCTAAGCAGAACTAGTCAGACCAAGGCTCTCACTGGAATATAGTACCAGAGAGATTTGGAATTAATACCAACTAAAATTGCAGTTGAAAATGCCTTTCTGTGCTTGGCATGCATAGCCCAGATGCCCCGTCAAGGGTAGGCTTGCTCCTAGATATCAGGAGTGTGGTCAACAAGTGGCCTCCAGAGGCTGGCCCTGTCAAGTCATGTCCCTTTTAGAACTGTCCACCTCCAGTGATTTAGCTGGGCAAGCATAAATGGGTTTGGCAATTTCAACCTGAAATCTGAGGGTTCTGGTGCCTCCTGACCGACTGGCTAAAATTCTCTGGCATGAGCTGCAGTTTGAGGACATCCTCTGCCCAGTCCTTCTTCCTCCTCTACCCTTCAGTGGTTGCCCTCCAGTATAAATCTTCACTCCAAAAGCTTCCATCACAACATATGCTTTGGAGAGCCCTGAGACACCTCTCAATAACAAAGCTCTACGGAGAGTTGAGGTGGCTTCAGGGACAGTACTAAAGGAAGGGATGAGGAGTTTGGAGGAGACTGGTGTCTGCTCTGATAGAGCTGAATTGCAGTTTCCCTGAGATCCACTTGGTTGACCAAGTTACAGGGTGGGCCAAGGTACTTTAATGATTTACGTGTCTTCAGGGACCAGGCAGTTAGAATTGTGTACCGTGGGCAAGGTGTGAGACATCAGGGACAGGTGGGAAGTGTGACAAACTGGACCTTTTATGTCTTGTCCAAAGGCATTGAAAAGATTTAACACACACACACACACACACACACCACCACCACCACCACCACACCACACCACACACAACAAAACATTTTTATCCTGCCAAATTAAAAAAATATATGTATATCTATAGTCCCAAATTGTTTCTGTGCTGCTGGTTTGTGAGAGCTAAATAAAGGACAGGCTTTAGGCTCTTTGCTTCAATTTCCCAGTCTGTCAGCAGAACTCACCTTATAAATTTGTTTTTACAGTTGATAAAGTTAATCCCCATAAATAATTCAGTATAGTGCCTGGTACAGAGGCGCATTTGGTAATTCCAGCAATTATTATAATCATTATACTAGTTTTGCAAAAACAAACATAAAAAAATCACACCAACCTTAAAGTCAATGCTACCTAGCTCCTGCTTCTGGACCTGCTGGGTCTATAGTTGAGAGCCATGAGCCACTATTTTAACATATGTATTTATATTTGTCCTGAACTAATTGATTTCAAGCTTCCCTTTTTCCATCCTCCCAAAAACATAACTACATTTTAATTTACCAGTGAGAACTGATCACTGCAGAGTAAATACTCTATAATGGAAACCCTATTAATTCACTGCCCTAGTAAGTAGGCATAGAACACTTTTCTGGATAAAGGTCTATATTCTGGAACATTTTCAAAGTAATAATCAGTGATAAATATTTCATGGTCAGTTTAAGCAGTGTTTGAGGTCCAGGTCCCCATGGGAGCCAACAAGGAATATTAAGAGTATGAGAAGCAATTCTTCCAGAGTAATGCGTCCTTCTGTGGCTGCAGAACAACTGAACAGGGCAGTAGGCACCCAGGGAAGTGTCTACTAAACATGGTTGAAGGCCAGGATCTTCTCAGGATGATTATTTCTTCTTTGTCTATAAAGTGAATGCACCGAGATTCAAGGAGCTGCTGTTATTGCCACATTGAATTGGTTTTATGACAGTCAAAGGTAAATACTGCAGAAGTTCCAAACTTCTACCAGGATTTTTTTTTTTTTTTTTTTGCAATTAAAAATTTTAAAATTTGTGGACCTTACCCCATAACAATAGAAATGGCTCAAGACAATACATTGTCTAGTATGGTTCTGACTCTGTCCTTATTGCATTATTAGATATATTAGATATCCACTTGGAATTTCTCAATTAGGAATACACCTCTGCTTTCCCCCAATCTTATCAAGTGCCCCTCTCTTGCCAGTACTTCCTACTCCATACACTCCAGCTTGATAGTATAGCCAACATTTTTCTCACAACCACATGATATCCCAAAGAAAGCAAGGAGAATGCCTGGGAATCATTAACTTGGGCATTGTTTTCCTTAAGGAGGATATACATACTAGAGTGGAACAGTGAACAACATCTTGGCCAGAAAGCCTGCCGTACCTCTGCCTCACAATCTCTTTGTGAACCTGAGCCCTCCCTGATACACAGATTCCCACAAGCACAGTCAGGTGTCCTGTTAGCATTCATGTTAGTCTTGTCCTCAGGCCCACCAGAGAGCATACTAGATAGAAGCCCTGCTCTATGGACCCTGAACCAAACCTCTATCCCTCCCTGAATTCAAATGTGTAAAATGCCACTCACATTTTATTGGATAATTTTTGTGTCATGGGACATTTCCTCTCTTTTCTCTGACCTCACAGTTTGAAATTCAGCTAAGATACATACCAGCTTTAAAAGGTTCAGATGTTATTGTGCATAAAAATTTTTAGAACTAAAGCCTCCATCTTTTCTGATGACTGCTCAAACCTTTGCAAGATAATTAGACTGCCGTAGGAGCAGATGGGCTGCCCTCTATATTAAGAGTGCCCCTTTGTCCCCACCCTAGATATTTTCTCCACATTAATGGTTTCAGTAGCCCAAGATGAGCGGAGCAACTTCAAATCACACTAATTTTAGCCACCCTTTGTGAGTGGAGGTGAAGCCATGTGGATGAGCTTTGGAGTCCTGGGGTCCCCCAGGTGGGCACTTCCAACTTAGTCCTCCATTTCCTCCAACTCCTCTTATCGTACTTGGTTTCTCAAAATTTCTCAAGAGTCAGTCTGGATATTTCTACCCTTGGAGACTAAGAAAGAATTCACCAACTTTTGGGTGCATGCATGTTTGCATGTGCACATGCTTCCTCCCATAGGGCAGGCCGATGGCGAGGGTCAGGGGAGGGAAGCGGGGCTGCTGTCAGAAAGACTCTCATGTACTCAGACCTGGAGTGTGTGTTCTGCTGTGGGGTTCCACGGTAACCGTCACGATAGCAGCCAGCGGTGACATCCTCATGGGGCTTCCAGAGAGGCCAAGTGCATAGAGCGCCTTCTTGGAGGTCCTCCGGCCCGAGGGCCACCAGCCTTCCTTAGGCTTCAGCACCCACCCACAGTGTGTGGGGGCGCCTCTTTCTCTCTTCACAAAAGAGGCCTGCGTGCAAACAGCAGCTCGGCTTCATGCTTGTTTCTTGGTGGTGAGGGTCTGGTGCTCTCTCGAGTTTTCCAGGCTACAGTTTGAGAGGGCAATTTTCTCTATGGAGCGACATGAACAAGGATGCTGTTGGCATTCCACCCTGACCTGTTTCTTAAGGGGAGGCCGAAGGACTTGACCGGGGCGTTCACACACCCTGGAAGCTAGCAAACGGCTTCCCCGTGCACGACACAGGGCGCTGACGCAGGAAAGGCCTGCGCCTCAGCCTGGGCCATCCCTGCTCAGGGAGCGAGCGGGCCGCTTCCTCTGTCCTCCATGCTTCTTTTCTTGGTGGACCTTGTTCCGGGGAGGACATGTGTCCCGGAGAATGGTGGTGCTTTGCGTTCAGGCCCCCGTTGGCTCGTTCGGGTTCCAGGCCCCTGGGTGAAATGGCTCTGTCTCCCTGAAACACAATGCCGCCCCACGGGTGCTAACAGCAAGCCCAGGTCTTGGGGGAGAAGTCCGAAGCCCCCATGATGTGTGTATGTGCATCAGCATCTGAGAGAGGGATTTCGGCTGTGAGGGAAACCGGAGCACACTGGGTGCCTCCGTGAAACCTGTTCGAGGAGCTGAGGCCTTGTCGCCTTGCTCTGTGTTTTTGGTGACAGCACTGCTTCTGGTCTCATGGGACTGAGTGTGGCATGAGGGGCAAACGCGTCGTCCTGCCGTCATCCCAGGGAACTGGCTTTGCGCCTCTACCCTCTGCCTCAGGCTAGCCTCCCTGCTCTGGGCCCCTCCAGGGACAGCGGCCAGAAGGAGGGCGTCGCCCTGCTGTCCTCTCTGTGAGACCGGTGTGCAGCACGCTGCATGGCTAACGTTTGCTCCCATGGGGCTGGCCAACGGCGAGGGCCAGGCGAGGGAAGCGGGGCTGCTGTCAGAACGACTCCCGCGCACTCAGACCTAGAGTGTGTGTTCTGCTGTCAGTCCCCCTATCACGGTCACTGTAGCAGCAGGAGCCGGCGGCGATGGCCTGGTGTTGGCCTCCAGTCAGACCCAGTGCATGGAGCGCTTTCTCAAACTTCCTCCTGCCCGAGGGCCTCCAGCCTCCTTAGGCTTCCACACCCACAAGTAGGGGCGCCTCTTTCTCTCCTCACAAAAGAGGCCTGTATGCAAAAGGCAGCTCGGCTTTGGGCTTGATTCTTGCCACTGAGGCTGTGGTGCTCTCTCGAGTTTTCCAGGCTAGGGTTTGAGAGGGCATCCTTCTCTGTGGAGCGACATGTGTGGGGACGTGGTTGGCATTCCATCCTGAACTATTTCTCATGGGGAGGCCAAGGAACTTGACTGGGGGCGTTCACACACACGGGGAGCTTGCCAACGGCTTCCCCGTGTACAACGAAGGGCTTTGACACGGGAGAGGCTTGCCCCTCAGCCCAGGCGTTTCCCACTGAGGTTGTGTGCAGGCTGCTTTCTCTGTCCTCCAGTCTTTTCTTGGCAGACCTTGTTCTGGGGAAGATGTGTGTCCCGGAGAAGGGTGGTGCTTTGCGTTCAGGCCCCAGTTGACTTGCTCTGCTTCCAAGCCCCTGGGTGAAACGGCTCTGTCTCCCTGAAACACACTGCCACCCCAGTGGTGCTGGCAGCAAACCGGGTCCCAGGGGGAGGAGGCCAAAGCCCCTAGGACGTGTGTACCTGTGCCAGCATCTGAGAGAGGGCTTTTGGCTTTGGGGCAACCCTGAGCAGACTGGATGCCCTCTGTGATGCCCGTCCGAGGAGCTGAGGCCTTGGCACCTTGCTCTGTGTTTCTAGGTGACAGCACTGCTTTTGGTCTCATGGGACTCAGTGTGACATTGGGGCAAACGCGTTGTCCTTCCGTCATCCCGGGGCACTGGCTTTGTGCCTCTACCCCCCACCTCATGTTGGCCTCCTCGCTCTGGGCACCTCCAGGGATGGTGGCCGGAAGGAGGGTGTCGCTCTGCTGTCCTCTCCATGAGATGGGTGTGCAGCACGCTGCATAGCTAACGTTTGTTCCCGTGGGGCCGGCCAACGGCGAGGGTCAGGAGGAGAGAAGTGGGGCTGCTGTCAGAAGGACTCCGCGCACTCAGACCTGGAATGTGTGTTCTGCTGTGGGTCCCACGGTCGTTGTCACAGTAGTAGTAGGAGCCGGCGGCAACGCCATCCTGTTGGTCTCCAGTGAGGCCGAGTGCATGGAGCGCCTTCTACCTTCTAGGACGTCCTCCGGCCTAATGGCCGCGAGCCTTCCTTAGGCTTCCTCACCCACACGCAGGGCCAACTCTTTCTCTCTTTGTGAAAGAGGCCTGCGCTCGAAAGGCAGCTCGGCTTCATGCTTGTTGCTTGGCGGTGAGGGTCTGGTGCTCTTGAGTTTTCCAGGCTAGGGTTTGAGAGGGCATCCTTCTCTGCGGAGTGATGTGCGCTTGGATGCTGTTGGCATTCCACCCATACGTTTCTCAGGAGGAGGCTGAGGGACTTGACCGGGGGCGTTCACACACATGGGGAGCTTGCCAACGGCTTCCCCGTGTATCACAGAAGGCACTGATGCGGGAGAGGCCTGCCCCTCAACCCAGTCACTGCCCGTTCAGGGAGCCGCTTCCTCTGTCCTGCAGGCTTCTCTTCTTGGCGGACCTTGTTCCGCGGAGGACATCTGTCCCGGAGAACGGTAATGCTTTTCGTTCAGGCCACCGCTGGCTTGCTCAGCTTCCAGACCCCTGGGTGAAATGGCTCTGTCTCCCTGAAACACGCTGCCACCCCAGCGGTGCTGGTGGCAAACCCAGGTTCCGGGGGGGAGAAGGCCGAAGCCCCCCGGATCTGTGTATGTGTGCCACGGTGTGAGAGAGGGCTTTCGGCTTTGGGGAAAACCAGAGCTGTCTGGGTGCCTCTGTGAAGCCCGTTCTTGGAGTTGAGGCATTGGCGCCTTACTCTGTGCTTCTAGGTGACACCACTGCCTCTGGCCTCACGGGACTGAGTGTAGCATTCAGGGTAAAAGCATCGTCCTGCCATCACCCCAGGGCACTGGCTTTGGGCTTCTACCCCCTGCTTTGGGCAGGCCTCCCTGCTCAGAGTGCCTCCAGGGACGGTGGCTGGAAGGAGGGTGTCGTCAGAGTGTCCTCACTGCGAGACGGGTGTGCTGCCCGCTGCTTATCGAACGCTTGCTCCCCTGGAGCTGGCCATGGCGATGGTTAGGCGGAGGGAAGCAGGGCTGCTGTCAGAACGACTCCTGCGCACTCAGAACCGGAGTGTGTGTTCTGCTGTGGGTCCCGAGGTCGCGGTCATGGTAGCAGCAGGAGCCAGCGACGACGCCCTCGTGGGGGCCTCCAGTGAGGCTGAGTGCATAGGACGCCTTCTCAGACGTCCTCCGCCCGAGGGTGGGGAGCCTTCCTTAATCTTCCGCTCCCACACAGGGTGGCCACTCTTTCTCTCTTCGCGAAAGAGGCCTGCGGGCGAATGGCAGCTCGGTTTCGGTCTTGTTTCTTGGCAGTGAGGCTCTGGTGTTTTCTTGAGTTTTCCAGGCTAGGGATTGAGAGGGCATCCTTCCCGGTGGAGCGACGTGTGCGGGGACACTGTTGGCATTCCACCCTGACCTGTGTTTCACCGGGAGGCCAAGGGACGTGTCCGGTGGCGTTCACACTCACTGGGAGCTAGCCAACGGCTTCCCCGTGTATGACGCAGGGCGCTGACGCCGCAGAGGCCTGCCCCCCATCCCGGGCGCTTCCTGCTCAGGGAGCCAGCCAGCGGGCTGCTTCCTCTCTCCTCCAGGCTTCTCTTCTTGGGGGACCTTGTTCCAGGGAGGTCGTGTGTCCTAGAGAATGGTGGTGCTTTCCGTTCATTCCCCCGCTCTCTCGCTCAGCTTCCAGGCCTCCGGTGAAATGGCTTTGTCTCCCTGAAACACGCAGCCTTGCTGGCGGTAAGCCCAGGTCCCTGTGGGTGGAGGCGGAAGCCCCCAGGAGTCTTGGACTTGCACCAGCGTCTGCCAGAAGGCTTTGGGGTGTGGCAACATTAAGTGCCATCTAAGGAATAGTTTGAGACCACCCTGCAGGGGAAGTGCCTCTCTGCCCACCTGTTGTTCAGCTTTCAAAGCTTGTTTGTGGCCCAAGGAGACTGGTAATATTCCACTCTGTGCAGCGTCACTCTGGAGAGGCCTCTCCCTTCAATATCGTTCCCTAACCTGTCCTAGGGAATGTCGTGCATTCCAAACTGGGTGTGAGACTGCATAAGCTGAGGCCCACATTCCTTAGGCTGGTAATCTCCTCTACAGGTAACCTGCCCTCCACAAACCTTGTCTCCTCGAGGCAGCCACGTTTTCCGGGGTGTGTGAGGAAGCCTGTCTTTAGAAGGAGCCATGCCCTTCTTTTGGAGCAGTGGTTTTTGTGTGCGGGGAAGGCAGATTTCCTTTGGACCTCTTGTTCTGAGAAGAGAAGAAAAGTTTCTAAAGTCAGTAGTGGGGGCATCGGGTGTGCCCGCATGAGGAAAGGGTCTGGTGCTTCCTTAAGAGAATGAAAGAACCCTGTGGAGGGACCAGTTCCCACAAAGATTTTCCCCCGGAACCTGGAAGCATTGTCAAAATTTCGGGCCAAAGTGCTCTGTGCCCAACTGTGAGAAACCGCCAGCTGACCTCTGCCTTCGTGAAGCGGCAAGCGTGAACTCAAACGTCTGCGGGGAAGCAGAAGGTAAATCTGGGTCGTGAAGCAAAGGAGGAAGAAACGGCCCGGGACAGGGTGCACCCTACTTCTAACATCCTTGCCGATGACCACAGCCCGTTTGGGGCATTTACCAAGGCAAGGCAAGGTCCCCTACACTGCGCAGAGCACTCTAGTCCGCTGTGTGTGTGGAAGTGCGAGGCAAGTGCCACATACCGACCACTGACTTGAGCACCCTGCAGAGGCACCATCCTTCACTCCCACCTGTCCTGCCTTTGGCAAAGAGTAGGCAATGGCATAGGCAGGGTGCCACAGACTCAAGTCTGCAAAGCAACCCTGCGGAGAGACCGCCCCTCCCCACGGCTGCCTTCTCATTGCTTAGGCAAGAACCGTTTTTGCAAACTGCGTGCAACAGCCTAAGCCAAGGGCCGTGTATACCCAAGGCTGAGAAACAGACACCCCAGAGAACCGGCACTTTGACGAATGTCTTGCTGCCCGAGGAGCGTCCCCACACCCCCCAGTGTGTGAGGAAGCACCTGGATAGAGCCAAGCACGTCCCTCGGGGCAGCTGGGTGGGCATAGAAGGCAGCTGTCCGCAGACAGCTTGTTTCAGAGAGGAGGAGAATGTCTTCTCCAGGGCGTGGGGACAGCACGGGGAGCATGCCAGCTGCTTTCCTAAAAGATAGAAGGAATATTACCGAGACACCAATAGTCAAAGGGAATCCCTTCCATGGGGGTGGGGAGGCTTTCTAAGCAGAGGTCGAATGTGCCACGGCCTCAGCTCTGAGGGACAAGTATTTAGGGTCTAGTGCAACTCTTGGGTGACTTCCGGTTTCCTGAAGAGAGACGCTTGGTCACACCTGTGTGGACGCCGGAGGGCAACGGTCGTAAAGTGATGCAGGAAGAAACGGCAAGGGACAGCGGCTGACACCATTTCCAGATGCCCGCAGCCCGTTCAGCAGTTTGGGGAAGCAAGGGAAGTCTCTGTAGTATGCAGAGAGGACCCTCTCCATGGCCTGGGTGCATGCAAGCACAAGCTGAGTGCCCTAGGCCCTGCCACTGAGAGACAACCCTGGGGGAGGAAGCGCCCTTCACCTCCACTCAGTTTGCGTGTCTTAAAGGGTGGGAGAATGCCTAAGAAGGGTGCCACAAACTCCAGTCAGCGAAACAGCGCTGCAGAGGGCATGTCCCTCCACAAGGTTACCTTCTCTTTCCTTAGGAGGGAGCCGTGTCCCAGGCTGCGCATGGCAGCCTCCCAAACCAAGGGCCGTTATGCCTAAGGGGGCGGAACCACTCCCCAGAGAACCTGACCTTCCACACATCTCTTGTTTCCTGAGGATAGAAATGTTCTCCAGAGCGTGTGAAGAAGCCCGTGGAAGGGGCCGTGCACTTACCTTGGAGAAACGAGTGTGAGCGGGATGTAGCTTTTGGCAGACGTCTTGCTTCGAGAAGAGCAGAACGCCTCTCCCCAAGGCCATGGGACCACATGAGGACGGTGTCAGGTGCTTACCTAAGGGAAACGAGGGACACAGTAGAGTTGCCAGTTTTCACGACCGATTGCCTCCTCCCCTCAAATGGCATGCGTTCTCAAACTCACGGGGGAAAGAGCTCTGTGCGCGACTGTGAAGGAACAGGCTAGGGTGCAGTGCAACTTTCCGCCGACCTCTGGCCTGGTGAAGACGAGGCGCTTTAAAACTCTGTGAGGGCGCAGATGGGAAATGGTCCCGAAGGCGCCCTGCTTCTAACATCTTTCCAGACGACTGCAGCATGTCCAGGGCTTTGGGAAAGCAAGGGAAGGTTCTGTGCATGGCAGAGAGTAGCCTAGTCAGCTGTGTGTGTGGACACCTAAGGAAAGAACCACCTACCTACCACCAAGAGACAACCCAGTGGAGGAGCCCTCCTTTCAGTCCGCCTGCCCTGCAGGTCTCAAAGAGTGGGCAAAGGCCTAAGGATAGCACCGCAAACTCAACTCTGCAAAACCACAGTACAGAAAGCACGTCCCTCCACACGGTCACCTTCTCTTGGCTGAGGAGAGAAGAGGCTTCCAAAGCGTGTGGGACCTCCTAAGGAAAGGGTCGTATAGCAACAGCTGAGAAACTACCCACCAGGGAACCGCCCTTCCACCAACCTCCTGCTGCCTGGGGACAGAAGTGTTCTCTGGCCTGTGTGAGGAAGCATGCAGAAGGGGCCATGCCTTTGCCTCGGAGAAACCAGGGTGCCCAGGATGTGGGCTTGCTGTAGCCAACTAGTTTTGAAAGGAGAGAAACATTTCCAAAGTCCGAAGGGCCGGCAAGAGGAAAGCGCCCAGTTTTTACCTAAGGGAAGAAAGAACACTGCAGAGAAACTGGTTTCCCAAGAACATCTCCTCCACTGAAGCTGGAAACGTCTCTAGTCCTGGCAGCCAAGGTGCTCTGTGCTCAACTGCAAGAAGCAAGGCCAGGCACAGTGCCACTCTCAGGTGACCTCTGGCTTGAAGATAGAAGCATTTTCGAATGTGTTCCCCGTTGCATGGGGTCAGAACAGGGAACGGTCCAGCTGATTTATTTTCTTTCTTTCTTTCTTTCTTTCTTTCTTTCTTTCTTTCTTTCTTTCTTTCTAATTTTTTTAAAATTTCTTTTCAGCATAACAGTATTCATTGTTTTTGCACAACACCCAGTGCTCCATGCAATATGTGCCCTCCCTAATACCCACCACCTGGTACCCCGACCTCCCACCCCCAGCCCCTTCAAAACCCTCAGATTGTTTTTCAGAGTCCGTAGTCTCTCATGGTTCACCTCCCCTTCCAATTTCCCCCAACTCCCTTCTCCTCTCTAACTCCCCATATCCTCCATGCTATTTGTTAGGCTCCACAAATAAGTGAAACTATATGATAATTGACTCTCTCTGCTTGACTTATTTCACTCAGCATAATCCCTTCCAGTCCCGTCCATGTTGCTATAAAAGTTGGGTACTCCATAGTGTATATGGACCACATCTTCCTTATCCATTCGTCCGTTGAAGGACATCTTGGTTCTTTCCACAGTTTGGCAACTGTGACCATTGCTTCTATAAACATTGGGGTCCAGATGGTCCTTCTTTTCACTACATCTGTATCTTTTACACTATATCTGTAAATACCCAGTAGTGTAATTGTAGGGTCATAGGGAAGTTCTATTTTTAATTTCTTGAGGAATCTCCACACTGTTCTCCGAAGAGGCTGCACCAACTTGCATTCCCATCAACAGTGTAAGAGGGTTCCCTTTTCTCCACATCCCCTCCAACACATGTTGTTTCCTGTCTTGCTAATTTTGGCCATTCTAACTGGTTTAAGGTGATATCTCAATGTGGTTTTAATTTGAATCTCCCTGATGGCTAGTGATGATGAACCTTTTTTCATGTATCTGTTAGTCATTTGTATGTCTTCATTGGAGAAGTGTCTGTTCATGCCTTCTGCCCATTTTTTGACGTGATTATCTGTTTTGTGTGTGTTGAGTTTGAGAAGTTCTTTATTGTCATGGCCGGTGAGACAAATCAACCAGGAATGTGAGGGTAAGAGGATGAAGAAAAGAACTCGAGAAGCAGAGAGATGGGGGCAGGAGGAGCACTGTTGGACATCCTCCTCAGTGCTCCTCCTGCCCCCATCTCTCTGCTTCTCGAGTTCTTTTCTTCATCCTCTTACCCTCATGTGCCTGGTCGATTTGTCATGCCGACCGTGACAAGTGGCGCCTGAACAGGGACCTGAGAACATTTCAAGGGAGTGCACATACAGGCAAGTAGTTGCCCAGTCAGGTAAGAGGAGCCCGGGGTTGACGGGTGACAGCAGGAGTAAAATAACATGGGGCAATCGCAGTCTATGGAACAGGTCTTTGTGACTGCTTTGCAGGCCCTTATGAAGCAAAAGGGTCCAAGGTCTCTAAAAGGGCCTTGCAGATAATTATGTAAATAAGCCTTCTTCTAGTATACCCAGGTTGCTGGGTCATCCCTAGCAAAGGGGACTCTGACTTTCTCTCTCTGTGTTCCTCCTAATAGACATGGGGGCTTCTCCCACACTCATTTCCCGTGTTAATGGCTATAACTGAAGCCAACTGGGGTTAGTCTAACTTGAGACAGAGACTGTAGGGAATATTCCCAAGCAGCTGCCAAAACTCTCTTTGTTTCGGGGAAGTTACCCTGTCTTCTCTGGCCCAACTTGGACTGCTTAACCCCTCCCCCCTTGCTGGTGGGAAAGCATGGCATCTGCTCCTCTCTTGGAGCTGATGAGCTCTAAAACTTGGAATCCTTTCTCTGCCTCCTAGCAGCACTTTGTTTCTTCTGTCTCCCCCTTCTCCTGTTTCTGCACCAACGTGCGTGCAGCCTGCATGACTAGCCTTTAGATTATGCACCATGGTTCCTTCTCTCTTCACTGTCAAGGAGCAAGAAGAGCACTCCCTGGACCTAATGCCCCCCCCCCCACTCCAGATCTCCCCACTCATGTCTCAGGTAAATATTCAAAGTGGAGTGGGCCCAGGTGGAACGTAAATCAGTATTGGAACTAAGTTAAGTTTATTGGTTTAATTAAGATAGACATGTCTTTGAATTTACAACAGTAAATGTGAAGCTTTTATTCTATCAAAGTTTACTGAAGGTCAAATAAGCTCATGTTATTTGATAAAATCTGTTAGCAAAGAAATGACTAAACTGATAGTTAATTGTCTGTCTCAAGGTTTTAATGGGTACACAATTGGTTAATATTTAGTCTTCACTAAAGATTAAGGTGTTCTAAGAGTACAAAATTCTACCAACTGTAAGACTGATAAAAATAAAGTAAGCAACTCTGTGGAAAACTAGATGATATTTAAGGAATGGAAATACATTTTATTAAAGATAAAAGGTAATTTTGTCCTAAATAAGATGGCTGTTTGGAAGAAAATGGCTTGGAACAAAACCTAAATGCAAAAGAAAGTTGTAGAAGGTTTCTGAAGGGAAATCTTCAGAAAAGGAGAAAAAGACCAGATGCTTGATCCTGTCCTCCACAGAGGACGTGATTTTGTTTGTGTTTTTCCTCAGGTTGAGGATACCACACGCTGGCTTCCAGAAAGGTGGTGCCGAATCCTCGAATCTCCAACAGAGGATGGCTCGCCTCATGTTGAACGGCCAGAACAAATGGAGAAAAAGACGTCTCCCCCCCTTATAGCCGGAGGGATGTTTCATGCAGAACTCTGGAAACTGGTTGCTGCCCTGGGACCAATCGGAGTGCAAATAGCCAGAAATGGTTATATTGCCACAAAAGACTTCAATCTGACTTTGCGGGCCTGTGTTCCTAGACCTTTTTTACTGGTAGTGGGCTCGGGATCAATAGTTCTCACCTCTTTCCAAGATCACAATATTCATTGTGACCATTGTGTGTTAACAAATTGTCTACCTGTGTCCCTGTCTTCGTCAGGCACAGGTCCCATGATAGTGTTTGTAACTATGCAACCTCCATATATGTTATTACCTGTGGAAGTAGAAGGACCTTGGTATGCTAATTATGGTTATCAGTTTGCCCTTGAATTGCAGTTGCAGCTCAACTGAGTCAAACATTTTCTGGGTCTATTGATAGCAGGAATAGCAGCACTAGTAACACTCATTCTGGTTGTTTACTGGACTCCTCATTATATTACCTGCTTTTGTTTTAATACGGTGCATTGTACAGATTCGTACTAGGACAGCAACGATTACATGTGCAAGCACAAATTCATATGCTTGACTTATTTAAAAAGGAAGGGGGAGATGTGGGAGGCCGCAATAAGGCTTGATACGAGGACCAAACCAGGCCCTGACTTGTGCCTCCTTTAAAGTCTGAATAACCTAACAAAAGGTTTAGGACAGGAAAAGTTGAGTAGCACTGAGAAAGGGTCTGTGCTATGTGTTGTGCGCTCGCCTACGTGACTTCCCACACACTTGCTAAACAAATGAGAACAATTAGGTTGGTGTCATAAGTTTGTAGCTGGTCCTTGCTGCCCTAGTACAGCCCATATATTACTTACAGGTTTGCTGTATCAATACAGAACACTTTTACTGGCATCAGCCATTTGGCATCATGAGGTCTGCTTATAGTTAATTGTGAAACTTATTATGGGAACTCGTGGTTGTTTAACTAGACACAGGTGTATTGCTTCTCCTATTGTAATATCACTATATATATGGCCTTAATGCTTTGAATAAACATAGCACTGTTGGACATCCTCCTCAGTGCTCCTCCTGCCCCCATCTCTCTGCTTCTCGAGTTCTTTTCTTCATCCTCTTACCCTTACAATCCTGGTTGATTTGTTGCACCAGCAGCGACACTTTATAGATCCTGGATATCAGCCCTTTGTCTGTATTGTCATTTGTGAATATCTTCTCCCATTCCATGGGTTGCCTCTTTGTTTTGCTGACTGTTCCCTTTGCTGTACAGAAGATTTTGATCTTGATGAAGTCCCCAAAATTCATTTTTGCTTTTGTTTCTTTTGCCTTTGGATAATATCTTGAAAGAAGTTGCTGTGGCTGATATCCCAGAGGTTACTGCCAATGTCTCTAGGATTTTGATAGATTCCTGCCTCATGTTGAAGTCTTTTATCTATTTCGAATTTATCTTTGTGTATGGTTTAAGAGAATGCTCGAGTTTCATTCTTCTACACATAGCTGTCCAATTTTCCCAGCGCTATTTATTGAAGAGACTGTCTTATTTTCCACTGGATATTTTTTTCCTACTTCGTTGAAGATTATTTGACCATAGAGTTGAGTGTCCGTATCTGGGCTCTCTACTCTGTTCCACTGGTCTATGTGTCTGTTTTTGTGCCAGTACCGTGTTGTCATGATGATCACAGCTTTGTAGTAAAGCTTGAAATCAGACAACGTGATGCCCCCAGTTTTGTTTTTCTTTTCCAACATTTCCTTAGGAAATTGGGTTCTCTTATGGTTCCATACAAATTTTAGGATTGTTTGCTCCAGCTCTTTGAAAAATGCCTTGGAATTGTGATCAGAATGGCAATAAAAATATAGATTACTTTAGGCAGTATAGACCTTTTTTTAAATTTATTTTCAGCATAACAGAATTCTTTGTTTATGTACCACACCCAGTGCTCCATGCAATATGCACCCTCCATAATACTCACCACCTGGTTCCCCCAACCTCCCACCCTCTGCCCCTTCAAAACCCTCAGTTTTTTTTCAGAGTCCATAGTCTCTCATGGTAAAGGGAGTTGAGGTAGTATAGACATTTTAACTATGTTTATTCTTCTGATCCGTGAGCATGGAGTGGTCTTCCATCTTTTTGTGTCTTCTTCAATTTCTTTCATGAGTGTTCTGTAGTTCCTCAAGTACAGATCCTTTACCTCTTTGGTTAGATTTATTCCCAGGTATCTTATGGTTCTTAGTGCTATAGCAAATGGAATCAATTCTCTAATTTCCTTTTCATTGTTAGTGTAAAAGAAAGCCACTGATTTCTGTACATTGATTTTGTATCCTGCCACATTACAGAATTGCTATATGAGTTCTAATAGTTTGGGGGTGGAGTGTTTTGTGTTTTCCATGTAAAGTATCATATCATTTGTGAAGAGAGAGAGTTTGACTTCTTCATTGTCAGTTTGAATACCTTTTATTTCTCTTTGTTGTCTCATTGCTGTTGCTAGGACTTCTAATACCATGTTGAACCAGAGTGGTGAGAGTGGGCATCCTTGTCGTGTTCCTGATCTCAATGGGAAGGCGGTGAGCATTTCCCATTGATGATGATATTTGCTGTGTGTTTTTCATAGATAGATTTTTTGAAGTTGAAGAATGTTCTATGTGTCTGTTTTTGTGTATCCCTATATTTTGAAGTGCTTTAATCAGGAACGGATGCTGTATATTGTCAAATGCTTTTTCTGTATTTCTCACATGGAGGGCCATGTGGTTCTTCTCTCTCATCTTATTGATTTGTCCTATCACATTGATTGATTTGCGAATGTTGAACCACCCCTGCAACCCAGGGATGAATCCCACTGGTCATGGTGGATAATCTTTTTAATGTACTGTTGGATCCTATTAGCTAGGAACTTGTTGAGAATCTTAGCATCCATATTCATCAGTGATATTGGTCAGAAATTCTCCCTTCTGGTGGGTTTTTGCCTGGTTTGAGGAACAGGGTACTTCTGGCTTCATAGAAAGAGTCTGGAAGTTTTCATTCTGCTTCAATTTTTAAAAAAATGGCTTTAGGAGAATAGGTGTTATTTCTTCTTTAAAAATTTGGTAGAAATCCCCAGAGAATCCACCAGATCCTGGGCTCTCATTTTTAGGGAGGTTTTTTTATTATTGCTTCAATCTCATTACTAGATATCAGTCTTTTCAGGTTATCAGTTTCTTCCTGGTTCAATTTTGGGAGTTTATAGTATTCCAGGAATGCATCCATTTCCTCTAAGTTGTTTAATTTATTGACATATAACTGTTGATAATAACTTCTGATGATTGTTTCTATTTCCTTGTTGTTAGTTGTAATCTCTCTCTTTTCATTCATAAGTTTATTAATTTGGGCCTTCTCTCTTTTCTTTTGGATTAGCTTGCCCAATGGTTTATTGATCTTATTGATTTTTTCAAAAACCGGTTTCTAGTTTCAGTGATGCGTTCTACTGTATCTTTAGTTTCCATCTCATTGATCTCTGCTCTAATCTTATTTCCCCTCTTGTGTGTGGAGTTGACTTGATTTGTTGCTGAGTCTCCAGTTCTTTAAGGTGTAAAGACAGCTGGTGTATTCTATATTTTTCAGGGTTTTTTTTTTTGAGGGAGGCTTGGATGGCTATATATTTCCCCCTTAGGACTGCCTTTGCTGTATCCCATAGGTTTTGGACCCATGTGTCTTCATTTTCATTGGTTTCCATGAATTGTTTAAGTTCTTCCTTGATTTCCTGCTTGATCCAAGCATTCTTAAGCAAAGTGGTCTTTAGCTTCCAGGTGTTTGAATTCCTTCCAAGCTTCCCCTTGCAGTTGAGCTCATTTCAAAGCATTGTGATCTGAGAATATGAAAGGAAAAATCTCAATCTTTTCTATCCGTTGAGCCCTGATTTGTGACCCAGTATGTGGTCTATGTGCACTCAAGAAGAATGAGTATTCTGTTGTTTTAGGGTGGAAGGTCCTGTATATTTCTATGAGGTCCATCTGGTTCAATGTGTCATTCAATGATCTTGTTTCTTTATTGATTTTCTGCTTTGATGATCTATTACTGAGAGTGGTGTGTTAAGATTTCCTACTATTAATGTACTCATATCAATATGACTTTTTATCTTTATTAACAGTTTCCTTAAGTAATTGGTTCCTCCCATATTGGGGGCATACATATTTACAATTGTTAGATCTTCTTGGTGGGTAGTCTCTTTAAGAATGATGTAGTGTCCTTCTGTATCTCTGACTACAGTATTTAGTTTAAAATCCAATTTATCTGATATGAGAATTACTACCTCAGCCTTTTTTTGATGCCCATTGGCATGAAAGATGCTTCTCCATTTCTTCACTTTCAGTCTGGATGTATCCTTAGGATCAAAATGGATCTCTTGTAGACAACAAATGGAAGGGTCATGTCGTTTTATCCAATCTGCAACCCTCTGACATTTTATGGGCACATTTAGGCCATTCACGTTGAGAGTGATTATTGATAGGTATGTCTTTATTGATATCATGTTACCTGTGAAGTCTTTGTTTCTATAGATTGTCTACATATCTTTCTGTTCAATGATATTCTTAGGTATTTTCCTCTTTTATAGATACCCCCCTTAATATTTCCTGCAGGGTCAGCTTGGTGGTCACATACTCTTTTAAACCTTGCCAGTCTTGGAAGCTCCTTATTTCTCCATCCATTTTGAATGCCAGTCTTGCTAGATGAAGTATTCTTGGCTGCATGTTCTTCTCATTTAATGCCCTGAATATATCTTGCCAGCCCTTTCTGGCTTGCTAGGTTTCTGTGGACAGGTCTGACATTATTCTGATGGGCTTCCCTCAGTACATAAGGGATTTCTTCCTTCTAGCTGCTTTCAAGAGCTCCTGTCTAAAATTATGATTCACTGTTTTCACAATCATGTGCTTTGAGGTCTTTCTAGATTCTATGATCTTGGGGGGAGACCTTTCTGCCCCTAGGACATGAACGCTGGTTCCATTTGCGACATTAGGATAATTTGTTCAACTATATCTTCTAGTCTTTTTTCTTTCTCCTCCCCCTAGGGGATTCCAATAATTCTGATGTTGGAACGTTTCCTAGCATCATTTATTTCCCTAATTCTGTTTTCATGGCTTCTAAACTGTTTGTTCCAGGCTTCCTCCTGATCCTTTTTCTCTATCAGTTTGTCCTCCAGATCACTAATTCTATCCTCTGCCTCAGTTACCCTAGCTGTTAGAGAATTTAAATTAGATTAGAGCTCATTGAAAGCATTGTGAACATCATCCCTGGTGGCTTTCACTTCTTCCGTAATCAATTCCATTTTGTCATTAAAGGCTTTCTCCAACCTAGCTATTGCCTGGATAGTTGTTAGTCTGAATTCCCTTTCTGACATACTGTTTGTATCCATATCCAATAGCTGTGATGGAGAGGGCCCAGTCTGAATTTTTCTTTTGTTAGGCATTCTTCCTCCTAATCATTTTGGTGAGAGATGTCTGATCGGATGTGTAGCTGAATGTATCAACCATGGTGCAGGCAAGGTGTACCCTGGAATGCTTCTGAGCAATCCAGAGTCCCCACCAAAAAGAAAAAAAAAAAGAAAAGAAAAGAAAAGAAATAGAGAGAGAGAGAGGAAAAAAAGAAAGAAAGAAAAAAAGAAAAGAGAAAGCCCAGCCCTAAGGACCCCCAAAGGTAAGATTTATAAAGTATACAAACAAAAACAGACAGAGAAAAAGACGGACAAAGTAGATGACAAGGAATAAACAAACAAACAAACAAACAAACAAATAAATAAATAAAAGAAACCCGTCAAAATGTACCCCAAGTACAAGATTTATATACTACCAAAACAAAAACAAATACACAGAAACACTGACATAAGAAAAAGATGGGAGGGTGGTTATATTTTCTGTGTGGGCGAGGAAGGTTATTTTGATTCTTCCTGGATGTATCTTGATATCGTTGTTAAAGGACACAACTCTCCTGAGGTAAGTGGGGATTAAAACTGGCTTATACTTAGGAGTAGCATTGATTGGGGAAAGAGCATTGCCTTGAAGCTTATCTCTATATGAATATTAGAAAAAGAATTAAAAAATTAAAAAATAGAAAAACAAAAAAACACAGGTATATGTATCACAACAGTTCAAGTTAAAAGGTTATTATGGAATTTGTTGTAGTGAACATCTCATTGTGATGGTAAATATGTTAAAAATTATTTTTAAAAATTGAACAGAATGAGAATAGTGTGAATGAATTAAAAATAAAAGTCGTATCTATGAAGTAGTGGTGGTTGTCCTCGTGTTTTTTTGTTTTGTTTTGCTTTGTTTTGTTTTGTTTTGTTTTGTCAGGGGGCTGGCTTGTTGGGCTCTAAGGAAAGCGGTTTTTCAGGGTTTTTTTTTTTTTCTCCCCTTGGTGACTTTTGGCAGTTCTTTGGAAGTTTAGTGGAAAGCAAACTGCACCCAGACCTCCATTTCAGAGGGAAGCCTCACTCTATTCCCCTCTGGGTGATCCAGAGCACATAAATTCCCCCTCTGCCCCACTCAGATAACGTCCACAGTCACGGTCTCAGGGATCACAGGAGCTCTTGCTTGTGCCGTGGTGTTACCCAAACCATGAGAATTACTAGTCCAGAGAGCTGGCTTTCAGCGGCTGCCTCTGCTGTGGCTGTCTGGGCAGGTCCAAACCACCAGAGAGGTCTCATCCAGAGATAACACACTGAGATTTTAATGCTAGCCTGGGCTATCAGTGTTCAGACTGTCTTGGTCCTAGAGAGCACTGGCTAGTGCCTGCACAGACCTCTTTCAGGGGAGGGTGTGGAGTGTGACTCAGACCCTGGTCACATGGCACACGTGCAGAGTGCAAAAGGCTTTGGTTCTAGGGAGCACTGGCTGGCATCCACGCCAGACTCTCTCACCTGCACCACCACCCAGACACTCTCATGCATGCAGTCGGCTCAGGGACCAAGGCCGGGCTTCTTGGCTGCACTCTCTGGCTCAATGCCAGCAGTGGCCATCCTGGGTCTGTGGGCTTAATCCCCTGTCCCTAATCACCCAATTCCACCAATTTCCCCTTAAGATCTTTTGCTCTTTTTGAGTGCTTTCAACCAGACTCCAAGTTTATGCTGGTCCCCAATCACAGGGCATTCTCGTATTGGGGTATTACTTTCCAGTGGGTCACTTCCGGTGGCTCCTCCCCCGTTTTGTTTATCTTCACATATCAGTCTGATTTTCCCACTCTGCTTTACCTGTCCACTGGCATCTTGTGCCCTGTAGAGATCCAGAAGTGTATAATTCTAATCTCAGGCTGATTTCATGGGTGATCAGAGTTTTTCGGAAGATAATCAGCTCACTTTAGGGGACCCATTGAAGCAGTGCCTCCTACTTCTCTGCCATCTTGTCACCACCCTCCTACTTATGCATTTTTAATATAAATTTGAGGATCATCTTATCAATCTCTATTAAAAGTCTACAGGTGTTTTGATTGGAATTGCATTAAATCAAACTGTTTAACATTAGCACTACTATATTGTCTTCCAATTAACAAACTCTCTTTTCTATCTTTAATTTCTCGGCAGTTTTTTGTGGTTTTGAGTGCACTAGTCTTACACATATATTGATAAATTTATCTCTAAATACTTTTTCTTTTATGGTATTGTAAAAAATATCTATTTCAAATCTTTCAATACTAGTAGTAGAAATACAATTGATTAGTATAGTTTTAATATTGCTAAATTTATTATTTCTATCAATAAGGACAGTTTTACTTTTTCAATTCAAAATGATACATTTTTTTCTTATCTCATTACAGTGTCTAGAAACTCTAGTACAAAGCTGAATAGAAATGAAAGAAGATATCCTTGCTTTCTGATCTCAGGTGGAAGATTCCCAATCTTTCAACGTTAAGTACATAATTAGTTGTAAATCTGTTATAAATGCATTTCACAAGTTAAAGAAATATTCTTCTAGTTTGTTCAAATTATTCTACTCCTAGTGTCATATCAAATCGTTTTTCTGCATCTACTGAGAAAACCTTATCAGTTTTTCAAATTATAAATCATCCTTGAATCACAGGGTAAGTCAATTGAACAAATCAATTGTTCAAATTATTCTACTCCTAATGTCATATCAAATCGTTTTTCTGCATCTACTGAGAAAACCTTATCAGTTTTTCAAATTATAAATCATCCTTGAATCACAGGGTAAGTCCTTTTTGATCATGATGGATTATCCATCCTATATTTTGCTGAGTTTGACTTATTAATACTTCATTAAGCGATATTGGTATCTATCTCATTTTTTCTTTTCTGAGTCTTGTAATAGGATAATACTGGACTCATAGCATGTATTGGGAAGCATTGTCCCCTCCTTGTCTATTCTCTGAGTTTATGTAGGATTGGTATTATTTCTTCTTTAATTCACAGAATTTAGCAATAAAGCCAACTGGTCCTGGACTTTTTTTGTAATAAAGGTTAAGTTGAGGGGCACCTGGGTGAGTCAGTTGGTTAAGCATATGACTTCAGCTCAGGTCATGATCTCAGGGTCTTGAGATGAAGCCCTGCATCAGGGCTCCTCACTCAATGGTGAGTCCACTTTCCCCTCTCCTTTTTCCTATACCCCCCATTTGTGAATGCATGCATGCTCTCTCTCTCAAATGAATAAATAAAAACTAAAAAAGAAGGCTTAAATTAATAGTCTTTAATAAATATAGAAATATTATATTTTATATTTTTCTTGTGTCTTTAATTTGCACCATTTAAGTAATTTCCCCATCAAACACTTTTTAATTTACTGAAAAACTGTTTTATAGTATTTACTTATTCTTTTTATTTTTCATATTGATGATTTCCATTTTCTCTCTCTCTCTCTCTCTCATCAGCCTAACTAGAAATTTATTGACTTTATTGGTCTTTTCAGCAATAAATGATTTTACCAATATTTTATATTATTTTTATTTTCTGTTTAATTGATTTCTCTTTTTATCTTTATTGCTTCTTTTATGTTCTATAGGTTTGATTCACTCTTTTTTTAGATTTTTGAGGGAAAATTTGAGACAATTACTTTTTTTTTTTTTTTATAATTTTTTTTATTTTTTAGAGACAATTACTTTTAGACATTACTTCTTCCAAAACTATACATTTCCTTTTTGTCCCCTTCTACCTAGATACCAAAAATGTTTATATGTTCTGTTATTTATTAATGCAAAATATTTTCTAATTCTGCTTTAGATTTCTGATTTGACCCATTGGTTACTAATAATAATGTCATTTAATTTTCAAGTATTTGAAGATTTCTTAGATACCCTTTCATTATTGATTTCTCATTTGGTTTTATTGAGTCAGAGAAAATACTTTACATGTTTTCAAGCCTAGTACATGTGTTGAGACTCACTTTATGGACCAAGGCATGATTTACCTGGTAAATATTTTATGTATACTTGAAAACAATATGTATTTTGCCATTGTTAGCTATGATATATAAATGTCATTAAAGTTGAATTGGTTGATAGTGTTAAGATTTTTTCTGTTTTTAATAATTTTCCATTAGTTGTTCTATCAATTACTGAGAGAGAAGTATTAAAACAAAGTGAGGGTTTCAAAAGTGAGGGGATGGAGGGAGGGCGTAACAGGGTGATGGGTATTAAAGAGAGCATGTGTTGTGTTGAGCACTGGGTGTTATACATAACTAATGAATCATTGAACATTACATCCTTGTACTATACAATGGCTAACATAATAAAAAACATTAAACATAATAAAAAAAAATTTAAAAAAAACTAGCAATAACTTCTGAAAAAATAAATTTCCAAATATAATACTTTTTCTTCCTTTCATTTGTGTCAATTTTTCCCATAATTTTTGAAGCTTTTTTATTAGACATGTTTGTCTTAGATCTTCTAAAAAGCAAACATTGAGACATGAATAGAAATAGAAAAAATGTATTTGTGAAAATGCCTATGAAGGATAAAGGGGAAAAAATGCAAAAATCATGGAGAGTTTTCAGACCAGAAGACAGATCTGACAAATATCACTGTGAGAGGTAAGGAAGGGTATTGGGTAGAAAAAATCTTGGACAGTTGTGTAGTAACACAAAAAGTTCAATCATATGGATGAGAAAATTCTTAATCCAAGATCTCTCAAAGGAGAATGTCATATTTTACATGCTTTTTACATGTTTTCTTTACATGTAAAAGGAATGAATTTTTCTTAAGTCATTTGAGATATCTTTATATGTAAAGGAATGAATTTATCTTAAGTCCTCTGCCATGTTCAGTCATTGGCTTGAAGGAGCCTCAAAAATGGATCTCAGTGTAAGCATGGAGGTATGTCTAAGGGGCAGCAGGTAGGGCCTAGAGTAAATATTATGGAGCATTTTTCTTTTCTTCTATCTTGCCTGCTGATTCTAGTTTCTCTGTCATTTCTGAGTTTATTTCTATTGATTTATGTGTGAGTGTGTGTGTGTGTGTGTGTGTGTGTGTGTGTTAAATTCCTGATTTTTTTACATCTCTAGTAATTTCAGATTGGATACTAAGTATTATGAATGTCATATTGTTGAATGCCTGATTTTTTTATTCCCACTTAAAGAGTGTTAATATTGAGGACTCCTGGGTGTCTTGGTGGGTTATATGCCCAACTCTTGTGTTTCAGGTCATGGGATCAAGCCCTGTATTGGGCTGTGTGCTCAGCAGGGATTCTGCTTCTCTTCTTCTCTCTCTGTCCCTCCCTGCTTGCTCTCTTAATCTCTCTCAAATAAATAAATATAAATATATAAATAAATATCTTTCTAAAAAACTAGTGTTAGTATTTTTTTGTTTGTTTAATTTATTTTTTATTTATTTTCAGCATAACAGTATTCGTTATTTTTGCACCACACCCAGTGCTCCATGCAATCTGTGCCCTCTCTAATACCCACCACCTGGTACCCCAACTCCAACCCCCCGCCCCTTCAAAACCCTCAGATTGTTTTTCAGAGTCCATAGTCTCTCATGGTTCACCTCCCCTTCCAATATCCCCCAACTCCCTTCTCCTCTCTATCTCCCCTGTCCTTCATGCTATTTGTTATGCTCCACAAATAAGTGAAACCATATGAAATTTTGTTCATCAGTTTGATATTTTCATAACTTGCTTTATGATTTTGTTGGGTAAGAGCTAGAATGGCCTTTACCCTAGGACTAGTTTGGCCCTACAACCAAGGCCTGACCATTCTGAGGCTCTACAGATGCTTCAGTATTCAGTAACAATTCATCATTCTGAATCATGGAATTCAAACATTTCTCAACCCCACATAAAGTCTGGAAGTTATTTGGCTTAGAATTTCCTAATAATTATTCTTTCCCCAATATCATGACATATATAGACCACTACTCACCAAAGACTCAGATTAATACCATGCAGGTTTCTCCAGCTTTTTTTTTTTTCCCTTCAGCTTTTAGTTTACTTTTGTTTTTAATGTAACTCCCAACTTATGGTTCTGTGCTCTGCAAATTCCAGTTGCCCTGAGTATTCCATTTGCCTTCAAAAACCAGTCATTATCTCCTCAATTCAACATAGCCACATTGATCAGCTTGGGGTTCCCCTCCCTGAACTGCAGTCTTGGAAATTCTTCTAGGTAAAAAGTTGGGGCATAAGGTTCACCTCATTTTTTTCTCTTCTATCTGGACTTTTAATCTTACACTGCCTTGTTACCAATGTCTAAAATAGTTCCCTGATCTATATTTTCACTGCCCCCATTGCTTATCACAGGGTATTGAGTTCAGTGCCCAAAATTCTGCCATGGCCTGAGAAAGGAATCCCACTGAAGGGTTTTATCAAGAGAGAAAAGTGATGTCATATGTTGCAGTTTTTTCAAGAATTTACACATCAGTGGGGGCGCCTGGGTGGCTCAGTGGGTTAAGCCGCTGCCTTCGGCTCAGGTCATGATCTCAGGGTCATGGTATTGAGTCCCACATCGGGCTCTCTGTTCAGCAGGGGGTCTGCTTCCCTTCTTCTCTCTCTGCCTGCCTCTCTGCCTACTTGTAATTTCTCTCTGTCAAATAAATAAATAAAATCTTAAAAAAAAAGAATTTACACATCAGTGGCAGGAACAGATATTGACATAGTTAACACAAATGAGACAAGATTAAATGAGAAATAAATGCACAACAATATGCTTTGGAGGCTGTTACACCATTCATGTACTATCTTGTTTCTTAATTGCCTTTGTGTGACAGGTTTATCAATCTTCCCAGACTGTAGGCTTCTTTGTCCTTCTTCCCTTCAGCCTTTAAAATCAGTGCTAAATACATCCCAAGGTACTCAACAGAGACCCACCAGTAGATGGACTGTGCTTAGCTCAAGAGGCCAGTTTACAATCTAGAGCAGTGAAAGGAATCTGGCTTCTCCTTGACTCTTGAATGGATTGTCCCTACCATGAAACAGTAGCAACATTAGGAGCAGAATAATGGACATAAGAGAAGCCCTTCAAGGCCCTTATGAGAAAGCCTCCATATCAGAGTCACCATCTGTTAAATAAAGAATGAGTCAGCCATCACAGAGTGCATAATTGAATTCTCATCTGTTACATTCTGAATTATATACAGTAAAGTAGCTATTTGTTACCTTTTAATTATACATATCACCACATATTTCTTACTGTAACAGCTAGCACTAAATGCGCTGATTGAAATAAAAACAGTTCACTTGAAAGTGCTCCTTCAGCCATGTAGTCCCAGACAAAATGACCACCCTCTTTCAATCCCAGTAATTCATATTGTCTTAAAAGAATTATTCATATATTATTCATTATCTCATTTGTTTTTGTTATCAGTTCCATAAGCTAGCTGGACCAGAAGTGATTACTTAGGTGTCTGTCTCAACAAATTTAAAAGATGAATTTAACCATAGTTATACCTCATTAACAGTAGAGATCTTGTCTCTTACTTTTCCTTACATTAGAGATCAACATAGGTGTCTACTATGGATTAACTAGATGATTGGCTAGTAAATGGTTGAGTCAGTGCCACATGGTAAATTATATATAGCCAAAATATCTCTTATCTCATTTTAAATTTTAAAAATCTAGCCAAAATTTCTAAACTTTTTCCCACAATAGAAATGTTTGCAGCAAAGTAGATTATACAGGGGTGTACTAAGAAACAAAGATGAAATAGTGTTTAATATTTCTCCCTTTGTCACTTCCATTTATTTTTTAAAAGATTTTATTTATTTATTTGACAGACGGAGATCACAATTAGGCAGAGAAGCAGGCAGAGAGAGAGGAAGGGAAACAGACTCCTTGCTGAGCAGAGAGCCCGATGCAGGGATTGATCCCAGGACCCTGGGATCATGACCTGAGCCAAAGGCAGAGGTTTTAACCCACTGAGCCACCCAGGCACCCCTGTCACTTCCATTTAAATAGAAATCAGAATAGGATTTAAAGAAATAGAGATAAAAGAGTAAAGAGAGAGAAAGTGTATGAGTTCTCTCTTCTCTCTGGGCCCACTTGTTAAGGATATAATTTACACTGGTGGGAGGGCAAGTAAAAGCCCATCTCTTACACCCTATATAGAAAGAGAGACAGTGAACTATACTTGGAAAAAAACAGTGAAGTTGCTCCATCCCTAGGTGGCTAAGATGGAATTTTCAACCATGTAATTTGTTGTAGTCATTCCATATGAAAACTGTAAGAGAAACTTAACTTCCAGAACTTCTGTCCAAGATAGAGTCCCTAACACTTTCCATCTGCCATGGGGATTTCCGCATTCATTCCTCCAAACCCTAAATCCTCAGCTTTGATGGAAGATTCTAATTAAGCATTAAAGAAAATTTATCTCAGGTCACTATTATGTTCCTAACTTATGCTTCACAGTTCTAGAGCTCTGATTCTTCATTCCTTCTAAAAAGAGACAGAGTTTATTCTTTATCCCTTGAATCTGAGATGACATTAAAACTTGTTTTAGCTAACAAAAGACAGGTGAAGTGAAAATGTGCCATTTTCAAGCCTATGCCTCAAGAGGCTTTGCATGTTTCCTTTTTCTTGTTTTGAAGCCCCTACCTGCACAATAAAAGGATACCTGACCTGGCCTGCTGGAGGAATATGAAAGATACCCAAGAGAGCTAAGATATCCCAGTTTTGCCAACTAAGGCCACCCTAGATCAGCCACCTAAATACACAGCTGATCTCAGACTTATAAGTAAGCTCAAAAGATCAGAGCTACTCGTATGACCCACAGACTCATGAACAACAAAAAATGATTTTAAGCTACTGTATTTTATTTTATTAAAGATTTTATTTATTTGACAGACAGAGATCAAAAGTAGGCAGGGTGGGGGGTGGTGTGATACAGGCTCCCTGCTGAGCAGAGAGCCTGATATGGGGCCCAATCCCAGAACCCTGAGATCACGCCCTGCACCAAAGGCAGAGACATAACTCACTGAGCCACCGTGCCCAGGACCATATCTTCTTTATCCATTCATCTGTTGGGGGGGTATCTTAGCTCTTTCCACAGTTTGTCAACTTTAGTCATTACTGTTATGAACATTGGGGGTACAAGTGATCCTTCTTTTCACTACATCTGTATCTTTGCAGTAAATATCTAGTAGTGCAGTTGCTGGGTTATAGGGAAGCTCTATTTTTAATTTTTTAAGGAATCTCCACATTGTTTCCAAAGTGGTTGCACCAACTTGCATTCCCACCAATAAGATAAGAGTGTTCCCCATTCTCCACATCCTTGCCAACATTTGTTTCTTGTCTTGTCAATTTTTCACCATTCTAACTGGTGTAAGGTGGTATCTCAGTGTTGTTTTGATTTGATTTTCCCTGGTGGCTAATGATGATGAACACTTTTTCATGTGTCTGATAGCCATTTGTCTATCTTCTTTTGAGAAATGTCTGTTCATGTCTTCTTCCCTTCAGCAGATGAGTAGATAAAGAAGATGTGGTCCATATATACAATAGAGTAATACTTAGCCATCAGAAAGGATGAATACCCAGCTTTTGTGTCAACATGGATGGGACTAGAGGAGATTTTGTTAAGTGAAATAAATCAAGCAGAGAAAGTCAATTATCATATGATTTCACTTACTTGTGGAACATAAGAAATAGCATGGAGGACATTAGGAGAAGTAAGGGGAAAATGAAGAGGGCAAATCAGAGAAAGAGGTGAACCATGAAAGACTATGGACTCTGAAAAACAAACTGAGGGTTGAGAATGGGATGGGTAAGCCCAGGACTGGATTAAGGAGGGCACATATTGCATGGAGCACTGGGTGCTATAGGCAAACAATGAATCTTGGAATGCTACCTCAAAAACTAATGATGTACTGTATGGTGACTAACATAACAAAAAAGTAAAATAGAAATAAGTAAAGAAGGAGAGAGAAAAAAAGAAAGAAAGAAAAAAGAAAGAAAGAATAATAAAATAAAAGACATTTTACAGTATTTAAGAAGGACAATAGGGAAGGGAAAAAAAAGTTATTCATGATACAGGCAAGGCAACATGTTGGCTGCTTACACCCGTGAGAAGCTAGTTCTAGGACAATAGCTAGAGTAAAAAGTAGGCTGGGACGATAGTAGGTTGACATATCTTGTGTAATATCCAATATATCTTCTAATTAGTCTCTTAATCCCCAGGATAAATTAAAAACCAATAGACCTGGCAAGTAAGGCCCCATTTGTCTCACCAGGCACCCCTGAGTAGTCTCCATATTCCATCTACAGGGACTTTCTCCAAGGACATTTCTGTCAAATGTCAGAATTTTGTCAAAGATGTTCTTATTGCTTGAGTGTTCTTTATCCTTCTACCTGGAAATCTTCTAGCCAGACTTTATTTCAAATAGTACCTCCTGAATCCTTCTCTGATGCAGATGTAATCACACATTCTGGACTCTTCAATGTTGCTAACAATCAAAGAGAGATAGAAATTTGGTTTTATTTATATTTTCATTTTCAATTAACATCACTAGAGACAGACACACTTGATGTTCAATAAATTGTCTTTAATCCTCTGACACCACCTGGGTGTCCAACAATGCAATTCAATTCTGACACTATGTATCTGGAGTTAGCTTCAGTTACCATGAGTTAAAAATCTCAGTCCCACAAGACTGTCTGTCCTTAACTTCAGATGTCAGTGACAAGTTTCAGATCACCATACTTCTGCCTGACTGGCTATAATTTGAAAGTTCAAATGACCCCCTCTTCAGGTTCAATAACTTGCTAGAATGACTCATAGAACTTAGGAAAACATTTTCCATACATTTACTGGTTTACTATAAAAGGTACAGCTCAGGAACAGTCAAATGGAACACATGAATAGAGTAAAAGTATGAGGAAGGTGGGGATGCTGGTGGTGAGCAGAACTTCATAGCTCTCCGGGAGTGCACTCTCACAGTACCGCAATGTGTTCACCACCCTGGAAAATCTCCAAACTCTCTTTAAGGGATTTTTAAGGAAATTTTGTTACTTAGGCCTGATTGCTTAAATCATTTGGCCACTGGTGATTCAACTCAACCATGAGCCCCCAAGAAGGCAGGGTCTAAAGCTGAAAGTCAATTCTGTAATCAAGGCTTGTGTTGCTGGAGACCAGTCTCCACCTGAAGCTATCTAGGGACTATCCAAGAATCACCTTATTAGCATAAATTCAAGTCTGGTTGGAAGGGGCTTGTTATGAATAACAAAAGATGTTCCTTTTACTCAGGGAATTCCAAGAGTTTTAGGAGATCTGAGCTAGGGCATCAAGGACAAAAATCAAATGTATATTGCCTATTATACCACAAATGCCTATTTGGGTAAGTGAACAAAAAAAATGAGGGAAGAAGGATGGAAGAAAGGAAGGAAGGAAATGTTTCTGCCAATAATGCTGCCTCTGTCTCCTAAAATGGAAATGTTCGGCCAACACTGGCTCAGAAGCATCCTCTCAAAATGCTTTTTCATCAGTTGAGTATTGTGACTTCCAAATAAACCCATGCAAAAACAGACCTAACTGATTGTTTCAGCTCACAGCCCAACTGTGACCACTCCTGGGCCCAGAATTGGCAGGTATAAGAAGGATTCATGGTGGGACAGGCTGGCTGCTGATCTGCTAGAGTGGTTTGGGACTGGAGGATAAGCACTGGCTGCTCCAGCCCTGTCTTGCCTCGAAAATGCAAATGAGCCCCAGGTGTGGATGAGGTTGGCAGAACTGGGAATAATCCAGCCCCTTACAGGGGGGCACTAGTAGGCATCCTCCCATCAAGCCTCTTAATCTAGATAAGAAAGTGATGACGGTTTAGAGGAATGGACTTCTTTATCTTTGGCTATGGCCTTGATCCTGAACAGCTGCAAAAAATTCGCAAGAATAACCAAAATGTTATGTTTCTGTTTGTATGACAAGTTCCAATTTCTGAACCAATTAAAGTCAGAATTACCTTTATCACCATTTATTTTTCCCAGAGTGGGGGCAATTTCACACTTTGCACTTCTGTATGTGGCAGGAATGAAACATCATCTGGAAGCCAAAATGAATGCCAATGCAGAATTATAATGTAGATGAGCCCAGGGCAAATTTCCAATGTCTTTGTTTCTCCTGGGGGCTATATAGCCTTTGAAGTAAACCAGGAGGTGGGAGGTAGGATTCTTTCAGTCACACAACAGCTGACCAGTCAAATTTTTCTCAAACTACTTTTCTGCCAGAACCCCTCTGATGGATAATGTTAACATACCCGATTTGAGCCATGGGCAGCAAATTAGGCAAAACAGAATGAGAATTAGAATTCGTAACACATTTGCACCTTTTCTCTCTTACTTCTAGACATGAATCAGAATATATATGGATGAAAATAGTGTTGCTATAGGGAGCAACTCAAATTTGCTTTCATTTACACAATAAATAAATAATCTATAAACACTAGTACTTTATTACTAACAAATTTCTTGCAACAATTCTCATAGCTGTTTACAATAGTATTTTCTTTTCATGACAAAAGCTGAGAACTCTCATCTAGCAGTGCAAACAAGTTATCTTCCAAGGTCTCTTTAACCTAGAAAATCCAGAGGGAAAAATCTCTATATCATGCCCTGGTAAAAGGCCAACCTCAGCTTCACATTTCTGCAAGTGCTCCAGGAACTTCCAACTTGTGGTCACCTATGTCTTCAATTTTCTGCATCCTTTAGCTTGTGCCTTATTTCTCTGACAACACATGCTCACACACAAAGATACAGATGGGCTTTAGGCATGTGGCATATTAGAAGTGGTTAAGAGAAAATTCTGGAACTAGATGGCCCGAGTTTGAAGATAAACTCTGCCATGTATAGCTGAATGACATACTACATTTCCAAGCTTCCCTTTTCTCAATTCACATGGCTGCTGAGAGGATTAGATAAGAAAATATATGCCTTTTTCATGATAACTGGAACATAATAAGTTTTTGGTTGTTATCATCACCATTATAACTGAAGTTTTGAGATGAAAATAAATTTCTATTACAAAACAAAACAAACTTTAAAACTCATGAACGTGAGGTGCCTTGAGCACCCTGCAATTTCCTTCAGCCATCCTTGTTCTCTCCTCCCCTTTTCCCTCCCTTATCTACACTTTCCCATCCCACTTTTTGTTCATTTCTGATGCTAATTTAATATTTTCCTATTTTGAAGTCTTGCTACTTGCCAGCCAAAGCCTTATGATCCTACCTTCTTTCCCCAGCAATTTAACAAGGTATTTGGCTCAAAAAATGGCAATAATATTTCAGTTTTTGTGATCATTTTTCTCACCATACTCTACAAGTTGAAATCACAAGAGGTGCTAGTTCTACACAATTCCCAACTCACCTTAGCTATTAAGAAAATAGATTCTCAGCGGCAAGATGTCAGAGAAGTAGGAGACCCTGTTTCTACCAGTCCCCAAAGGTGAGCTAAATACCTACAAGAATGCTCTGAACACCCATGAAAGCAGCCTGAGATGTAAGATTATACACTTCTTGATCTCTACAGGGGCAGAAGGTCATCAGTGGAGAGGTAAAGCTGAATGGGAATGCATGGACTGATATCAAAGGATAAACAGAAGAGGGAGGGAGTCACCAAAAGTGACTCATTGGAAAGTAATACCCCAATATGAAAGTGTCCTGTGATTGGAGATGAGCATTTACTTAGAGTCTGGTTAAAAGCACTCAAAAAGAGCAAAAGATCTTAAGGGCAACTGGTGGAATCAGATGGTCATGGGCATGGGCCTAAGCACATAGTGCCAGCATGGTCACTACCAGTGACCACCCAGAACAGAGAGCCCTGCAGGTGCTGTAGGCCAGGGTCCCTGAGCCTGTGGATTTCTACTGCTTGCATCACCACTCAGACTGGGTACACTCCTGCCCACGCCTGAGAGAGCCCAGTATGTGTGCCAGCTGATAGTCTCTAGGCCCACAACCTTCTGCAACCTGTGAGGCCACAGGGTCTGAGAGCCCCCAACCCACACCTGAGAGAAGCTGGTGCAGACTCCACTCAGAGTCCCTTGGTGACCTGGCTGGTGCTGCCAGGTATGAGTGCACCCAGTGTGGGCGTGAGCTCCAGACAGCAGTCCTAACATTGACTTTCCAGGGTTTGGGCTCACCCAGACCAATATTGCTTGAGGTTTTAGTGGTATGGGGGTGCAGAGACAAGTGGGGACATCGGGTGACCACTGGGATGGTGGTTGGGGGTGTGCACCACCTGTGGGAGGTTGCAGGGTTCAACAGAGATTGCAGAGGGGGAGTCTGATGTGTTATGGACCACCCAGAGGGGAACACACTGAAGCTTCTAACTGAGGCAGAGGTCTGGAACAGAACCTCTAGAAAACCAGTTTCCACAGAGCCTAGGCTTTTGATACCAGACAGGATAACTCAGCCCAAGAAACACTGAATGTAAAATAATGCAGCAGTCCCTCCCTCAGAAGAGAAGCAAAAAGAACAAGAGGACAACCATCACAGGGTCCCCATAATGTAAAACCTCAACATCAGGGGGAAACAATATGTTAAACCCCTTAAAGGCCCCCAAACCTGTATATTTCATAGATACAACTTTTCTTTCCTTCTTTCTTTCTTTAAATTGATTCTCGTGAATTTTGTTCTTTTAATTTTTTAAATTTTATTTTATTTTCAAGATTCATTGTTTATGCACCATACCCAGGGCTCCATGTAATATGTGCCTTCCTTAATACCCACCATCAGGCTCACCCAACCCCGAATCCCCCTCCCCTCAAAAACCCTCTTTTTCTCAGAGTTCACATTCTCTCATAGTTCATCTCCCTCTCTGATTTCCTCCAACTCACTTCTCCTCTCATTTACCCAATGTCCTCCATGTTATTCCTTATGCTCCACAAGTAAGTGAAACCATAGGATAATTGACTCTCTCTGTTTTACTTATTTCACTCAACATAATCTCCTCTAGTCCTGTCATTGTTGATACAAACATTGGGCATTCATGCTTTATGAAAGAGGCATAGTATTCCATTGTATATATGGGGCATAACTTCTTTATCCACTCAACAGTTGAAGGGCATCTTGGCTCTTTACACAGTTTGGTGACTGTGACCACTGCTGCTAGGAACACTGGAGTACAGATGGCTCTTTTGTTCACTACATCTGTATCTTTGGGATAAATACCAACTAGTACAAAGTCATAGGATCCCTCTATTTTTAATTTCAAAAGAACTCTCCACACTGTTTCCCAAAGTGGCTGCACCAACTGGTATTTCCACCAACAAGGTAAGAAGGTTCCCCTTTCTCCACATCCTCTGCAACACTTGTTTCCTGTCTTGTTAATATTGGCCATTCTAACTGGTATAATGTGGTATCTCAATTTGGTTTTGGTTTGAATCTCCCTGATGGCTAGTGATGATGACCATTTTTTCATTTGTCTGTTAGCCATTTGCATGTCTTCCTTGAGGAAGTGTCTGTTCATGTCTTCTGCCCATTTTTTTTGACGTGATTATTTGCTTTTAGAGGGTTTGAGGAGTTCTTTATAGATCTTGGATATCAGCCCTTTGTACTGTCATTTGTGAATGACATTCTGTGGGTTGCCTCTTTGTTTTCTTGACTGTTTCCTTTGCTGTGCAGAAAGTTTTGATCTTGATGAAGTCTCAGAAGTTCATTTTCACTTTTTTTTCCTTTGCCTTTGGAGACATGTCTTGAAAGAAGTTGTTGTGGCCGATGTCGAAGAGGCTACTGCCTATATTCTCCTCTAGGATTTTGATAGATTCCTGCCTCATGTTGAGGTTTTTTATCCATTTTAAGTTTATCTTTGTGTATGGTGTAAGAGAATGGTCAAGTTTCATTTTATAAACAGATGTCCAATTTTTTTCCACTGGATATTTTTTCATGCTTTGTTGAAGTTTATTTGACCATAGAGTTGTGGATCCATATCTAGACTCCCTACTCTATTCTACTGGTCTATGTGTCTGCTTTTGTGCTATTACCATGCTGTCTTGGTGATCATAGCTTTGTAGTAAAGCTTGAAATCAGGCAATGTGATGTCCCCAGTTTTGTTTTTCTTTTTCAACATTTCCTTAGCAATTCAGGATCTTTTCTGGTTCCATACAAATATTAAGATTGTTTGCTCCAGCTCTTTGAAAAATGCCCTTGGAATTTTTATCAGAATGGCATTGAAAGCATAGATTGCTCTAGGCAGTATAGACATTTTAACAATGTTTATTTTTCTGATCCATGAACATGGAATGGTCTTACATCTTTTTTGTCTTCTTCAATTTCTTTCATGAGTGTTCTGTAATTCCTCAAGTACAGATCCTTTACCTCTTTCTTTAGGTTTATTCCCCAGTATCTTATGGTTCTTGGTGCTATAGTAAATGGAATCTATTCTCTAACTTCCTTTTCTATATTTTCATTGTTAGTGTATTAGAAAACAACGGATTTTTGTGCATTGATTTTGTATCCTGCCACATTACTGAATTGCTGAATGACTTCTAGTAGGTTGGGGGTGGACCCTTTGGTGTTTTCCATATAAAGTATCATGTCATCTGCAAGGAGAGAGAGTTTGACTTCTTCTTTGCCAATTTGAATACATTTTTAAAAAAATATTTTATTTATTTATTTGACAGAGAGAGAGAGAGAGAGAGAGAGATCACAAGTAGGCAGAGAGGCCAGCAGAGAGAGAGGGGGAAGCAGGCTACCCACTGAGCAGAGAACCTGATGTGGGGCTGGATCCCAGGACCCTGGGATCATGACCCGAGTAGAAGGCAGAGGCTTAACCTACTGAGCCACTCAGGCGCCCCCATTTTATTTCTTTTTGTAGTCTGATTACTGTTGCCAGGACTTCTAGTACTATGTTGAACAGTAATGAGAGTGGGCATCCTTGATCTGAAAGGAAGGCTGTCAGCTTTTCCCCATTGAGAATGATATTTGCTGTGGGTTTTTCATAGATAGATTTTACAAAGTTGAGGAATGTTCCCTCTATCCCTATACTTCAAAGCATTTTAGTCAGGAACGGATGCTGCATTTGTCAAATATCAAATGATGCATGCAATGCCAAATGCATTTTCTGCATCAATTGAGAGGACCATGTGATTCTGTTCTCTTCTCTTATTTTGTTCTGTCACAATGATTGATTTGTGAATGTTGAACCACCCTTGGATCCCAAGGATAAATCCCACCTGGCCATGGTGGATAACCTTTTCAATGTACTCTTGGATCTTATTTGCTAGTATCTTGTTGAGAATCTTGGCATCCATATTTATCAGGGTTATTCATCTGAAATTATTTTTGATGAGGTCTTTCCTGGTTTCAAAATCAGGGTAATGCTGGTTTCAAAAAAAGAGTCTAAAAGTTTCCCTTCCATTTCTATGTTTTGAAGGATCTTCAGGGGACTAGGAATTATTTCTTCTTTGAATGTTTGGTAGAATTCACCAGGGAATCCATCAGGTCCTGGGCTCTGGTTTTGGGGAAGGTTTTTGATCATTGCTTCAATCTCAACACTAGATATTAGTCTATTCAGGTTGTCAATTTCTTCCTGATTCAGTTCTGGAAGTTTATAGATTTCCAGGAATGCATCCATTTCTTCTAGGTTGCTTAACTTATTGGGATTTAACTGTTGATAATAATTTCTGATGATCATTTCTATTTCCTTGGTGTTAGTTATGATCTCTCCCCTTTTATTCATAATTTCATTGATTTGGGTCCTCTCTCCTGTCTTTTGGATTGATTTGGTCAGTGGTTTATTTATCTTATTGATTCTTTCAAAAAAACAGGTTCTGATTTCATTGATGTGTTCCATAGTGTCTCTAGTTTCTATCTCATTGATCTCTGCTCTAATCGTGATTATTTCCCTTCTTGTGCATGGAGTTAACTTAATTTGTTCTTGATTTTCCAGTCCTTTAAGGTGTCAAGAAAGCTAGTGTATTTTGGATCTTTCAATTTTATTGAGTGAGGCTTGGATGGCTATGGATTTCCCCCTTAAGACGACCTTTGTCATATCCCATAGGTTTTGGACAGATGTGTGTTCATTCCCATTGGTTTTACATGAATTGTTTTAAGTTCTTCTTTGATTTTCTGGTTGATCCAAACATTCATAAGCAGGGTGGTCTTTCACTTCCAAATGTTTGAATTTCTTTCAAATTATTCTTGTGGTTGAGTTCCAGTTTCAAAGCACTGTGGTCTGAGAATATGCAGGGGATAATCTCAATCTTTTTGTTTTGGTTGAGCCCTGATTTGTGGTCCAGTATGTGGTCTATTCTGGAGAAAGTTCCATGTGTGCTGGAGAAGAATGACTATGCTGTTGTTTTATAAGGGAAGGTTCTTTGTATATCTGTGAGGTCCATCTGGTCCAATGTGTCATTCAAAACTCTTGTTTCTTTATAGATTTTCTGCTTGGATAATCTATTACTGAGGGTGGCATGTTAATATTCCTTACTATTAATGTATTCATATCAAAATGACTTTTTGATTAACAGTTGTCTTATGTAGTTGGCTGCTCCCATATTGGGGGCATAAATATTTAGAGTTGTTAGATCTTCTTGGTGGATAGACCTTTTAGGAATAATGTGGTGTCCTTCTTTATCTCTGACTACAGTCTTTGGCTTGAAATCTAATTTATCTGATATGAGAATCACTACCCCAGCTTTCTTTTGGGGCCTTTTGGCATGAGAGATTGTTCGCCTCACTTTACTTCAGTCTGGATGTGTCTTTAGGTTCCAAATATGTCTCTTGTAGACAGCATATGGACTGGTCCTATCATTTTATCCAGTCTCCAACCCTGTCCCATTTCATGGGAGTGTTTAGGCTGTTCACATTGAGACTGATTATTGAAAGATATGTTTTTATTGACATGATGTTAACTGTTAAGTTCTTATTTATATAGATTGTCTCTGTAAATTTATGTTCTATGTCACTCTTGGGTTCTTTCTTCTATTATAGAACCCCCCTTAATATTTCTTGTAGTGCCAGGTTGGTGGTCACATAATCTTTTAGTCTTTGCCCATCTTGGAAGCTCTTTATCTCTCCACCTATTTTGAATGTCAGCCTTGCTGGATAAACTATTTTTGGTTGCATGTTCTTCTCATTTAGTGTCCTGAATATGTCTTGGCAGCCCTTTCTGGCTTGTCAGTTTTCGTGGACAGGTCTGACAGTATTCTGATGGACCTTCCTCTGTACACAAGGTATCTCTTCATCATAGCTGCCCTCAGAAGCTCTTGTCTAAAATTATGATTCATCAGTTTCACAATCAAGTACCTTCAGGTCTTTCTAAATTCGTTGATCTTGGGGGGTGCATTTCTGCCTCTAGGACATGAAAACTTTTTCCATTCCCCAGATTGGGAAAATTTTCATCCAGAATTTGTTCTACTGTATCTTCTAGTCTTCTCTCTTTCTCCACCCACTTAGGGATACCATGAATTTTGACACTGGAAGGTTTCATGGTGTCATTTATTTCCCTAATTCTGTTTCCATGGATTCTAAACTTTTTGTTTCAGACCTCCTCCTGGTCTTTATTTTCTATCAGTTTGTCTTCTAAATCACTAATTTGATCTTCTGCTTCAGTTACTCTAGCTGTTATTTAGATTAGATTGGATCTCATTGATAGCATTTTTAACTTCCATCTGGGTGGCTCTCATTTCTTCCCTTAGAGATTTTATGTTGTCACTAATGGTTTTCTCCAACCTATCCATTGCCTAGATAATTGTTACCCTGAATTCCCTTTCCAACATAATGTTTATGCCCATTTATAATAGTTCTGACATGGAGGGCATGGTCTCTGAATTTTTCCTCTGTTGGGTGTTCCTCCTCCTAGCCATTTTGGTGAGAGGTGGTTGAGGGAAGGTATAGCTGAAGATGAAAGACTGTGGACTCTGAGAAACACAGTGAGGGTTTTGGAAGGGAAGGGCGTGGGGGGATGGGTGAGTCTGGTGATGGGTATTAAGGAAGATGCATATTGTGTGGAACTCTGGCTGTGGTGCATAAACAATGAATTTTTAAACACTGATAAAAAATAAAATAAAATTACAATAAAAAAGAAAAAAAGAAAGTTACTGAGACAAATCTTAAGCATTCTTTCCACACACACACACATAATCAGGAGTTAACTGTTAATTATTTGTGGTGATGCTGTGTAAAGTATCTAATTTTTGTAATTATTTTATATTACATATATATATCAAGTTATTACATTACAGACTTTAAATATATACAATTGTATTTCTCAATGATCCCTCAATAAAGTTAACAAATAAATTAAAAAAAAAAAACAAAAGAAGAAGAAAGAAAAATTTTAAAAAAGAAAGATTCTCATTACTTCATTGTTGTTTTTTATTGGTGGTATCATTAACTTCAAGAAAGGGGATGAGGGTATGTGCATAAAACATCACCCCTCAATTGTAGAAATATGGAACAATTACCATGCCACTTCCAGTTTCCCTTCCTTTGTCCATAGGCTCTTCTGCCCATGTATAATACCCATTCTGTTCACTGGAAGAAAAAGAAGGTGACTATCTTGATGTCCTTTAATTTTCCTGACATGCCCATACAGAAGATGTGGCCCCTACAGGAAACCCATCAAAAGACAAAGGCACACTGCTTCCAGAGCTCTCTGACAACTCCTGCACTCATGGCTTATGGTCAGAACATTAACAGCAGGATATCCTGGTGTTTTCTTTTATACAACCTCAGCTTTGATCTGGTTTTCAGACAGCTGAGTTTCTTCTGCCCCTATGGTCTAGTTTGTCCAGGCCTTGCTCTGCAAAGAAAACCAGACCTTAGCTTTGGTTACCTGCCAATGAGAACAGAGCTTGCCGAGTTGGTAGGAAATATGAAGCTTCAAGATCCAGAAACCAAGTCTTAATATTTAAACTTGGGCAGAGAAATCAGAATTTAGGGAGCAAGTGAGAAAGAAATTTACAACATCCCAAGATGCTATGTAAGTTCTTCATGGAGAACTCTTGAATCATCTCAGTTTCTTAATATATTTTCAACCACCATATTTAATGTTTGTAAGTTCCTTGGATGGTCACACATTTTCACAGACCCTCTCTTCTCTTCCAGCTGTTCTTCATTTCATTTTGATGCTGCTTCAGACATGTTTTATGTCAGTCCATACCCTCTCCATCTCATTTAACTTTAAAGTTACAGCTGATGGTAGCTTGCCTTATTCTCAGAAGCCCACACATGTACAGTCTGGAAGTGTGGTGAAATTACTGACACATGGTGCTAATTTTGACCAAGGAAAAAGAGGTTCAGAAGATAAATTCTCTTCCCAGTCTATCCTCAGATGCACTGACTAAGAAGGTATTATTTGTACAGCCTCCTGGAATATGGCACTCCAATACAGAACAGTGTGCTTAATACAGTGTAGTAGCAGCTCATAACACATCCAGTGTTTGGTTCTCCTCTTTCCACTGATTCCCCCTCTTCACCTCACTCCTGCCCATTAGCACTGTGTCCCCCAATGATATAGAAGCACATGGTAGTGTATAGGAAGGATAAGGAAATGGATAAGAAAAGTGTGCACTGCCTTGCACCTAAACTGTTACAGATTTCCAATCAGTTTTTTTCTATCTCCAGTCTGCTTCTCTGCTTTTCACTATGATAGATTTTTTTCTTATTTCCATCTCCATCTGTAGTTTTTCTGATTTTCCCATCTTTCCACATGCCAAAGCCCAATGTATTGGACATATTTCCAATTCTTCTCCAGTTTGAAAACTGCTCCATCCATTTACCACCTAGTTCAAATAGAAGTCAATAAGTTCTCATCTAAGCCAAACCCCTTGATCACAAATCAGTCTAATGAGAGCTCTTGCCTGAGAAATTTTATAAGGGAATTTATTAAGATGTCCATTTCTTCTTCAGGGCCAGAATTTATAAGTTTTGAACCTCAGTAGCTCTCTATGGCCTTATTGCTCACTACATGGAGAAAGTACCCACAGTGAAGTAGAATGATGTAGAAAGAGCAAAGAGTCTTGGCAGCATTCAAGTCCCTGGTTCTAGAAGTCCAGATATCCCTCTGTACCTTCTACACCTTAAATGTTCAACACTGCCTACAGTTGTATGAGATACACTCATATCCCTCCAGTAATAATTTCCTTTGTTTACCTATGCAAGTTCAAGTTCCAGATTTGTTTTTCTTCATTCATTCATCCATTAATCCATTGAATAAATAATTATTAGTTGTCAGTTATGCTTCTAGGCTTTAGGGTGTGACAGAAAGCAAATCAGTCACTCTCCTATGTGGCATACAATTTTATAGGAGGAAACAGCCAGTTAGCAAGTAAGTGAAAGGAAAAAAATAATTTAATGCAGTGAGAAGCATTAGGGAGAAAATCAAATGGGGATGAAAGAAAACTGTCTTATTTAGACTAGTCTGGAGGCCTTTATGAGGAAGGGATGAATCACAGATGATAAGAAGAAACCTGTCATGCAATGGTAAAGCCAAATGGAAAAGCTATAAGAAGGGATTTGGTTCACTCAGAAACAGAATGGAAGACAGAGCAGCTGAACGCAGGAGAGAATTCAAACAGAGGACAGAGCCTTTACTTTGGCAACTTGAAGGACATAGTGAGGAGTATAGTGCTATCCCAAGAATAGTCCTAAGCCCAGCACACCTGACTGACTAACCTTCCAATACCACCTCCCACATCCTTTGAGCCATCCAGGTTAAGAGCAAAGTTCACCATTTTGAGAGTAGAGGTCAGAATCTCTCTGAGTGATGACATATTTTGACCAAGATTGGTCAAGAGCCATTTTAATTTTAGACCCTGGGGTTTGATTCCTATTTCACAGCCCCAAATTGGAAGATCACTGATTTTTTGTGATCGTCCCTCATCTTTTACTATCATGTCAGCATTTCATTTAAAAAATTTCTGCAGCCACATAATGGTTCCAAACTTGATTGTAACAAGCAGATATATTCATTCCCAGTGACACTTGCCAAGTTCTCTATTTGTACCTATGTTAAAATAAATGAGGATTATCAAAACATGCAGGCAGACAGGAAGATTGGAGGAGGGGTAGGAACTATGCAGGCAGAAGATGCCCATCTATACTCCCAGATCAACTTTCTCATTGGGAAAGAAGTCCTGGAATACCCAGTCTGGACAGCAAAACTTATCAGAAATATTGAAGCCTATGCATCTTTTTTTGCAAAGCATTAATACTGAATAATTTTAGTTTTCAGTTAACACGGTGTATAGGTATGTGCTATGTGCATGGCATGAAATATTTTACTTGATCCCTAGACAAATCCTATAAGATAAGCAGTCTTATGCCCATTTCAAATTAGGATACTGAGACTTCTTACCAGACCCCTTAAGTTCGGGTACTTGTTAGCTCACTGAAGCCTTTTCCTACTGAGCATTATGATCTCCTTGCTAACTGGGTTCTGGCCACAATGGCTGCTCTCTGTTCCTCAAATACTTAAATTAAAGTTTATTCCTGCCTCAAGGACTTTGCCATTGATTTTTCTTCTACCTGGACTTATTCACATGACCACCTTCTTCTCCTCATTCATTGTGTAAATTTTATTTTATTTTTTCAGTGTTCAAAGATTCATTTTTTATTTACCACACCCAGGGCTCCAAGTAATACATGCTTTCCTTAGTACCTATCACTAGACTTACCCATCCTCCCACCCCCTCCCTTCCAAAACCCTCAGTTTGCTTATGAGGTCACAGTCTCTCATGGTTCATTTTCCCCTCTGATTCCCCCAAATTCACTTTTCCCTTCCTTCTCTTAATGTCCTCCATGTTATTCCTTATGCTCCACAAATAAGTGAAACCATAGGATAATTGACTCTCTCTGCTTGACTTAATTCACTCAGCATAATCTCCTCCATTCCCATCCATGTTGATAACAAAAGCTGGGTATTCATCCTTTATGATGTGGTGTAATATTCCATTGTATATATGGACCATACCTTCTTTATCTATTCATCTGTTGAAGGGAATCTTGGCTCTTTCCACAGTTTGGTGATTGTGGCCATTGCTACTATAAACTTTCACTACATCTATATCTTTGGGGTAAATACCCAGTAGTGCAATTGCTGGGTCTTGGGAAGCTCTATTTTGAATTTCTTAAGGAATCTCCACACTGTTTTCCAAAGTGACTGCAGCATCTTGTATTCCCACCAACAGTGTAAGAGGTTCCCCTTTCTCCCCATCCTCTCCACACATGTTGTTTCCTGTCTTGTTAACTTTGGTCATTCTAACTGGTGTAAGGTGGTATCTCAATGTCGTTTTGATTTTAATTTCACTGATGACACAAAAATGGAAAAACATTCCTCATTCAGTTTTGTATTTGTTTTTTTTTTCCACAAATAAACCAATTTTAATGATATTATTTTGTATTTATATAGTGCCTTCTACAAGAACCTTTCATGCTTTAGAGACATTATAACTAATTAATCACCACAACAACACTGTGAAGTAGGTATTACTCTCATTTTACAAGATAGGAAGACTGAAACACAGA
This sequence comes from Mustela lutreola, assembly GCF_030435805.1. Classification (NCBI taxonomy): domain Eukaryota; kingdom Metazoa; phylum Chordata; class Mammalia; order Carnivora; family Mustelidae; genus Mustela; species Mustela lutreola. The sequence goes on along the minus strand of NC_081305.1, from coordinate 36,521,420 downwards.
GAAGTTAAGTGACTTGTCCAGGGCCACACAGTTAAATTCACTGAAGAGCCAGGATGTTATAGTGTCTTAGCCTCCATGCTCCCAGTTAAATACCTCATGGGGGAATCTTTATTGAAGAGTATCCTTAAGGAAAAATCAAGAGTAGTTTGTTTTCAATCAAAAAATCTCCTCTGAGGGGCACTTGGGTGGCTCAGTGGGTTAAGCCTCTGCCTTCAGCTCAGGTCATGATCTCAGGGTCCTGGGATCGAGCTCCGCATCAGGCTCTCTGCTCAGCAGGGAGCCTGCTTCCTCCTCTCTCTTCCTGCCTCTCTGCCTGCTTATGGTCTCTGTCTATCAAATAAATAAATAAAATCTTAAAAAAAAAAACAACTCCTCTGAAAGAAATTGCACCATAGATTAAGCATACCTATTGCCACTCTCTTTCCCATTTTCCTGTTTTATTTTATCCAGAGCTTATATCACGATTTAGCATTTTTGTTTATTTGTTTACCTTTTAAATTAGCTCACTATACCTCTAATTGTATGTAAACCCCATGAGAGCCAACACTAGGTTTATCTGTTCACCAGTTGTTCCCAGCACCTTGCATAGTGTCAGACCATCACAGGTACATAATTCTTATATATGGAACAAATGAATGAGTGAGCGAGTGAGTGAATGAAAGGGAGAGTATATGCCTAGAGTCACATAAACTTCTAGTACATTAAGCCCTAAGGCTACATGAAATGCAGGTTTGTGACAAAAGTTCTAAATGACACCAATTATTTTAAGCTATAATTCTGCATGTCAACATGCATTGATCCATTGACTCATTGTGATTGATCCACTAACTCATCCATTTATGCAGCAAATATTTATTGAGGTACCTACTAGGTGCTGGACACTATCTGAGGAGCCAGGGACATGCCCAGATGAAGAATCTGATAAAGTATCTGGTCTCAGAGAGCTGAGAGTCCAGTGGGATTAAAAAAAAAAAAAAAAAAAAAAAAAGATGTGCACTTGTTTTCATCTTAGCTTAATGTTAGGGAGTGATAAATTCTATGAGCAGATAGAGAGGAATAAGTGACACTTTTGTATACTGAGGTCAGGGAAGGTTTGACTAGAAAGGAGACTAAGTCCACGTGAATATCTGGGAGAAAAGAATATCAAGAATGTAGACCACAAGCATTCTTCTCTGAACTAAGAAACTTCTTGGTTGTCAAATAATAAAAAAGAAGTACAATGTAGGTGGAGCTTAATAAGTAAATGAAGGGGTAAGAGCTGATGTCATGGGGCAGGAAGAACACTGCCATTGAGGTCTGGGTAGGCTATAGTGAAGATACAATGTTTTGTTTTAAGTATAATGTCAGGCCTTGGGAGAATTCTGAGTAGCGGAAGACATGATCTGATGTGTACTTTAGAAAGATTACTCGGGCTTCTGTTGGAGAAGAAACTGAAGAAAGTCAAAGTAGAAGCTGGGCCTCTCACAATCATCAAACTGTGGAAAGAACCAAGATGCCCTCAACAGATGAATAGATAAAGATATGGTCCATATTCTCAATGGAATATTATGCCTCCATCAGAAAGGATGAATACCCAACTTTTGTATCAACATGGATGGGACTGGAGATTATGTTGAGTGAAATAAGTCAAGCAGAGAGAGTCCATTATCATATGGTTTTGCTTACTTGTGGAGCATAAGGAATAATATGGAGCACATTAGGAGAAGGAAAGGAAAAGTGAGTTGGGGAAAACTGGAGGGGGAGATGAACCATGAGAGACTGTGGACTCTAATTAACAACTGAGGGTTTGGAGGGGAAGGGAGTGGGGCTTATGTGAGCTTGGTAGGGGGCATTAACGAAGGCATGTATTGCATGGAGCACTGGGTGTGGTATATAAACTATGAATCTTGGAACACTGAAAAAATAAAATGAAATTTTAAAAGGCTAGGCCTTTCTATTCACACACCTTCATTAGATTGGACCCCAAAACCATTCATATGGAAGTCTCTGAACTGTCAGAACAGCTTCCTGGGTGGGACACAGCCATCATGATGAATCTGCCTTTTCAGAATGAGAAGCAAGTCACACAAGAGTTTGTGCTAGAGTAAAATATACAATTGGGGCATTTTTTTTTATGTATATAAGTTTGTAAGGTTTTGGTGAGGTTATTTATAGATCAGAGATATGCCAAAATCTAAATCTAGGAGGAAGAGACATCTATAATGAGTGCTCATGTAGATTGAAGACACGCATTAAGGTATTTTCCATCAGAATTCAGTGCTTTTCAAATTTGTTGCTTTCATGAACACTCTAACACCAATTATTTCTCCAACTTATAAGCCAAGGAATCCCTCATGAATTGCTTTTGTATCATTCCTTTCTGCTTTCCTAATGGACTGAACCCCAGCCTATGATTCAAAAATCTTTTTCTTATTCTTTCAGTTATTTATCTTTGCATCCTATATTAAGCTATTCCAATGCTGCCTATGGATTTTGAAAACATCAAGTGTCCATGCCCTGGAAAACTTAATTGGTCCCGAATCTTGTATGAGGAGGGAAGCAGCTGATTTAAATATAGGGACCTGTGACCCAGCACTGCCAAGCAAAGCTGAGTAAGTGGAGACTCCCGGTGAGCAGCTGATGTTACAGATTGTTTTAAATCTGTAAATGCCCTCAGGCAGGTAGCTAGGGGTACCAGCACTGTGGCTAAAGGTATATGAGCACTCTGTATGATCCCATCCACTCACCTCTTCCTTAGTCCTCCAACATACAAACGCCCTCAGAGTCATACACTCTGATCAGGATCAGGATCTCAGCCAATTACATTAAGACTGTGGGGGGTGGTGCTCACAGACCCAGTGGAGGTCTTCAGGACTTCACTTTCTAGCTGGTCACTGGACTTAGCCAGTCCTGAGGTCAAAAAACAATAAAATTTCTATGTCATTTGCTAACAATATGCTTTACTAACTACACTTATTCCATTAAGTAGTTGTAATTAAACTGTGGCAAGACTCAAAACAAGTGCTACTCCTCTTTTCCTTGCTCTCAGAAAGAAATATAATGCTTAGGTCAGAGAGTACATTCACCATTACCTGTGAGGTCTTTCACTCCCATTTGAAATAGCAAAACAGGCAAAGAACTGAGGCTCAGCAATGCTGGCTGTATTGTTCAGCACCAAAGAACCAGCTAATGTCATGATATGTTCTAGTATCCTGGGACTGCTGTAACAAAATACCACAAACCATTCCTCAAAGTAACAGAAATCTATTGTCTCACAATTTTAGAGTCTGGAATTCTAAATCCAAGGCATTATTGTTGGGGCCAATTTAATGTTAAAGCCCGTTTAACTATTAGGGCCTGCTTAGCCAGAGCAACTCCATATTTCCTAGGTAGCCATATTGTTGTTTACATCCACGGACTTCATTCCGGGAATAAATGCCCCAGTAGTTCCTGGTATGGTTCTGGGTATCGATTCTGGAAGTAAACGCCTTAGCAATAGAAGCCACATAACTTGGGTCTGAGGTTATGCCCTATAAAACCAGCCTGTGAGATTGGGAGGGGGTCGCTCTCTTCAGAGGCGGCCCTGGCCGGTTAGTCTAACTTCTAATGCTTGGCATAGAATAAGGCTTTGCATAACTTTCACTTTGTCTCAGTCTTGTTCCTTTGATAACAGACCCCAACAGTTATCAGGGCCATGCTGCCTTCTAAGCCTCAAAAGAAAATTCTCTTTGTCTATACAGCCTCTGATGGCTTCAGGTGTTCCATGGCTTGTGACAGCATCCCTCTAGTTTCTGCCTCTGTTTTCACATGGTCATCTTCCCTCTGTGTGCCCAATTTTCCCTCTTTTTTATAAGCACATTAGTCATATTGGATTAAGAAACCACCATACAACATAATTTCCACTTAACTACATCTGTCACAACTCTGGTACCAAATACAGTCACATTCTAAAGTACTGGCAGTTAGAGTCACAATGTATCTTTTGTGGGGACACAATTCAATCCATAGCATGGTCCAAACTATAAAACAGGTGTCTATACAAATCTATTTATTCCTGTCAAGTAATCTCCTACCACACTGGAGATGTTTATAAACCATCTCCAGTAGAAACTGCACTAAGATTCATTCTCATAGCTAGGGACTATACATGCTGGTTTGCCTTGAGAGTCTCAGTTCATGCCTGTAGCTCCATATAAGTACTGAGAGTGCCCTCTTACACCTCAAACTTGATGAATTTTGAACAATTAATTACATGATCTCCTACTTCTAGTATTTTTGGAACATTTCCTAAGTATCAAACAGTGTTAAGACAATTAAATGCATTGTCTTGGGCAATAACCTTACAATATAGTTACTATCATTATCCCTATCTCATATATGAAAAGCACTAAGCAGCCAAAGCCCTGAAGTTGGTAAGAAACAGAGCTGGGTTTTAACCAACCCTGTGTAGGATCTAGTCCTCCAGCTTGAGGAGTGAGGTTGTCATTCTGGGTCAATGGGACACATATCCTCCTCACCTATCAGGCAGGCTTTCTCTATTAGAGTTCAGAGGGTTCAGAAAAGGCACAATTTGGGAAGTATCATCAGTTTAAAATCTGGAGGTGCTAGCTCTTCTGCTCATTATCTTTCTGAACTTGGGAAAATTCCTTAACACTCCTATAATATTTCTGAGGAAAGAAGAAATGAACAGGAGCATCTTCTGTTCTTGCTTTATATTTCTATTTCCTTCTCACTGACCCCTGAAACCACACAAGCTCTACTGTGAATAAGGCAGAATGTGGGTCATCACCCAGAGGAGTCAGTTTCATCTCATCAGGGAAGCCATTAAACACCAAGACCTTCTCCTATGGGGAGGCAGAAGGATGGGCGGCGATGCTCTGGCAGGAGTTAAGATGCAGCATCCAGGGACATGGGAAGGGGAAAAGCACAGAAAGTGAATGTTCAAGAAGCCTTCATCACATACCCTTTCCAAGGTTCAGCCACTGTCAATTGGTTTGTCTCTTACAGGAAAGGAGTTCAGGAGGAAGAATAGGAAAGTTGAAAAGGGCAAAAATGTAAGAAAAATGGCTTGGCTAAAAATACCAAGCTTTTGCTTTGATTTAGAGCTTCTTTACTTTCATAGCTCATTATCTGTTTCCATCTCCCAAGGTGATTTTGGCACCGTAGACTGTCATTCTTCCTCTTGACCCTTTCCGCATTTCAGGTCCAAGATGTCTGAAACAATGTCTCTTCAAGCCTTAACTTCTTCACCCCTTTCTTCTCCTAATCTATCTTCTTATCAATTACACACTCTGGAATGGTCCTCTCTGAACAGCTATACCTCTCAATTCTTTCCAGAGGACATTAGTTCTTTCATCTCCCCAACCCCATCTGTCCCAACTGGCTCCAGCTGTGGGGACTCAGAACCCTCCTTCTTTCAGAACTATTCCTTTCCTAGGTCTAGGTATACAATCAGAATGAAAGCTGTCATTTTTTGGAGGGGAGGGAAGTAGACACATTTCCTAAGCTAAGCTAAATATAGATACCCAAAGTTGCAATAGTGATTGGTCTGGGGAAGGAGCAATGGCATAAAGCAAGCCAGTGAGAATGCTTTCTAGGAGAGCTGATGGAAGAAGGTCTTATTCCTTTTTGGGTATGAAGTGAGAAATAAACAAAGACCAACCAGAGAAGACTATTTATTCAGAGATTTCTATAGCAAGGGAGTCAGCTATCATGACTTGTGTTTTGGAAGAGACTGAGAGGTAGACAGAGAAATTGGAAAGTTTTACATTTGGGAAAAAGGAAGTCTTGAGGTGTGCCCTGATTGAGCACTGATTGGGGGCTGTTGACATGATGAAGCTGTAGGCAGACTAACTAGAAGTAGAGCATCCTATGCAATTGATTAGGGATGCATATTTGGCTTTATGTGTTTTGTCCTAACTTATAACTGGGAACAAAAATTAGAAAAGCTGTCAGCTATTAATCAAGTCTTGGCCATTCTAGTTTCCTGGATTGTTAGTAGTGACAACAATCTGACTTCCTACAAGTCTAACTTGTAATGGGCTGGTTTTCTGGGGTATTTTTTTTAATAGATAAGAGGGTTGGTTTCCTTGAAAGTTGTTGTAGGTTATGGGTTATGGGTTATGAGAACTATTTTTATATATGGTCTGGATATTGTCCATTTGTATATTCTGTTACTCAGTACTTATGAGGATGAGGGTTTAGAATTGTTTTTGACCAGGTTTCCTGCTGAAAGTGTAAGACCAACAGGCAGAAAGAAGCAGTGACAGACCAAGAGAGCCTTGGTCAGTTTCAGTTCCTATTTCTATTTCCAGCTATTCTAAGGATAGCTCATCCCTGACTCCCTTTTTGATTTCCTGAGTCAATCCTTCCTTTGATTTTAAGAGTCAATGTGTTCCCATTTTTAACTCTGCTAATTTGAGCTAGGTTACAATAAAGAGAGTCCCTCTCTGTTCACTTACTGATAGTGACTCCACAGTAATCTAGCCAAGTGTCCCTTTCTCAGTCCTTATCCTCCTTGAAACCCCTAAAATATAACACTGCTAATTGTACACCTATTCCGTGAAATAATACCTTGGTGGTTTTCTTTCCCTCTATAGCTACTCTGGGCTTCCTGGTAACCATATAAATCTTCTCCATTGTCTTCTCATGCCTGTCCAAGCATCTGCTCTTTCTCTGCATACTTTTTCCCTCAGGTATCATGCATGGCCATGGTCTCAATAATTACCTTTTGGTGGCTTCAAGATTCCTGGACCCAGTCCTTATTTCCCTTTCCCCTGTGCTCTGGGGTAAGCCCCTTACCCAACTTTTCATCTTTCATCTAAGGGCCCACCAAGTTGGCCCCTTACCCAACTTTTCATCTTTCCAACAGGCTCCTAATGTCTCCAAAGAAATTATGCAGCTTCCAGAATATGTGGCATTTCTATCAGAAACTGGGCTGTAGTCCTGACACTGCTGAAGCTGGAAATTTGGGATCATCCCTGGGCATCTACCCGTCTCCTCTTTTGCCCCTGTAGATATGGCAGAAATTGTAATCTTCATGATAAACAGTGTTAAGGAATTTTCCCAAGGCCAGAAAGATAATGAGCAGAAGAACTAGCACCTCCAGATTTTACACTGATGATACTTCCCAAATTGTGCCTTTTCTGAACCCTCTGAACTCTAATAGAGAAAGCCTGCCTGATAGGTGAGGAGGATATGTGTCCCATTGACCCAGAATGACAACCTCACTTCCCAAGCTGGAGGACTAGATCCTAAATCTTACAAATACAAATTAGAGAGTCTTGCCTTAGTTTATCCAAGAGTCTTTTACCAAGACTCTTCAACAAAAATTTGTAACTCTAGATCATATCTACTATGTATGTCTCTCTGTTTAAACCCAATTCAGAGAAAAAGAATGGCTCTCATGTTTGAAGGAACCCAGAACTTATCTAATACTGACTTCTACACAACACATACTGTTCTGTTCCATAGCACTGACTCATGACCCTCAAGCCTCAGCTCCAACAACTCAGTGATGGGAATTTGAGCATTTGAATGACTTTGGTAGTTCTGCATATCTTCCACTCATTTTTAAATTATTCCTCTGTAGCCACATAACAACTTTCCCAAAACATGAAGAATGCCCTTGGTAGGTCCCAATGATGTATCTTTTATAAAAAATGGGTCCAACATTTTCAGTTCTTCAGGTGGCATGATTTCCAGGCCCTTTTTATCCTGGTTCCTCCCCCTCCAGATTGTCAATTACCTACTTAATTGGTGCCTCCCTAACTGACTATACCACTCCATCTGGCATCTGAGCAGGACCAGGCAAAGTAGGGCTTTCTCTTCTCTTATTCTGGACACTCCGCATTTATTAGCACAAAGATCCCATTAACTACCTCAAAATCCTTTAAGATATAGATGAATTTGGACAGGATCCAAATCTTCTAATGAAACCATGCCAGTGAGAAAAAAGCTGTGGCAGCAGCATTGTTCTTCCACAGGAAATTTGTAAGGGCTTTTTTGAGTGGTGCTTTTAAGCTTCTCTGATATGACCAACACAAGTTCCAGCCTGTAGCAAGGACATATTTTGAGCTTGTTGCCAGGATTTTTATCAGATCTTGTTCAGCATCCTAAACAAGAAATGCACATCTTCACCACATCAAGGTATCATAGGACTCCTGTGCAGTTTCTGAGTTTTAGATCTCTTTACTGATAACAAAAACAGAGTGATTTGGGTTCACATATGTTGAGTTTATTTCTATTACATGCAAGAACACCCACCCAAACTGACCTCAGCAAAAAGTCCAGAAAGGTGTTAGTGTTTCATGAATATGGTATAAAGTTAAAGTGAAACAAGATATCTTCTTTTCAGATTTTAAATCCTAGGGTATCCTAGGTCATGTTTCCTAAAAGCAAAGACTGAGGGGGGGGGGCGGTGTAAGTGATTTATTGAGGAATGTGTTTGGGAGAGGATGTTAGGAAATAAGAAAAGGAGAAGAAGCAGAGTAAGAAAGGTTAACTCACTATATATCATATTACAAAACAAATAGCACAAGAAGGAGAATCTAGAAGATCTGTGCCCCTAGAAATTTTTATTTTCATCCATATTACTGTTTGATTTTCTCATAAGACTTCATTGTGTCAGGAACTTGAGGTCCATTTCTTTGCATCCAAAGGGCAGAATGGAGTTTCCATGACCTGAGTTGCAGTGTCTCCAGGAAAATATTTTACGGAGAACACAACCCTTATTTTTTAAATTTATTTTTTTATTTTCAGCATAACAGTATTCATTATTTCTGCACCAAACCCAGTGCTCCATACAATCCGTGCCCTCTATAACACCCACCACCTGGTACCCCGACCTCCCACCCCCAGGCCCTTCAAAACCCTCAGATTGTTTTTCAGAGTCCATAGTCTCTCATGGTTCACCTCCCCATCCAATTTCCCCCAACTACCTTCTCCTTTCTAACTCCCCATGTCCTCCATGCTATTTGTTAGGCTCCACAAATAAGTAAAACCATATGATAATTGACTCTCTCTGCTTGACTTATTTCACTCAGCATAATCTCTTCCAGTCCCATCCATGTTGCTACAAAAGTTGGGCATTCCTCCTTTCTGATGGAGGCATAATACTCCATAGTGTATATGGACCACACCTTCCTTATCCATTCAACCATTGAAGGGCATCTTGGTTCTTTCCACAGTTTGGCGACTGTGGCCATTGCTGCTACAAACATTGGGGTACAGATGGCCCTTCTTTTCACAACATCTGTATCTTTGGGGTAAATACCCAGGAGTGCAATGGCAGGGTCATAGGGAAGTTCTATTTTTAATTTCTTGAGGAATCTCCACACTGTTCTCCAAAGAGGCTGCACCAACTTGCATTCCCACCAACGGTGGAAGAGGGTTCCCCTTTCTCCACATCCCCTCCAACATATGTTGTTTCCTGTCTTGCTAATTTTGGCCATTCTAACTGGTGTAAGGTGATATCTCAATGTAGTTTTAATTTGAATCTCCCTGACGGCTAGTGATGATGAACATTTTTTCATGTGTCTGATAGCCATTTGTATGTCTTCATTGGAGAAGTGTCTGTTCATATCTTCTGCCCATTTTTTGATATGATTGTCTGTTTTGTGTGTGTTGAGTTTGAGGAGTTCATTATAGATCCTGGATATCAACCTTTTGTCTGTACTGTCATTTGCAATTATATTCTCCCATTTCGTGGGTTGCCTCTTTGTTTTGTTGACTGTTTCCTTTGCTGTGCAGAACCTTTTGATTTTGATGAAGTCCCAAAAGTTCATTTTCGCTTTTGTTTCCTTTGCCTTGGGAGAGATATCTTGAAAGAAGTTGCTGTGGCAGATATCGAAGGGATTACTGCCTATGTTCTCCTCTAAGATTCTGATGGATTCCTGTCTCACGTTGAGGTCTTTTAACAATTTTGAGTTTATCTTTGTGTACGGTATAAGAGAATGATCGAGTTTCATTCTTCTACTTATAGCTGCCCAGTTTTCCCAGCACCATTTATTGAGGAGACTGTCTTTTTTCCAGTGGAACCGAATAGAGAGCCCAGATATGGACCCTCAACTCTATGGTCAAATAATCTTCGACAAAACAGGAAAAAATATACAGTGGAAACAGCTTCAGGAGAATAGGTGTTATTTATTCTTTGAAAGTTTGGTAGAATTCCCCAGGGAATCCATTAGGTCCTGGGCTCTTGTTTTTTGGGAGGTTTTTGATCACCGCTTCAATCTTGTTACTAGATATTGATCTATTCAGGTTGTCAATTTCTTCCTGATTCAATTTTGGGAGCTTATAGTTTTCCAGGAATGGATCCATTTCATCTAGGTTGCTTAGCTTATTGGCATATAACTGTTGATAATAACTTCTGATGATTATTTCTACTTCCTTGGTGTTCATTGTGATCTCTCCATTTTCATTCATAATTTTATGTATTTGAGCTTTCTCTCTTTTCTTTTGGATTAGTGTGGCCAATGGTTTATCAATCTTATTGATTCTTTCAAAAAACCAGCTTCTAGTTTCATTGATACGTTCTACTGTATCTCTGGTTTCTACCTCAATGATCTCAGCTCTAATCTTGATTATTTCCCTTCTTATGTGTGGAGTTGGTTTGATTTGTTGTTGATTCTACAGTTCTTTAAGGTGTAGAGATAGCTGCTGTGTTCTGGATTTTTCAATTTTTTTGAGGGAGGCTTGGATGGCTATGTATTTCCCCCACCTTAGGACCGCCTTTGCTGTATCCCATAGGTTTTGGATAGAAGTGTCTTAATTGTCATTGGTTTCCATGAATTGTTTCAGTTCTTCTTTGATCTCCTGGTTGATCCAAGCATTCTTAAGCAAGGTGGTCTTTAGCTTCCAGGTGTTTGAGTTCCTTCTGAACTTTGCCTTGTGATTGAGCTCCAGTTTCAAAGCATTGTGATCTGAGAATGTGTAGGGAATAATCTCAGTCTTTTGGTATTGGTTGAGTCCTGATTTGTGACCCAGTATGTGGTCTATTCTGGAGAAGGTTCTGTGTGCACTTGAGAAGAATGAGTACTCTGTTGTTTTAGGGTGGAATGTTTTCTATATATCTATGAGGTCCATCTGGTCCAATGTGTCATTCAATGCTCTTGTTTCTTTATTTATTTTCTGCTTCAATGATCTGTCTATTTCTGAGAAAGGCGTGTTAAGATCTCCAATGGTTAGTGTATTCATATCAATATGACTCTTTATCTTGATTAACAGTTTTCTTAAGTAATTGGCTGCTCTCATATTGGGGGCATAGATATTTACAATTGTTAGATCAGCTTGGCGGATAGTCCCTTTAAGAATTATGTAGTGTCCTTCTGTATCTCTGACTACAGTCTTTAGTTTAAAATCTAATTTGTCTGATATGAGAATCGCTACCCCAGCCTTCTTTTGAGGCCCATTGACATGAAAGATGCTTCTCCATCCCTTCACTTTCAGTCTGGGTGTATCTTTAGGTTCAAAATGGGTCTCTTGTAGACAACATATGGATTGGTCCTGTCGTTTTATCCAATCTGCAACCCTGTGCTGTTTTATGGGCACATTTAGGCCATTCACATTGAGGGTGATTATTGATAAATACTTTTTTTTGACATCGTGTTACCTTTGAATTCTTTCTTTCTGTAGATTGTCTCTATATTTCTGTTCAATGCTATTCTTGGGCTTTTTCCTCCTTTAAAGAAGCCCCCTTAATTTTTCCTGCAGTATCAGCTTGGTGGTTGCATAGTCTTTTAAGCCTTGCCGGTCCTGGAAACTCTTTATCTCTCCATATATTTTTAATATCAGTCTTGCTGGATAAAGTATTCTTGGTTGCATGTTCTTCTCATTCAGTGCCCTGAATATATCTTGACAGTCCTTTCTGGCTTTCCAGGTATCTGTGGACAGGTCTGACGTTATTCTGATGGACTTTCCTCTGTACATAAGGATCTTCTTGTCCTAGCTGCTTTCAAGAGGTTCTTCCTACAATTATAATTCTTCATTCTTACTATTAGGTGTCTCGAGGACTTTCAAGAATCTGTTATTTTGGGGGGAAACCTTTCGGCTTCTAGTACATGAAGGCTGGTTCCATTCATGAGATTTGGAAAATTTTCATGAAGAACTTGTTCCACTATATCTTCTAGACTTCTTTCTTTCTCCTCCCCTTCAGGGATTCCAATAATTTTGACATTGGAACGTTTCATGGCATCATTTATTTCCCTGATTCTGTTTTCATGGCTTCTAAGCTGTTTGTTCCAGGCTTCCTCCTGATCCTTTCTCTCTATATGTTTGTCCTCCAGATCACTAATTCTATCTTCTGTCTCAGTTACTCTAGCATTGAGAGAATTTAGATTAGATTGGAACTCATTGAGACCATTGTGAAGCTCATCCCTGGTAGCTTTCAGCTCTACCCTAATATTGAAAACATGATCTCTGGTCGTTTTCAGATCAGCCCTAATCAATTCCGTTTGGTCACCCATGACTTTCTCCAACCTAGCTATTGCTTGGACAATTATTAGCCTGAATTCTCTTTCCGACATATTGTCTATGTTGATAGCCATTAGCTCTGTTGCAGAAGGTCCATGCTCTGTATTTTTCTTCTGTTGGGCATTTCTGCTCCTAGTCATTTTGGTGAGAGATGGCTAACGGGTGTAGCTGGGTGTATCTACTGTGGTTCAGTCAAGGTGCACCCTGGAATGCTTCTGAACAATCAGGGTTCCCCACCCAAATGAGATGAAAAAGAAAACGAAAAGAAAGAAAGAGAGGGAGAGAGACTGGAAAGAAAGGTGAGATAAAAGCGAAGGTTTAGCCCAAATGGACCCCAAGGTGAGATTTATGAAGTATACAGACAGACACAAACAAAAGGACTGATAAAAGTATATGACAAGAGGAGGAGTCAAGATGGTGGAGAAGTAGCAGGCTGAGACTACTTCAGCTAGCAGGAGATCAGCTAGATAGCTTATCTAAAGATTGCAAACACCTGTAAATCCATCGGCAGATTGAAGGGAAGAGCAGCAATTCTGGAAACAGAAAAACAACCACTTTCTGAAAGGTAGGACTGGCGGAGAAGTGAATCCAAAGCGACGGGAAGATAGACCCCAGGGGGAGGGGCCAGCTCCCGGCAAGCGGCAGAACAACGGAGCACAAAATCAGGACTTTTAAAAGTCTGTTCTGCTGAGGGACATCGCTCCAGAGGCTAAACCGGGGCGAAGCCCACGCGGGGTCAGCGTGGCCTCAGGTCCCACAGGGTCACAGAAGGATCGGGGGTGTCTGAGTGTCACAGAACTTGCAGGTATTGCAACGGGAAAACTGGCTACAGAGACAGAGCCGACAGTAAGCTCACAGCTTGGTATTACCTTGAACCGGCCGCAGGCTCAGTGAGCTCAGAGCGCAGCTGGAGGTCAGGCAGACAGGAGTAATTGGGCGCTGTTCTCTGAGGACACACTGAGGAGTGGGGCGCCAGGCTCTTGGCTCCTCCGGGCTGGAGACCAGGAGGCCACCATTTGTATTCCCATCCTCCGGAACTCTACGGAAAGCGCTCAGGGAACAAAAGCTCCTGAAAGCAAACCCAAGCGGATTACTCAGCCTGGCCCCTGGTAAGGGCGGTGCAATTACGCCTGGGGCAAAGACACTTGAGAATCACTACAACAGGCCCCTCCCCCAGAAGATCAACAAGAAATCCAGCCAAGACCAAGTTCACCTACAAAGAAGTGTGGTTTCAATACCAAGGAGAGCAGCAGAATTCCAGAGGAGGAGAATGCAAAGCACGGAACTCATGGCTTTCTTCCTGTGATTCTTTAGTCTTGAAGTTAATTTAATTTTTTTCTTTTTCATTTTTTTTCTCTTCTTCTGCTAAATTTTTTTAACTTTTACCCTTTTCTTTTTTTAACGTTTTTTAACTAGTTTATCTAATATATATATTTTTTTCTTTTTTATATTTTTCTTTTTCGTTTTCTTTTTTTAATTCTTTTTTTTTCTTTTTTTCGTTCTTTCTTTTTGAACTGCTTTTTATCCCCTTTCTCCCCCCTCACATTTGGGATCTCTTCAGATTTGGTCAAAGCATATTTTCCTGGGGTTGTTGCCACCCTTTTAGTATTTTACTTGCTCCATCATATACACTTATCTGGACAAAATGACAAGATGGAAAAATTCACCACAAAAAAAAAGAACAAGAGGTAGTACGAAGGCTAGGGACCTAATCAATACAGACATTGGTAATATGTCAGATCTAGAGTTTAGAATGACAATTCTCAAGGTTCTAGCCGGGCTCGAAAAAAGCATGGAAGATATTAGAGAACCCCTCTAAGGAGATATAAAAGCCCCTTCTGGAGAAATAAAAGAACTAAAATATAACCTAGTTGAAATCAAAAAAGCTATTAATGAGGTGCAATCAAAACTGGAGACTCTCACTGCTAGGATAAATGAGGCAGAAGAAAGAATTAATGATATAGAAGACCAAATGACAGAGAATAAAGAAGCTGAGCAAAAGAGGGACAAAAAGCTACTGGACCATGAGGGGGGAATTCGAGAGATAAGTGACACCATAAGATGAAACAACATTAGAATAATTGGGATTCCAGAAGAAGAAGAAAGAGAGAGGGGAGCAGAATGTATACTGGAGAGAATTATTGGGGATAATTTCCCCAAAATGGCAAAGGGAACGAGCATCAAAATTCAGGAGGTTCAGAGAACGCCCCTCAAAATCAATAGGCCCACACCCCGTCACCTAATAGTAAAATTTACAAGTCTCAGTGACAAAGAGAAAATCCCGAAAGCAGCCCAGGAAAAGAAGTCTGTAACATACAATGGTAAAAATATTAGATTGGCAGCTGACTTATCCACAGAGACCTGGCAGGCCAGAAAGAGGTGGCATTATATTTTCAGAGCACTAAACGAGAAAAACATGCAGCCAAGAATATTATATCCAGCTAGGCTATCATTGAAAATAGAAGGAGTGATTAAAAGCTTCCAGGACAAACAAAAACTGAAAGAATTTGCAAACACCAAACCAGCTCTACAGGAAATATTGAAAGGGGTCCTCTAAGCAAAGAGAGAGCCTACAAGGGTTAGATCAGAAAGGAGCAGAGACCATATACAGTAACAGTCACCTTACAGTCAATACAATGGCACTAAATTCATATCTCTCAATAGTTACCCTGAATGTTAATGGGCTAAATGCCCCAATCAAAAGACACAGGGTATCAGAATGGATAAAAAACCAAAACCCATCTATATGTTGCCTCCAAGAAACTCATTTTAAGCCCGAAGACACCTCCAGATTTAAAGTGAGGGGGTGGAAAACAATTTACCATGCTAATGGACATCAGAAGAAAGCAGAAGTGGCAATCCTTATATCAGATCAATTAGATTTTAAGCTAAAGACTATAATAAGAGATGAGGAGGGACACTATATCATACCCAAAGGGTCTGTCCAACAAGAAGATCTAACAATTTTACATATCTATGCCCCCATCGTGGGAGCAGCCAACTATATAAATCAATTAATAGCAAAATCAAAGAAACACATCAACAAAAATACAATAATAGTAGGGTACTTTAACACTCCTCTCACTGAAATGGGCAGACCATCCAAGCAAAAGATCAACAAGGAAATACAGGCCTTAAATGACACACTGGACCAGATGGACATCACAGATATATTCAGAACATTTCATCCCAAAGCAACAGAATACACATTCTTCTCTTGTGCATATGGAACATTCTCCAGAATAGATCACATCCTCGGTCCTAAATCAGGACTCAACCGGTATCAAAAGATTGGGATCATTCCCTGCATATTTTCAGACCACAATGCTCTGAAGCTAGAACTCAACCACAAGAGGAAGTTTGGAAAGAACCCAAATACATGGAGACTAAACAGTATCCTTCTAAAGAATCAATGGGTCAACCGGGAAATTAAAAAAGAATTGAAAAAATCATGGAAACAAATGATAATGAAAATACAATGGTTCAAAATCTGTGGGACACAACAATAGCGGTACAAGCCTTTCTTAAGAAACAAGAAAGGTCTCAGGTACACAACCTAACCCTACACCTAAAGGAGCTGGAGAAAAAACAATAAAGAAACCCTAAGCCTAGCAGAAGAGGAGAAATCATAAAGATCAGAGCAGAAATCAATGACATAAAAACCAAAAAAACAATAGAGCAAATCAACGAAAGTAGGAGCTGGTTCTTTGAAAGAATTAATAAAATTGATAAACACCTGGCCAAACTTATCAAAAAGAAAAGAGAAAGGACCCAAATAAATAAAATCATGAATGAAAGAGGAGAGATCACAACTAACAACAAGGAAATACAAACTATTATAAGAACATACTATGAACAACTCTACGGCAATAAATTTGACAATCTGGAAGAAATAGATGCATTCCTAGAAACATATAAACTACCACAACTGAACCAGGAAGAAGCAGAAAGCCTGAACAGACCCATAACCAGTAAGGAGATTGAAACAGTCATCAAAAATCTCCAAACAAACAAAAGCCTAGAGCCAGACAGCTTCCCGGGGGAATTCTACCAAACATTTAAAGAAGAACTAATTCCTATCCTCCTGAAACTGTTCCAAAAAATAGAAATGGAAGGAAAACTTCCAAACTCATTTTATGAGGCCAGCATCACCTTGATCCCAAAACCAAACAAGGATCCCATCAAAAAAGAGAGCTATAGACCAATATCCTTGATGAACACAGATGCAAAATTCTCACCAAAATACTATCCAATAGGATTCAACAGTACATTAAAATGATTATTCACCACGACCAAGTGGGATTTATTCCAGGGCTGCAAGGTTGGTTCAACATCCACAAGTCAGTCAATGTGATACAACACATCAATAAAAGAAAGAACAAGAACCATATGATACCCTCAATAGATGCTGAAAAAGCATTTGACAAAGTACAGCATCCCTTCCTGATCAAAACTCTTCAAAGTGTAGGGATAGAGGGTACATACCTCAATATCGTCAAAGCCATCTATGAGAAACCCACCACAAATATCATTCTCAATGGAGAAAAACTGAAAGCTTTTCTGCTAAGGTCAGGAATACGGCAGGGATGTCCATTATCACCACTGCTATTCAACATAGTACTAGAAGTCCTAGCCTCAGCAATCAGACAACAAAAGGAAATTAAAGGCATCCAAATCGGCAAAGAAGAAGTCAAATTATCACTCTTCGCAGATGATATGATACTCTATGTGGAAAACCCAAAAGACTCCACTCCAAAACTGCTAGAACTTGTACAGGAATTCAGTAAGGTGTCAGGATATAAAATCAATGCACAGAAATCAGTTGCATTTCTCTACACCAACAACAAGACAGAAGAAAGAGATATTAAGGAATCAATCCCATTTACAATTGCACCCAAAACCATAAGATACCTAGGAATAAACCTAGCCAAAAGGCAAAGAATCTATTCTCAGAAAACTATGAAGTACTCATAAAATAAATTGAGGAAAACACAAAGAAATGGAAAAATGTTCCATGGTCCTGGATTGGAAGAATAAATATTATGAAAATGTCTATGCTACCTAAAGCAATCTACACATTAAATGCAATTGCTATCAAAGTACCATCCATCTTTTTCAAAGAAATGGAACAAATAATTCTAAAATTTATATGTAACCAGAAAAGACCTCGAATAGCCAAAGGGATATTGAAAAAGAAAGCCAAAGTTGGTGGCATCACAATTCCAGACTTCAAGCTCTATTACAAAGCTGTCATCATCAAGACAGTATGGTACCAGCACAAAAACAGACATATAAATCAATGGAACAGAATAGAGAGCCCATAAATAGACCCTCAACTCTATGGTCAACTAATCTTCGACAAAGCAGGAAAGAATGTCCAATGGAAAAAAGACAGCCTCTTCAATAAATGGTGTTGGTAAAATTGGACAGCCACATGCATAAAAATGAAATTGGACCATTTCCTTACACCACACACGAAAATAGACTCAAAATGGATGAAGGACCTCAATGTGCGAAAGGAATCCATCAAAATCCTTGAGGAGAACACAGGCAGCAACCTCTTCAACCTCAGCCGCAGCAACATCTTCCTAGGAACATCGCCAAAGGCAAGGATAGCAAGGGCAAAAATGAACTATTGGGATTTCATCAAGATCAAAAGCTTTTGCACAGCAAAGGAAACAGTTAACAAAATCAAAAGACAACTGACAGAATGGGAGAAGATATTTGCAAACAACATATCAGATAAAGGACTAGTGTCCAAAATCTATAAAGTACTTAGCAAACTCAACACCCAAAGAACAAAAAATCCAATCAAGAAATGGGCAGAGGACATGAACAGACATTTCTGCAAAGAAGACATCCAGATGGCCAACAGACACATGAAAAAGTGCTCCATATCACTCAGCATTAGGGAAATACAAATCAAAACCACAATGAGATATCACCTCACACCATTCAGAATGGCTAAAATCAACAAGTCAGGAAATGACAGATGCTGACGAGGATGTGGAAAAAGGGGAACCCTCCTACACTGTTGGTGGGAGTGCAAGCTGGTGCAGCCACTCTGGAAAACAGCATGGAGGTTCCTCAAAATGTTGAAAATAGAACTGCCCTATGACCCAGCAATTGCACTACTGGGTATTCACCCTAAAGATACAAACGTAGTGATCCAAAAGGGCACGTGCACCCAAATGTTTATAGCAGCAATGTCCACAATAGCCAAACTATGGAATGAACCTAGATGTCCATCAACAGATGAATGGATCAAGAAGATGTGGTATATATACACAATGTAATACTATGCAGCCATCAAAAGAAATGAAATCTTGCCATTTGTGACAACTTGGATGGAACTAGAGCGTATCATGCTTAGCGAAATAAGTCAAGCAGAGAAAGACAACTATCATATGATCTCCCTGATATGAGGAAGTGGTGATGCAACATGGGGGCTTAAGTGGGTAGGAGAAGAATAAATGAAACAAGATGGGATTGGGAGGGAGATAAACCATAAGTGACTCTTAATCTCACAAAACAAACTGAGGGTTGCTGGGGGGAGGGGGGTTGGGAGAAGGGGGGTGGGGTTATGGACATTGGGGAGGGTATGTGCTTTGGTGAGTGCTGTGCGGTGTGTAAACCGGTGATTCACAGACCTGTACCCCTGGGGATAAAAATATATGTTTATAAAAAATAAAAAAATTTAAAAAAAGTATATGACAGGATAAAAAATATATATATATTTGCATATATGCAAATAAAGGAAGAGCCACTTCAAAAAGAACCCCGAGTGTAAGATTTATATACTCTCAGAACAAACACAAAAATACAGAAATACTGGTGGAAGAAAAAGATGGGAGAGTGGTTATAAATTCTCAGGTTGGGTGATGAAGTTTGTTTTGATTCTTCCTGAATGTATTTTGATATCTTTGTTAAAGGACTCAACTTTCCTAAGATAAGAGGGGATTAGGAATTGGTTTACCTATAGGGGTGACATTGATTGGGGAAAGGGGATTACCTTGAAGTTTAACTCTATATGAATTTTAGAAAATAAAAATTTAAAAAAGGAATAAACTAGACTAAACTAAACTAAAATTTTTTAAAAAGAAATTTAAAAAATAGAAATGCAAAACGAAAACACAAGTGTATGTATCAAAAAGTTCACGTTAGAAGCTTATTATGGAATTTGATGTACTGGACATCTCACTGTGACAGTAAATAGGTTAAAAATTATCTATATAATAATAAAAAATTAACTATATAAAAAAATGAGCCAGAATAGTAGAATCGAATTAATGATAAAAACTGTCCTATGAAGTAGTGATGGTTGTTCTCTTGTCATCTTTCTTTTTTTATTTTTTTTTTCCTTTCCTGGTGGGTTTTCTGGGGGAGGGGCCTGCCACGTGGGTTTTCAGTCAATGATGTTCTCTCAGTTAAGTCCTCCTGTCCCCCTCAAGGGGGTGGGCTCTGAGGAAACTATTTTTTTCAGGCTTTTGTTCTCTGGAGGTTTTAATATTTGTTCACTTTTTTTCCCTCTCTCTCTCACCTTGACCGCTTTTGATGGTTTTTGTAGGTTTAGAGGAAAACAAACTGCACCCTGACCTCCCTCTCAGAGAGAAGCCTCAGTCTGGCTGCAGAGCCCAAATAAATCCCCCCTTGGCCACTGGCAGAGCAGGTTCCCAGTCATGGTCCCTGGGGACTAAGGATTTTTTTGCTTGTACCCAAAACCACAGCAGTGGTGGCTGTCTGGGCAGCTCTAGACTGCCAGAGAAGTTCCAAGCAGTGATCACACACTGATATTTTCCCGCTGGCCCCGGGGTGGGAGTGCCTGGTCTTTTCGGTCTGAGAGCACTCGCTGGTGTTTTTGTGCACCTCTCTCAGGGGAGGGCGCGGGGCACGACTCTGACTCTGATGGCACGGCAGGGCACTCACGTAGGGACTGCAAAAAGGCTGTGCTTCTGTTGGCTGGTGAGGCTCCCAGCCCCTCACTGGAGCCGGGTGCCACGCACTCTCAGGCGCCCTGGTGGTTCAGGGACCGAGACCTGGTTTCTCTGCCGCACTCTCTCTGGCTCTGTGCCAGGGGTGGCTGTCCTAGGTCTGGGGACTTAAGCCCCTGACCCTAATACCCCGATTCCCGCAATTTCCCCCAGGTGGTCCTTTGCTCTTTTTGAGTGCATTCTACCAGACTCCCCAGTTAATGTTGGTCCCCAGGTGCAGAGCACTCTTGTATTGGGATATTACTTTCCAACGGGTTGCCTCTGGTGGCTCTCTCCCCCTTTTGTTTATCTTCCAATATCAGTCCGACTTTCCCACTCCACTTTACCTGCTCACTGGTGTCTTCTGCTCCAGTAGAGATCCAGACGTGTATAATTGTGATCTCAGGCTGATTTCGTGGGTGATTGGAGTTCTTTGGAAAGTAATCAGCTCACTTTAGGGTACAGGTTGAAAGGGCGCCTTCTCCTACTTCCCCGCCATCTTGTCTCTCGGGAACACAACCCTTTGTTAAATGCCTCAAGGAGCGCAACCTGTAAAATAGGCAGACACTGACAAACTGAAGCAGAAAAAAAAAAAAAAAGAAAGAAAGAAAGAAAGAAAGAAACACAAATAGGAAATCAGTATTCTATCAAGAAGCAATGCCAAGGTCTGGGGATGCATTCCCTCAGCCCCATCTCGTAAATCCAACATATTTTAGTATATGTGCTGCCGAAGCGAACACTCGTAAATCCAACATAAAGTTCATTGTTTTGCATGAAAAATCTTCAAAGAGCTGGAGCAAATAATCCAAAAAATTTGTATAGAATCAGAAGAAACCCTGAATCGTTAAGGAAATGTTGAAAAGCAAAAATAAAATGAGGGACATCACGTTACCTGATCTCAAGCTTTATTATAAAGCTGTGATCACCAAGATAGCATGGTACTGGCATAAAAACAGACACATAGACCAGTGGAACAGAGTAGAGAGCCCAGATATGGACCCTGAACACTATGGTCAATTAATCTTTGACAAAACAGGAAAAAATATACAGTGGAAAAAAATCTCTTCAATAAATGGTGCTGGGAAAACTGGGCAGCTATATGTAGAAGAATGGACTCAACCATTCTCTTACACCGTACACAAAGATAAACTCAAAATAGATAAAAGACCTCAATGTGAGACAGGAATCCATCAGAATCCTAGAGGAGAACATCGGCAGTAATCCCTTCGATATCAGCCACAGCAGCTTCTTTCAAGATATGTCTCCAAAGGCAAAGGAAACAAAAGTGAAGATGAACTTTTGGGACTTCATCAAAATCAAAAGGTTCTGCACAGCAAAGGAAACAGTCAAGAAAACAAAGAGGCAACTCACGGAATGGGAGAAGATATTTGCAAATGACAGTACAGACAAAAGGTTGATATCCAGGATCTATAATGAACTCCTCAAACTCAAAACACACAAAACAGATAATCATATCAGAAAATGGGCAAAATATATGGACAGACACTTCTCCAATGAAGACATACAAATGGCTATCAGACACATGAAAAAATGTTCATCATCACTAGCCGTCAGGGAGATTCAAATTAAAACTACATTGAGATATCACCTTACACCAGTTAGAATGGCCAAAATTAGCAAGACAGGAAACAAGTGTGTTGGAGAGGATGTGGAAAAAGGGGAACCCTCTTACACTGTTGGTGGGAATACATGTTGGTGCAGCATCTTTGGAGAACAGTGTGGAGATTCCTCAAGAAATTAAAAATAGAACTTCCCTATGACCCTGCCATTGCACTCCTGGGTATTTACCCCAAAGATACAGATGTTGTGAAAAGAAGGGCCATCTGTACCCCAATGTTTATAGCAGCAATGGCCACGGTCGCCAAACTGTGGAAAGAACCAATATGCCCTTCAATGGACGGAATGGATAAGGAAGATGTGGTCCATATACACTATGGAGTATTATGCCTCCATCAGAAAGGAGGAATGCCCAACTTTTGTAGCAACATGGATGGGACTGGAAGAGATTATGCTGAGTGAAATAAGTCAAGCAGAGAGAGTCAATTATCATATGGTTTCACTTATTTGTGGAGTCTAACAAATAGCATGGAGGACATGGGAAGTTAGAGAGGAGAAGGGACTTGGGGGAAATTGGAAGGGGAGGTGAACCATGAGAGACTATGGACTCTGAAAAACAATCAGAGGGATTTTAAGTGGCGGGGGGGTGGGAGGTTGGGGTATGGGGTACCAGGTGGTGGGTATTATAGAGGGCATGGATTGCATGGAGCACTGGGTGTGGTGAAAAAATAATGAATACTGTTATGCTGAAATAAATTTAAAAAAAAAACTTTTTGTGCAGTCTGGGCATTCACATGACAACCACCTAATTTCAGATCCAGTTCACCACTAATTTTGAGCTGCTATCAAATGCGACAGACAGGTTTGTTTCCAGCTCTCAGTAGACGACCTGGTCTGTTTTAAAATTTAACAGACAACACAGGAGATCAGGATTGAGGGGCATCACAGAAACAAAAATACTTTCTAACTTCCCAATGGGCAAACTTAATCTTTGTCTTTCCACCAGGTTACTCCTCAATTAAACATATGAAAGCAGAAAAGCTGGCACAAAGCCATACTAAGGCCATGCTGGATTTGTGTAGTTCACACTGATGACACAGCCAGCCCAAAGGGCCTAGATATTCCTAATCAACATCCTCCCATGCAGGTCTAGACAGTGCTTTCATTTCAGAGGATCTTATGAATGACTAGAATTATATATCCCTTTCTAAAAATATCAGGGGAGTCCTTTCTCAGGTTCTCTGCACAATCATTTTTTACAACTGGAAATTTTAAGTTTTTTGGAAAAAAAAGTCAATAGCCTAGAATTCCCATGACAGATTCCTTTGGACTGACACTAAGCACATTATCAATGATAGCCTCATTTTTGCTGGAAATTCCCCCTCCATTTCCAAGCAAAGAAAATCTCCACATTCTTAAGGAACCTGGATCTAAAATATGAATTAAAGCTTTGGGGACATCTATTTCCAGCTAGGTGCACAAAATAAACTAATGTATAACGTATTCAAAACATGCTCTTCAAACTCTTCTCTTGACACAATATAAGTGATCCTCAGCATCCCTCCAAGATTAGGGTAGGTGTAATGGGGTAGAAATAGCCAGCATTGTGCAATGTCAATATGAATTTAGACCACCTACTGTTCCTTATTTATTCTTATCATTGATTCTGTGAATTTTTGCCCATATCATGCAGCTAAATTCTTCCTAATATGACAAGTCCTTAAGGATTTATAGACATTTTCTCATGTTCTAACAAATTACCATGCTTGCTAGAGTTCTGGTAACAAGCCCAAGTGGAAAATGGTACAAAAAAATGAAGACACTATCAAAGTGATTCCTGGCTTCTGAGATGGAAATGAACACGAGTCATTTTTAGTTAATATCAAAAGGAAAAAGTTAAGTCACAGCCACATCTCAAGATGCGAGATAAAAACAAATTTAAGTTTCCTTCTATGCTGCCAGCTCCTAAAGATTAAATGTTGAGGGAGAAAGGAAGCAAAAGGAAATGTGAATTTGTTTATCCTATATGCTATATACACTCATCTCTATAATCGACAGAGGAATGTGATTTACTTCTCTATCAGTCTCTACATTCTCCCTGGTCACTATACTTCACCTCAATTTTTACTTTAATATTAATATCCATATGTTGACAAACATAAAGTTCTCTCACAGACTGAACATCTAGGATATTTGACTGAAACTGTTTCTATTTCTTCCAATTGTTTGCAGGCCCTGTGGACTTAGGCATTGCCAAGCCAGACAGCAGAAATTAATGTATTTAGTGGCCAAATAAAATATTTAAAGGAGTAAATACCTAGTAGCACAATTGCTGGCTCACAGGGTAGCTCAATTACTAATTTATTAAGGAATCTCCACACTGTTTTCCAAAGTGGCTGCACCAACTTGCATTCCCACCAACAGTGTAAAAGGGTTCCCCTTTCTCCACATCCTCTCCAACACATGTTGTTTCCTGTCTTGCTAATTTTGGCCATTCTAACTGGTGTAAGGTGATATCTCAATGTGGTTTTCAATTGAATCTCCCTGAGGGCTAGTGATGGTGAACATTTTTTCATGTGTCTGATAGCCATTTGTATATCTTCAATGGAGAAGTGTCTGTTCATATCTTCTGCCCATTTTTTGATATGATTGTTTTGTGCGTGTTGTTTGAGGAGTTCTTTATAGATCCTGGATATCAACCTTTTGTCTGTACTGTCATTTGCAAATATCTTCTCCCATTCCGTGGGTTGCCTCTTTGTTTTCTTGACTGTTTCCTTTGCTGTGCAGAACCTTTTTATTTTGATGAAGTCCCAGAAGTTTATTTTCTGTTTTGTTTCCTTTGCCTTTGGAGACATGTCTTGAAAGAAGTTGCTGTGGCTGATATCAAAGAGATTACTGCCTATGTTCTCCTCTAGGATTCTGATGGATTCCTGTCTCACGTTAATCTTTGTGTACGGTGTAAGAGAAATCCCTTACTTTTCAAAATACTGACTTGAGACAAAGGGAAGCATTTCTTGCAGAATAGGGCCACACTTCACGGGAAGGAAGCCTGCCCTGCACCATGCCCTCCCTGACTCACTTGTCCCGCTAATTGGCTTTATGTTCACTTCTGTATAACTGGTTAACTTCTCAGTTTGAATCACATATACAAGTTTATCTGAGTGCTTGACAGCCAAATTCTTATGTCCAGCTTTTGCAGCAGCTCAGAGTTGAGTTGTGGAGCATTCTCAATTGAGCTGAGTAGAACTTGAAATGACTTTCAGAGACAGGATTTCAGGGTTTTTTTCACCTATTTATTCCCCTTTCTCAGCTTAATAAGAAAATGACTTCCCATTCTCCTTCTGTATTTGTACAAATTTTTTTCCACATATGCTGAAATCATATCTGTATGTCAGAAAAGCCCAAGAAAAGTTATCTAATTTCAAAAAATTTATAATTGTGTGTGTGCATGCACATTAATTCCCTACAAATTTATATCTCTTTGCTCTCAAACAACAAAAAAAAATTATATTAAAAATTTCATACATTCCCCAAAGAAATTTTTGCCTGAGTAACCCAAATATTAAATGAAGAGGCCCTGGCTCAGGAGGCTTTATTAGGTCCCATCGGTCACCTGTCCTATCTTTTTTTTTTTAAATTTTTTAAATATTTTTTTAAAATTTTTATTAACATATAATGTATTATTAGTCCCAGGGGTACAGGTCTGTGAATTTCCAGGTTTACACACTTCACAGCACTCACCTTAGCACATACTTTCCCCAATGTCTATAACCCCAATGCCTCCCCACAGGCAACCCTTTTTGTTTTGTGAGATTAAGTCTCATGGTTTGTCTTCCTCCTGATCCCATCTTGTTTCATTTATTCCTTTCCTACCTCCCAAACCTCCCACATTGCCTCTCAACTTCCTCATATCAGGGAGACCATATGATAATTGTCTTTCTCTGATTGACTTATTTTGCTAAGCATAATACCCTCTTAACCTCTCCTATCTTTTAATAGACCCACTCAACCATAGCCCGGAGAGGATGTCTTGACAACTAGAGGTTAACAAGGCTCATGCCACTGTTATGATTGATTCTCTAATTCTCTAGAAGCTTGTTTTTAACAACTTCCAGGCATTCTGGATCTTAACACAAATAAATATTTACTAAAATGCTGCAGAATTCCATTGTTTCAAGTCAACTGAAAATAAATTAGCAGTTGGTGATCACGTTTTATAATATGATTCCTTGACAAGTACTATTTTCTTCTATTTAGTTTTGAAAACATCTTACTTTGGAGAAGCAAGTTTCAAAAGATTCTGTACTAAAATTACACATTTCCCTGGGTGGTCTCTCCATCTTCTTGTTGCTTCTGAACTTCTCAAGTAGCAGATTGTTTCCTGCTCATCTTTGTATCTTTCATCTCTGGCAAGTGACAATTGCCCGAGAAATGATTGAAAAAGGAAAGAGAAGGTAAGAAATTGATTTCCATTTGAGAATATATTGCAGGATATTTGGAGATAGAACACAGACTGGGGATTTTTCCCAACCTGGGCTCTGATGGTCACAAACTACACATGTTGGACAGACTACTTAACCTCCTTGGATTTTGGTTTTTTGTCTTTAAAATTTGGATGACAACAGTGATTATCTCACTGGGTTGTGATATTTAAATAATATCATGCATATAATAACTTTCCCTGAGACAGCTCAGCTTCCTGCCTACATTTGCTCTCCCACCTGCACCCATTTTTGTCAGGAGGTAAGGGTGTCTAAAGATCTGATAACATCAGCTAACCAAAAGGTCATGGGGCCAATCCTTGGGAACCAAGCCACAGGTATGTGAGGGTTTGGGAGAAAAGACATTCACTGCCACTCTTTGCTAATCCTTCTAAATGTCTTGACTGGTGAGCTTGTTTATAGGCTGATATAGTATCTTCCCAAGCCTCTGCCATAGTCCCATGCTAGGCATTAGACACAGTGTGGACAGGATAGAGTAGAGCAAGACCTTAGTCATGGGGAAATCCAGATCTCATCCAGTACTGCAAACTGACCATAATTCAGCTTTCATCTGGAAATGGACCCATCACCATGTCCCCATGCCAGAATGAATCACTGTTACCAGAGAGACATGGCCCACTGGGCTGAGAGAAGAATAGTGGTTCCCTCCAAAAATTGTGTATTTTTACTAGAAAACAAGGGAATAACTATTGTCTATCCTAATTCAGGTCCAGGTGCCAGGCCTGAGTCATACAGAGGGAGGCAGGCCTTAGTCAGAGGTTGTAAAGGTCTTCAGGGAATTTTACTGAACCCTGAGGGAGCTCTGCCTCTGAATTTGGATTGGATTTAAACTTCGAACAAAGATGGTGAAGAGGGGTTTGCTCCCTAGTTATCTGTGGAGGATAAATAAGACTTGGACTTCAAAAGTCCAAGGCAGCAATGCCTTGGGCAATGCCCCAGCATTCTTCCTGTAAGTACTGGTAATGCTATAGGTGGAGGGCAGTGCCCTCAAGGACTCTGGCTGCACAGAAGGAAGAGAAGACAATGAAAAATTTATACATGAATTCAGAAATTCCAGTAAGATTTCTGAAACACTAGAGGCAAATAGAACAGGAAATTGAGATTCAACATGTAACAGAAGATGAGAAATACATCTGGATTTTTCATTCCACCATCATCAATTAGTATATTACATATTTTTTCTCATTGCCCCACTTTTTGATCCCCAGGGCCTAGGTGTGTGGTTGTGACCACAGTGGCAATAATTGCTGTTGTTTACTATGCATTATTTGTGAGCACTTTTGTGCATTATCTCATTTAAACATGTCTGCAATCAAAAGTATTATTTTATCCTTATTTTATAGTTACAGAAAGAGAAGCTCAGGATGGTAGAGTGACCTACTCAAGATCACCCAGACAAGGAGCAGCAAACACAGCTTCCATACCAGTTCTGTTCTAGCAGCTTCTGCTCTCACTGCTAATTCTGCTCTCACTCCACAGAACTGTCTAGCATCTCTGATGGATCCTTTCCTCTCTATGGTCTCAAAATACATTTGCTTCATTTCCTATGGGTTTGACCTCCAGAAAAGGATATCTGAAAGAATGTGAGACTCTCAGCAAGAATATAAATGAAGCTTGAGGAAATAAGTAGACATCACAGGGCAATCAGTGGCCAAACTAGGGAGGCAGGCTGGTGAACTGCTTCCCACTTCTCTCCATAGAACAAGGGCAGATGAATATCTAAGGCCCATCACTCCTGTTTCCTGCTATGGAGAAAAAAACAGGACTGCTGGAGAACAGAGATCTTCTCTCTAGCAAAGCTAACTTATTTCAGGAGGGACCATTTTCAAGAACCTAAGCCTGAAAGGCAATCAAAGTTCTAACTGGTCAGCAATCGAGGGCATTGGATCTTACTAAAAGGAAATTATGACAATTTCTTTCCTTCACAGCCTCAAATTAAAAACCACTATATTATAATGATTTATTCCATCTTCAGGAGTGCAGTAATTATTGAACTGAAGATAATGGGGTTCATGTTAGGTAACAGAAAGAACTGCCCTTGTTCTAAGTGCTTGTTAATGAACAATGTGGCATAGTCAACTAAGATCCAGAAAAGAACCATGGCAGCCAGTGATTGGTGGGCTTATTGCTGGATCTAATTTTTGTTATTGGGTCAGTAAAGGAAGGAAGCAAATAGTTTGCAAATGGGAGGGAAGGAAATTACAAATTAGAGGAAAGTAAATCACCTTTTGAGCTCAGAGCTTTTCAATTGAGGCTTTGGTTAATGTAGGTGACAACACTTTCTTCCTGCTACTTTGCTTGTGGTTATCAGGAGCCATTTATAATACTCCCATTTTGTCTGTTAAAATACATTTTAATTGAAAAATCAGTTGTCCATAAAATTATTATCATCAATTCACATCCCACCAAAGGGCTGCATTATGACCATAAAACAATTTGTAAGTGGATTCATTTTACCCACTAAATCACTTTACATCATGTTGTGAACAGAATGATTAAAGCAAGTTAGCATTTTGTTGGCAAAGTAATTACATTATTACGTATTTCACCCACACAGATACTTATACAACTGAGTCCATTTGTCTTGTTGACAGGACATCTATATGTATTGGACAGAATGTATTTTATTTAGTAGATGCAATTAATTTTATTCACCAAACACTTTTAAATTTAAGCTAAATTTTTGTCACAGGAATAGATTTGATTATGGGACAAAATTAATCTTGTCTACATGATCTGTGCTCATAAAATTTCTCCAAACAACTATACAAGTTTGCAAACAAATAAACAAAGCAAGGAAAGAATAATGAACAAGGGTAAAACAAGAGGCTTAAGAAAATGTTCTTCTTAGGCCCATTTCTTTAACTATTCTATGTATCCAGGGGGAATAAAATCCAAGGATACCTTGATAATGTGGGTAGAAATAGTGGCAGACAAAGAGGAGTTTCTTCACTGAGAATAACTGTGCTGGGAATATGTTGAGCACAGGCAGTTCTTTAAAAAGGACCATGTACAACTACTTGAGTAGCTATTGCACCGGTGTCTTTTCATCACCAACTGCCTTCAGTGCTAAGTGGCAGGTGTCAGGTTTTGGGTTAAGTCAGGAACTAAGAGGCAGCAATCCACTGAAAACCTCAAGGAATCCCTATTGGGCCCCAAGCTGTAGTACAGGAAGCTCTGTCATAAAAGTTATCCAAAATTATTTTCTTAAAACCAAACATGAAGACCAGAATATGGTTTGTCCTAATCAGGGACTTCAATCCCACTGTTTGCCTCTAGAATTTCCAGGTTTAGAAGTGTAAAGTCTTTCTTACTTGGGCTGGTCTCCTTGTCCAGGACCTTAGCAGACATCAGGGGGCAGGAAAACATGTCTCGATACCCCCAAGGCCCCCACAGTATAGGGAAGTCATTCTAGAAAGAAGAGACTCTGGATTCATTAACCCATTATTATACTTGTATTTTCTAAGCACTCCTTCTTTCATAAGAGATTCCTGGTTGAACAAAACTCTGCCCTGAGGCAGCTGATAATCTGTGGGAGGAATCAGACTGGTAAATAGGAAATTAATGTAGTGAGAGAGTTCCTGGTGGTAATGGAAAGTTCTTTATCTTGATTGTTGTGGCTTGTAATAATCTCTATTATTAAAGAAAAAAAATTGTTTTTGATATTTGTTTATGTCATAAGGCAGATTTTACTCATGGGGACTATTGGGATAGATACAGAGATTACTAAAATAGCATTCTGCTATATGGAAGAGAGTTTGGATTTGACTCTGAATATAACAAGATAAAGTGGTAGTTTATAGCCAAGAAGCAGGATCAGGGAGTGGGGAGGGACAGTGGATAGAAAATTTCTAAGAGGAAGTATTATGGGTAAGGTGAAATTCTTGCTGAAGTCAGGTCAGGATGATCAGACATCTGGGGGATGGTGAAGATAAGGAATTTGGTCAGATATTAAGGGTGATCAGATATGGAAGGTGGAAGATTATGGCCAAACTAAGAGGAAACAGTCAAAAAAACAAAGAGGCAACCCACGGAATGGGAGAAGATATTTGCAAATGACAGTACAGACAAAAGGTCGATATCCAGGATCTATAATGAACTCCTCAAACTCAACACACACAAAAGAGGCAATCATATAAAAAAATGGGCAGAAGATATGAACAGACACTTCTCCAATGAAGACATACAAATGGCTATCAGACACATGAAAAAATGGTCATCATCACTAGCCATCAGGGAGATTCAAATTAAAACCACATTGAGATATCACCTTATACCAGTTAGAATGGCCAAAATTAACAAGACAGTATTCTTGTTAAAACTGGGCTCTTGAAGGCATGTCTGTCCATGGAAGGGGCCTAGTTGAAAAGAACTCAGAGAAGCCTGACTAGAATGTAGTTAAGGAGAAAATCTTTATTACTACACATGTGATAAAATGTCACAGAACTATGCACAAAAATACACACAAATTAGTGTATGGAGAAACTAGTAAAATCTGAGTAATATCTAGTTTATAGTTAATTATATGATAATGTCTGTGTCCCAGTTTTGAGAATGTTCTGTAGTTATAGAAAATATTACCACTCAGGAAGCTAATGATAAATATGCTTCTGTACTATTTTTGCAACATCTCTGAAACTAATCCTATTTCCAAATAAAACAGAAAATAAAAATATTGGGAAGGAAGCAATGTGGTGGAGAAATGCAGAGGGCTTTATAAATACAGAGAAATGCTTGGGGTGCCTGGGTGGCTCAGTCAGTTAACTACCCAACTTTTGTTGATTTCAGCTCAGATCATGACCTCAGGATTCTGAGATCAAGCCCTACATTGGCCTCTACACTGGCTGCAAAACCTTCTTAAGATTGCCTCTCTCCTGAAGCACCTGGGTGTCTTAGTTAATTAAGCATCTGTCTTTGGCCCAGGTCATAATCTCAGGGTCCTGGGATTGAGCCTTGCATCAGGCTCTCTGCTCAGCAGGGAGCCTGCTTCTCCATCTCCCTCTCCTGCCTGCCACTCTGCTGACTTGTGTTCTTTCTCTCTCTCTCTCTCTCTCTCTCTCTCCCTGTCAAATAAATGAGTAAAATCTTTAAAAAAAAAAATTCTCTCTCTCCCTCCCTTCTGCCCCTCCCCTTAAAAAAAAAAGTATATATATATATATATATATATATATATATATATATATATATATATAATTACAGAGAAATTCTTGACTCTTGGTGGCAACAGAGAAGATGCTCTGAAGGAAATAATATCTTCCCAAGGGATGAAATTTAAGTGCTTAAAGGTATGAGCAGCATGGGGAAGAAAGTGAAGCTTGGCTGTACCAGAGAACAAGAATGGAGGCCAATGTAATATATATCAACATTCAAAGCATTCAGATGCTAATTATTTTATAAGACTGGCAAAGTTTTGGCTAAACTGAGACTTAAACGATATTTAGGACAAAGAAACGTCAGGATTGGAGGAAAAGGAGTCCTTGAGACCTGAGGAGTGCTGAAAGGATGAATGGAGGATCCCTATCTTGCAGTCAGATGGTTACTGGGTACCTGCAACAAGCCAAGTATATGGTCTGTGGAGCTAGAGTGGTCACCATGTCATAACATGGCCCTCACTGCCATACCCCGTTCACTGGCTTCCTTGAGCTTAGCGACACCTGTGTCTCTATGTTTCTTCCCCACAAAACAGGTCTGTGAATCACCAGGTTTACACACTTCACAGCACTCACCAAAGCACATACCCTCCCCAATGTCCATAATACCACCCCCTTCTCCCAAACCCCCTCCCCCCAGCAACCCTCAGTTTGTTTTGTGAGATTAAGAGTCACTTATGGGGACGCCTGGGTGGCTCAGTTGGTTGGACGACTGCCTTCGGCTCAGGTCATGATCCCGGAGTCCTGGGATCGAGTCCCACATCGGGCTCCCAGCTGCATGGAGAGTCTGCTTCTCCCTCTGACCTTCTCCTCGTTCATGCTCTCTCCCTCACTGTCTCTCTCTCAAATAAATAAATAAAATCTTTAAAAAAAAAAAAAAAAAAAAAAAAGAGTCACTTATGGTTTGTCTCCCTCCCAATCCCATCTTCTTTCATTTATTCTTCTCGTACCCACTTAAGCCCTCATGTTGCAACACCACTTCCTCATATCAGGGAGATCATATGATAGTTGTCTTTCTCCACCTGACTTATTTCGCTAAGCATGATACGCTCTAGTTCCATCCATGTTGTCGCAAATGGCAAGATTTCATTTCTTTTGATGGCTGCATAGTATTCCATTGTGTATATATACCACATCTTCTTGATCCATTCATCTGTTGATGGACATCTAGGTTCTTTCCATAGTTTGGCTATTGTGGACATTGCTGCTATAAACATTCGAGTACACGTGCCCCTTTGGATCACTACGTTTGTATCTTTGGGGTAAATACCCAATAGTGCAATTGCTGGGTCATAGGGCAGTTCTTTAAAGCTAGGTTTTAAAGAAAATTATGCTTTTTAGCCCTAACCTCATCATTGAAAATTAAACAAAAAATTCCAAAACCCAAAATCATGAGCAGGAGGCATTCCATGAGTCTAAATAGAAATGTTGTCTCTCTTGATTTTATGAAAATAAAAACACTCACCACAAAAAGAATTGCACAGTTATACCATACGTGAAAGTAGATTTTATCGGTTGTTGGCTAAGCCTTCCTGACACCAAACCATCTAGCCAATGCATTCAGAGTCCTGGTCAGTCGCCACATATTTGACAGGTAAGACAGTGAAAACAAGTTTCCTTCAAAAGTCAGAGTTTCTGATGCTATACAGACATCAACCCTCACTACCCATCACTATCACTGGGAGTGCACATTAAAAATAAGATGCCCAGGAGACAATCCAACATGGTGATGAAGAAAGACCCTGTATTTGTCTCCTCCCATGAATATATTAAATCTATACCCACACATAGATCAATTCTTACTAAAGAAAACTGAGAGCTGATTGAACAACTACTATACAATGAATAACAGAGGGACCACCTAGAGAAGAGTAGGAAAGGCAGAGATATGGTGAAGACTGGAACCCAACCCCAACACAGTGACCTGAATTAAGGAGGGATATCACAGAGGGGCTCATGTGAAGACTTGTGTGTTCTCAGTCACATCAAAAAACAAACTATAGTTTAAAAGACAAAGAGATGGTAATCTGAGAGTGTTTGCCAAAAGTGTGGGATATTGCTGGAATGCTCTCCAGGATTGGAAGCACCTCTGAATACCATTTTTTTTAAATTCCCCCTACATTGTGATAGTGTGGAAAAGAGAAGGTTTCAGGTACTCTATCCAGCTTTCTAGGGCCACCCCAGTATACCACAGATCCCTGGCCCACACCAGCTCCAGTTGTCCCCCCTCCAAGAGATCCCCAGGTATGGTGCACTTCAAGGCTTCCCTGACCCAAGCCCACTCCAGCTCCAGACAAGGCAACTCCAACATGACATAGACTGGGAACTCCTGGGCCTGCACTCATTCCAGCTCCAGCCAGCCCACCAAAGTCACCAGCTACACACAGCTTAAATAGAGGAATATATATGAGTATACATAAGGCCACTCCTTCAGGACCAAGAAAGGTAATTGTTCTGCCTAATTCACAGAAAAAGAAGAAAACACACAGAAAGTCAAACAATATGATGAGACAAAGGAATACATTCCAAATGTAATGAGATAAAACCCAAGGGGTGGGAGGAAACTAATGAAACAGAGGTAAGTAACTTATCAGATAAAGAATTCAAAGTAATGATCATAAAGATACCCACTGAACCTTAAATAAGAATGGAGGAACATGAGGATCTGGCAAGATGCTGGAGGAGTAGACTTTATTTCAACCAGTCCCCTGAATTGAGCTGGATATCTGCCAGACTACTCTGAACATCCACGAAGTCAGCCTGAGATATAAGAAGACATATCAGGAACTATACCAAGAGAATATCTCTGGTCGCTGGTTTTGAGGTATGAAGCAGGGAGCTTTGATCCCATGGGCAGGTATCTGAAGATAAATGGAAAGGAGAAGGAGCCACCATATGCACTGGCACAAGGAAGGTGAAATAACACAGGAGCCCAAGCACAGACTCGCAGACCAGTAGCTGTGAGTAAAGTACTTTAGGACAGTCCCCAGACTGAAATCTGGAGCTGTGGGGGCACATATGTGAACTGCGGGGGAGACTTGTGGTTTTAGAAGCACAAAAGGCAGAGATGTGCCTGGACATGGAAATGAGGGCTCAGGGTGCTGCTGTAGGATGTACAACCCAGGTCACTGTGGTTTTTAGCAGCACAGACAAAAACACAGTCAGTGTGAGCTGGAGGGCTTTCTGGAGAACGGACTTCAAACTCTTTGTCCTGTGACAAGTTAGGATATAGTCACTTCTGCTCCGACACTTAGAAGAGATGCAGAAACCCATCAGAGAAAGGCGCTAAAGAACAAAAGCATCCAAAACCAGTTTTCAATGAGCCATCCCCCACCCAGGGGGCAAGGCAATTCTGCCCAAAAAGGGTTGCATGAGTAATAGCATGGCAGGCCCCTCCTACCAGAAGGTAGGCTGAAAGAACAAGAGGCCAACAACCCTAAGGTCCTTAAAACGTATGATCTTGATTAGATTGCGGTCCTTCATGGACTTCACAGGCAACATGATGTCAACAAAATGTATCTTTCAATAATCACTTCCAATGTGAACAGCCTAAATACTCCCATAAATTGGCACAGGGTTGCAGACTGGATAAAATGACAGGATCCATCCATATACTTTCTACAAGAGACCCATTTGGAACATAAAGATTCACTCAGACTGAAAGTTAAGGGATGAAGAACCATCTTTCATGCCAATGGGCCTCAAAATAAAGCTGGGATAGCAATTCTCATACCAGAAAAATTAGATTTTAAGCTAAAGACTGTAGTCAGAGATACAGAAGGACACTACAGCATTCTTACAAGGTCTATTCACCAAGATCTAACAATTGTAAATATCTATGCCCCCAACATGGAAGCAGCCAACTACATAAGCCAACTGTTAATCAAAATAGAGTCATATTGATATGAATACATTAATCATAGTGGATATTAAAATGCTACTCTCAGTTATAAACAGATCGTCCAAGCAGAAAATCAATAAATAAGAGCTTTGAATGACACATTGAACCAGATGGACCTCATAATTTTAAATATAACATTCCACCCTAAATATTTATTCTTCTCTGGAACTTTCTCCAGAATAGAACACATACTGGGTCACAAGGCAGGACTCAACTGATACCAAAAGATTGAGATTACTTCCTGCATATTCTTAGACCATAATACTTTGAAATTGGAACTCAATCACAAGAAAAAGTATAGAAGGAATTCAAACACTTGGAAGCTAAAAACCATTCAGATCAAGAATCTTTGGATCAGGAGAGGAGTCAAGATGGTGGAGAAGTAGCAGGCTGAGACTACATCAGGTAGCAGGAGATCAGCTAGATAGCTTATCTAAAGATTGCAAACACCTACAAATCCAATGGGAGATTGAAGAGAAGAAGAACATCAATTCTAGAAACAGAAAATCAACCATTTTATGAAAGGTAGGACTGGTGGAGAAGTGAATCCAAAGCGACAGGAAGATAGACCCTGGGGGGAGGGGCCGGCTCCCTGTAAGCAGTGGAGCAATGGAGCACAAAATCAGGACTTTTAAAAGTCTGTTCCACTGAGGGACATTACTCCAGAGGCTAAACCGGGGTGAAGCTTACACAGGGTCAGCGTGGCCTCAAGTCCCACACGGTCACAGAAGAATCAGGGGTGTCTGAGTGTCACAGAGCTTGCAGGTATAGAATGGGGAAGCCAGCTACAGAGACAGAACAGAGGAGTGAGCTCTCAGTTCAGGGTTACCTTGAACCGGTCGCAGGCTTGGTGAGCTCGGAGCGTGGCCAGAGGCCAGGGAGACGGGAGTAATTGGGCGCTATTCTCTGAGGGCACACTGAGGAGTGGGGCCCCGAGTTATTGTCTCCTCTGGGCTGGAGACTGAGAGGCCACCATTTTCATTCCCGTCCTCTGGAACTCTATGGAAAGCATTCAGGGAACAAAAGATCCTGAAAGCAAACCTGAGGGGATTACTCAGCCCGGCCCCTGGTAAGGGCGGTGTAATTACGCCTGGGGAAAAGACACTTGAGAATCATAACAACAGGTCCCTCCCCCAGAAGATCAACAAGAAATCCAGCCAGTACCAAGTTCACCTATCAAAGAGTGCAGGTTCAATACCAAGGAGAGCAGCAGAATTCCAGAGGAGGAGAAAACAAAGCACGGAACTCATGGCTTTCTCCCCATGATTCTTTAGTCTTGCAGTTAATTTAATTTTTTTTTATATTAATTTATTCATTTTCAGAAAAGCAGCATTCATTATTTTTTCACCACACCCAGTGTTTCATGCAACGTGTGCCCTCCATAATACCCACCACCTGGTACCCCAACCTCCCACCCCGGCCACTTCAAAGCCCTCAGATTGTTTTTCAGAGTCCATAGTCTCTCATGATTCACCTCCCCTTCCAATTTACCCCAACTCCCTTATCCTCTCTAACACCACTTGTCCTCCATGATATTTGTTATGCTCCACAAATAAATGAAACCATATGATAATTGACTCTCTCTGCTTGACTTTTATTTCACTCAGCATGATCTCTTCCAGTCCCGTCCATGTTGCTACAAAAGTTGGGTATTCATCCTTTCTGATGGAGGCATAATACTCCATAGTGTATATGGACCACATCTTCCTTATCCATTCGTCCATTGAAGGGCATCTTGGTTCTTTCCATAGTTTGGCAACCGTGGCCATTGCTGCTATAAACATTGGGGTACAGATGGCCCTTCTTTTCACTACATCTGTATCTTTGGGGTAAAACCCAAGAGTGCAATGGCAGGGTCATAGGGAAGTTCTATTTTTAATTCTTGAGGAATCTCCACACTGTTCTCCAAAGAGGCTGAACCAACTTGCATTCCCACCAACAGTGGAAGAGGGTTCCCCTTTCTCCACATCCTCTCCAACACAGGTTGTTTCCTGTTTTGTTAATTTGGGCCATTCTAAGTGGAGTAAGGTGATATCTCAATGTGGTTTTCATTTGAATCTCCCTGAGGGCTAGTGATGATGAACATTTTTTCATGTGTCTGATAGCCATTTGTATGTCCTCATTGGAAAGTGTCTGTTCATATCTTCTGCCCATTTTTTGATATGTTTGCCTGTTCCATGTGTGTTGAGTTTGAGGAGTTCTTTATAGATCCTGGATATCAACCTTTTGTCTGTACTGTCATTTGCAAATATCTTCTCCCATTCCGTCGGTGGCCTCTTTGTTTTGTTGACTGTTTCCTTTGCTGTGCAGAACCTTTTGATTATGAGGAAGTCCCAAAAATTCATTTTTGCTTTTGTTTCCTTTGCCTTTGGAGACATGTCTTGAAAGAAGTTGCTGTGGCTGATATCGAAGAGATTATTGCCTATGTTCTCCTCTAGGATTCTGATGGATTCCTGTCTCATGTTGAGGTCTTTTATCCATTTTGAGTTTATCTTTGTGTACGGTGTAAGAGAATGGTCGAGTTTCATTCTTCTACTTATAGCTGTCCAGTTTTCCCAGCACCATTTGTTGAAGAGACTGTCTTTTTTCCACTGTATATTTTTTCCTGTTTTGTCGAAGATTATTTGACCATAGAGTTGAAGGTCCATATCTGGGCTCTCTACTCTGTTCCACTAGTCTATGTGTCTGTTTTTATGCCAGTACCATGCTGTCTTGGTGATCACAGCTTTGTAGTAAAGCTTGAAATCAGGTAACGTGATGCCCCCAGCTTTATTTTTGTTTTTCAACATTTCCTTAGCGATTCGGGATCTCTTCTGATCCCACACACATTTTTGGATTATTTGCTCCAGCTCTTTGAAGAATACCGGTGGAATTTTTATCAGAATGGCATTAAAAGTATGTATTGCTCTAGGCAATATAGACATTTTAACAATGCTTATTCTTCCAATCCAAGAGCATGGAAAGGTGTTCCATCTTTTTGTGTCTTCTTCAATTTCTTTCATGAGTGTTCTGTAGTTCCTCAAGTACAGATCCTTTACCTCTTTGGTTAGGTTTATTCCCAGGTATCTTATGGTTCTTGGTGCTATAGTAAATGGAATCAATTCTCTAATTTTCCTTTCTGTATTTTCATTGTTAGTGTATAAGAAAGCCACTGATTTCTGCACATTGACTATGTATCCTGCCACATTGCTGAATTGCTGTATGAGTTTTAGTAGTTTGGGGGTGGAGTCTTTTGGGTTTTCCATATAAAGAATCATGTCATCTGTGAAGAGAGAGAGTTTGACTTCTTCATTGCCAATTTGGATACCTTTTATTTCTCTTTGTTGTCTGATTGCTGTTGCTAGGACTTCTAATACTACATTGAACAAGAGTGGTGGGAGTGGGCATCCTTGTTGTGTTCCTGATCTCAAAGGGAAGGATGCAAGCTTTTTCCCATTGAGAATGATATTTGCTGTGGGTCTTTCATAGATAGATTTGATGAGTTTCAGGAATGTTCCCTCCATCCCTATACTTTGAAGCGTTTTCATCAGGAACAGATGCTGGATTTTGTCAAATGCTTTTTCTGCATCAATTGAGAGGACCATGTGGTTCTTCTCTCTTCTCATATTAATTTGTTGTATCACATTGATTGATTTGCGAATGTTGAACCATCCTTGTAGCCCAGGGATGAATCCCACCTGATCATGGTGGATAATCTTTTTAATGTGCTGTTGGGTTCTGTTTGCTAGGATCTTGTTGAGAATCGTAGCATCCATATTCATCAGTGATATTGGTCTGAAATTCTCCTTTTTGGTAGGGTGTTTGACTGGTTTGGGGGATCAGGGTAATGCTGGCTTCATAGAAAGAGTCTGGAAGTTTCCCTTCTGCTTCAATTTTTTGAAACAGCTTCAGGAGAATAGGTGTTATTTCTTCTTTGAAAGTTTGGTAGAATTCCCCAGGGAATCTGTCACGTCCTGGGCTCTTGTTTTTTGGGAGGTTTTTTGATCACTGCTTCAGTCTCGTTATTAGATATTGGTCTATTCAGGCTGTCGATTTCTCCTGGTTCAATTTTGGGAGTATATAGATTTCCAGGAATGCATCCATTTCATCTAGGTTGCTAAGCTTATTGGCATATAACTGTTGATAATAACTTCTGATGATTGTTTCTACTTCCTTGGTGTTAGTTGTGATCTCTCCCTTTCCATTCATAATTTCATTAATTTGGGCTTTATCCTTTTTCTTTTGGATTAGTGTGGCCAATGGTTTGTTGATCTTATTGATTCTTTCAAAAAAACAGCTTCTAGTTTCATTGATACATTCTACTGTATCTCTGGTTTCTACCTCATTGATCTCAGCTCTAATCTTGATGATTTCCCTTCTTATGTGTGGAGTTGGTGTGATTTGTTGTTGATTCTCCAGTTCTTTAAGCTGTAGAGACAGCTGCCGTTTTCTGGATTTTTCTATTTTTTTGAGGGAGGCTTGGATGGCTATGTATTTCCCCCTTAGGACCACCTTTGCTGTATCCCATAGGGTTTGGACCGAAGTGTCTTCATTGTCATTGGTTTCCATGAATTGTTTCAGTTCTTCCTTGATCTTCTGGTTGATCCAAGCATTCTTACGCAAGGTGGTCTTTAGCTTCCAGGTGTTTGAGTTCCTTCTGAACTTTGCCTTGTGATTGAGCTTCAGATTCAAAGCATTGTGATCTGAGAATATGCAAGGAATAATCTCAATCTTTTGGTATAGGTTGAGTCCTGATTTGTGACCCAGTATGTGGTCTATTCTGGAGAAGGTTCCATGTGCACTTGAGAAGAATGAGTATTCTGTTGTTTTAGGGTGGAATGTTCTGTATATGTCTATGAGATCCATTGGTCCAATGTGTCATTTAATGCTCTTGTTTCTTTATTGATTTTCTGCTTCAATGATCTGTCTATTTCTGAGAGAGGCGTGTTAAGATCTCCTACGATTAGTGTATTCATGTCAATATGACTCTTTATCTTGATTAACAGTTTTCTTAAGTAATTGGCTGCTCCCATATTGGGGGCATAGATATTTACAATTGTTAGATCATCTTGGTGGATAGTCCCTTTAAGGATTATGTAGTGTCCTTCTGTATCTCTGACTACAGTCTTTAGTTTAAAGTCTAATTTATCTGATATTAGAATCACTACCCCAGCCTTCTTTTGAGGCCCATTGGCATGAAAGATGCTTCTCCATCCCTTCATTTTCAGTCTGGGTGTATCCTTAGGTTCAAAATGGGTTTCTTGTAGACAACATATGGATGGGTCCTGTCGTTTTATCCAATCTGCAACCCTGTGCTGTTTTATGGGCGCATTTAGGCCATTCACATTGAGAGTGATTATTGATAGATACGTTTTTATTGACATCGAGTTACCTTTGAAGTCTTTCTTTCTGTAGACTGTCTCTATTTCTGTTCAATGCTCTTCTTAGGATTTTTCCTCTTTTATAGAACCCCCCTTAATATTTCCTGCAGCGTCAGCTTGGTGGTTGCATAGTCTTTTAAGCCTTGCCGGTCTTGGAAACTCTTTATCTCTCCATCCATTTTGAATGTCAGTCTTGCTGGATAAAGTATTCTTGGCTGCATGTTCTTCTCATTTAGTGCCCTGAATATATCTTGCCAGCCTTTTCTGGCCTGCCAGGTCTCTATGGACAGGTCTGACGTTATTCTGATGGGCTTCCCTCTGCAAGTAAGGAGCCTCTTTGCCCTGGCGGCTTTCAAGAGATTATACCTACAATTATAATTCCTTAATTTGACTATCAGGTGTCATGATGGTTTTTTGGAATGTATAATCTTGGGTAGAGACTTTTCAGCTTCTAGTACATGAACGCTGGTTCCATTCGCGAGATTGGGAAAATTTTCATGAAGGACTTGTTCCACTATATCTTCTAGACTTCTTTCTTTCCCCTCCCCTTCAGGGATTCCAATAATTCTGACGTTGGAATGCTTCATGTCATCATTTATTTCCCTGATTCTGGTTTCGTGGTTTCTAAGCTGCTTGTTCCAGGCTTCCTCCTGATCCTTTCTCTCTATCTGTTTGTCCTCCAGATCACTAATTCTATCTTCTGTCTCAGTTACCCTAGCTTTGAGAGAGTTTAGATTAGATTGGAACTCATTGAGAGCATTGTGAACCTCCTCCATGGTAGCTTTAAGCTCTGCCCTAACATTTTGAACATCCTGTCTGGTCGCTTTCATTTTGGCCCTAATCAATTCCATTTGGTCATCCATGGCTGTCTCCAACCTAGCTATTGCCTGGATAATTGTTAGCCTGAATTCTCTTTCCGACATATTGTCTATGTTGATAGCCATTAGCTCTATTGCAGAAGGCCCATCCTCTATACTTTTCTTCTGTTGGGCATTCCTCCTCCTAGTCATTTTGGTGGGAGGTGACCGAACACATGTAGCTGGATGTATCAACTGTGGTGCAGTCAAGATGCACCCCGGAACACTTCTGAGCAATCAGGATTCCCCACCCAAACGAGAGACAAAAGAAAAGAAAAAGAAAAAGAAAGGAAAAGAAAAAAAAAGAGAGAGAGAGAGAGACATGAAAGAAAGGGAAGATGAAAGAGAAGGTTCAGCCCAGATGGGCCCCAAGGTAAGATTTATGAAGTAGACAAACAAAAAGAGACAAAAAGTCTGATACAAGTATATGACAAAAGAAAAAATATATATATATGCAAATAAAGGATGAACCTCGTCAAAAAGAACCCCAAGTGTAAGATTTATATGCTATCAGGACAAACACAAAAACACAGAAACACTGGTGGAAGAAGGAGATGGGAAAGTTCTTATAAATGCTCAGTGTGTGCAAGGAAGGTTGTTTTGATTCTTCCTGGATGTATCTTGGTATCTTTGTTAAAGGACTCAACTTTCCTAAGATAAAGGGGATTAAAAATTGGTTTACCTATAGGGGTAGTATTGATTGGGGAAATGGGATTACTTTGAAATTTAACTCTATATGAATATTAGAGGATAAAAATAAAAAGGAATAAACTAGACTAAACTAAACTAAAATTTTTTAAAAAGGAATTCAAAAAATAAAAATGCAAAAGAAAAACATAGGTGTATGTATCAAAAAGTTCAGGTTAGAAGGGTATTATGGAATTTGATGTACTGTACAGCTCGCTGTGATGGTAAATAGGTTAAAAAAATTACTTATGTGTAAAAAAAAAAAAAAAAGAACCAGAATAGTGGGAACAAGTGAACAATAAAAATTTTCCTATGAAGTAGTGGTTGTTCTCTTGTAGTCCTTTTTTTTTTTTTTTTCTCTCCTTTATTTTTTTTCCTTTCTTGGTTTGTTTTCTGGGGGAGGGGCCTGCCACGTGGGTCAATGAAGTTTCCTGAGTTAAGTCCTCCCACCCCCCTCAAGGGGGTGGGCTCTGAGGAAACTTTTTTTTTTTTTTCAGACTTTTGTTCTCTGGTGGTTTTTATGATTGTTCACTTTTTTTTCTCTCACCTTGACCACCTTTGATGTTTTTGTAGTTTTAGAGGAAAACAAATCACACCCTGATGTCCCTCTCAGAAGGAAGCCTTAGTCTGGGTGCAGAGCCTAAATAAGTTCCCCCTTGGTTGCTGGCAGAGCAGGTTCCAAGTTGCAGACCGTGGGGACGCAGAATCTTTTGCTGGTACCCAAAGCCAAGGCAGTGGCGGCCGTCTGGGAGCTCCTGACCGCCAGAGAGGTTCCAAGCAGCAATCGCACACTGAGATTTTCCCGCTGGCCTGGGCTGGGAGAGCCTGGTCTTGCTGGTCTAAGAGTGCCCGGCTTGTGCATGCCTCTTTCAGGGGCGACTATGGGTCGCGCACGAGTCTCAGGCACTGAGAGCGGGGAGCAGATCGCAGAGCACCAGGCTGGGCTTTTGTGGCATGGCTTAGGCTTTGGAAACAATGGCTTGGGTCAAAGAGCGCAGGCCGGGCCTTTGTAACACTCTCAGGGGAGCATGAAGGACCTGCGTGCGTATCTCAGGCTTTGTAGTAGGGCTCGCACGTTCTGCCCACCAGGCGTGGCTCCCATCCCCTCACAGGAGCCAGAACCCACGCATTCTCGGGCACGCTGGTGGCTTAGGGATCAAGACCTGGTTTCTCCGCTGCACTCTCTCTGCCTCAG
The DNA here is from genome assembly GCF_030435805.1 of Mustela lutreola. Lineage (NCBI taxonomy): Eukaryota > Metazoa > Chordata > Mammalia > Carnivora > Mustelidae > Mustela > Mustela lutreola. Next base: position 36,477,770 of record NC_081305.1, on the reverse strand, counting down.
CACCGGGGAGGCTGTACTGGGACCAGGGACTTAAGCCCGTGTCCCTAGCAGCCCTGATTCCCACAATTTCCACCCACAATCCTTTGCTCTTTGGGAGTGCTTTCAACCAGTCTCCAAGTTAATGCTGGTCCCCAGACCCAGGGCACTCTCGCTCATATTGGGGTATTACTTTCCAACCAGTCGCCTCTGGTGGCTCCCTCACCCTTTTGTTTATCTTCTGATATCAGTCCGCCATTCCCACCCCGCTTTACCTGCCCACTGGTATCTTCTGCCCCTGTAGAGATCCAGATGTGTATGATTCTGATCTCAGGCTGATTTCATGGGTGAATCTGCAGTTAATTTAATTTTTATTTCAATTTTTTTTCTTCTTCTGCTAAATTTTTTTTAACTTTTACACTTTTCTTTATTAACGTTTTTTAACTAGTTTATCTAATATATATATATATATTTTCTTTTTTATAGGTTTTCTTTATTCATTTTTTTTAATTGTTTCTTTTTTTCCCCGAACCTCTTTTTATCCCTTTTCTCCCCCCCCACCACAATTTGGGATCTCTTCTGATTTGGTTAAAGCATATTTTCCTGGGGTCTTTGCCACCCTTTTAGTATTTTACTTGCTCCTTCATATACTCTTTTCTGGACAAAATGACAAGGCAGAAAAATTCACCACAAAAAGAAAGAACAAGAGGCAGTACCAAAGGCTAGGGACCTAATCGATACAGACATTGGTAATATGCCAGATCTAGAGTTCAGAATGATGATTCTCAAGGTTCTAGCCGGGCTCCAAAAAGGCATGGAAGATATTAGAGAAACTCTCTTGGGAGATATAAAAGCCCTTTCTGGAGAAATAAAAGAACTAAAATCTAACCAAGTTGAAATTAAAAAAAGCTATTAATGAGGTGCAATAAAAAATGGAGGCTCTCACTGCTAGGATGAATGAGGCAGAAGAAAGAATTAGCCATATAGAAGACCAAATGACAGAGAATAAAGAAGCTGAGCAAAAGAGAGACAAACAGCTACTGGATCACGAGGGGGGAATTCGAGAGATAACTGATACCATAAGATGAAACAACATTAGAATAATTGGGATTCCAGAAGAAGAAGAAAGACAAAACCAATAGACAACTGACAGAATGGGAGAAGATATTTGCAAAAGACATATCAGATAAAGGGCTAGTGTCCAAAATCTATAAAGAACTTACCAAACTCAACACCCAAAGAATAAATAATCCAATCAAGAAATGGGCGGAACACATGAACAGACATTTCTGCAAAGAAGACATCCAGATGGCCAACAGACACATGAGAAAGTGCTCCACATCACTCAGCATCAGGGAAATACAAATCAAAACCACAATGAGATACCACCTCACACCAGTCAGAATGGCTAAAATTAACAAGTCAGGAAATGACAGATGCTGGCGAGGATGCAGAGAAAGGTAAATCATCCTATACTGTTGGTGGGAATGCAAGCTGGTGCAACCACTCTGGAAAACAGCATGGAGGTTCCTCAAAATATTGAAAATACACTACCCTATGACCCAGAAATTGCACTACTGTGTATTTGCCCTAAAAATACAAACGTAGTGATCTGAAGGGGCATGTACACCTGAATGTTTATAGCAGCAATGTCCACAATAGCCAAACTATGGAAAGAAACTAGATGTCCATCAACAGATGAATAGATAAAGAAGAGGTGGTATATATGCACTATGCAGCCATCAAAAGAAATGAAATCTTGCCATTTGCAATGACGTGGATGGAACTAGAGGTTATCATCCTTAGTGAAATAAGTCAATTGGAGAAAAACAATTATCATATGATCTCCTTGATATGAGGAAGTGGAGATACAACATGAGGGGTTTAAGTGGGTAGGAGAATAATAAATGAAACAATTGGGATTGGGAGGGAGACAAACCATAAGTGACCTGTAATCTCACAAAACAAACTGAGGGTTGCTGGGGGGAGGGGGCATGGGAAAGGGGGGTGGGATTATGGACACTGGGGAGGGTGTGTGCTTTGGTGAGTGCTGTGAAGTGTGTAAACCTGGCCAGTCACAGACCTGTGCCTCTGGGGATAAAAATATATTATATGCTTATAAAAAATAAAAAATTTTAAAAAAAGAATGTTTGGATCAACCAGGAAATCAAAGAAGAACTTAAAGAATTCCTGCAAACCAATGAGAATGAAGACACATCAGTACAAAACCTATGAGATATTGCAAAAATGGTCCTAAGGGGGAAATTCATTGCCATCGAAGCTTCACTCCAAAAAACTGAAAAATCCAGAATATACCAGATCTCTTTACACCTTAAAGAACTGGAAGATCAACAACAAATTAAACCAACACCACCCACAAGAAGGGAAATAATCAAGATTAGAGCAGAGACCAATGAGATAGAAACTAGAGATACATCAATGTAGAATGCATCAATAAAACTAGAAACTGGTTTTTTTGAAAGAATCAATAAGATCGATAAACCATTGGTTAAACTAATCCAAAAGAAAGAGAGAAGACCCAAATTAATAAAATTATGAATGAAAATGGAGAGATCACAACTAACACCAAAGAAATAGAAACAATCATCAGAAAGTATTATCAACAGTTACATGCCAATAAGTTAAGCATCCTAGATGAAATGGATGCATTCCTGGAAACCTATAAACTTCCAAAACTGAATCAGGAAGAAATTGACAACTGGAACAGACCAATATCTAGTGACAAGATTAAAGCAGTGATCGAAAACCTCTTAAAAAACAAGAGCCCGGGGCCTGATGGATTTCCTGGGGATTTCTACCAAACTTCCAAAGAAGAACTAATACCTATTCTCTGTTTCAAAAAATAGGAACAGAAGCAAAACTTCCGTACTCTTTTTATGAAGCCAGCATTACCCTGATCCCCAATGCAGGCAAAAATTCCATCAAAATGGAGAATTTCAGACCAATATCCCTAATGACTATGGATGCCAAGATTCTTAATAAGATCCAACAGCACATTAAAAAGATTATCCACCATGACCAGGTGGAATTTAAACCTGGGATGCAAGTGTGGTTCAACATTTACAAATCAATCAATGTGATAGAACAAATCAATAAGAGAAGAAAGAAGAACCACATGCTCTGCCATTTGCAAAAATGTGGATGGGGTTAGAATATTATGGGTATTATGCTAAATAAAATGAGTCAATCAAAGAAAGACAAGTACCAGATGATTTCACTCATATGTGGAATTTAAGAAACAAAACAGATGAACATGAGGAAATGAAGGAAAAATAAAATAAGATGAAAATTGAAAGAGGGGCAAACCATAAGTGACACTGAACTCTAGGAAACAACCTGAGGGTTGCTGGAAGAAAGTTGGTGCAGGCAAGGGATATAAGGATGATGGGCATTAAGGAGGGCAGTTGATGTAATGAGAATTGCATCACCAAATTCTACCTCTGAAATTAATTTTTAAAAAGGAATAAATGGATAAAAAAAGAAGGTAAGCCACTAATGCGTAGCAACATAAATAAATCTCAGACATTAAGCTAAACAAAATAAGCCAGATACATAAGTATATACAGTACAATTCCATTTATGTAAAGTTCAAAAACTGACAAAATTATTCCCTGGGAATAAAATTCAGGACAGTGATTATCTCTGGAAGTTAACAAGAAAGAGAAAAAAAAAAAAAAAAAGAAAGAAAGAAAGAAAGAAAAAAAGAAAGTCTCTCTGGTGCTGTAAAGGTTTTATATCTTTCTCTGGGTGATGCTCTCAGGAATAAAAATTAATTGAGCTCTATGTTTAAGATTAGTGCAGTTCATAAACTTTGCCAAAGCACAATATGTACTTTAATACCAGTTTTAAGTGAGATTTTACAGACTTTAAAACTTATCAATGTGTGAGCCTCAAATTCCTTTTGAAGAGATGGTCTAAAGTTGATGTTAGAAACAATGCAGAATGACCATTATTTTTTTGTCTCTTCCCCCTCAATTTCTCATTCACTTTCCCTTCAGCATTTCTAACCCTCTTTTCAAAGCATCAAATGATTATTTCATGTTCATTAATAAGATCACTCCACTGCCTGATTTATCTGACAAAGCAAGTTTTTTCCAAATACCTAAACTAAATTTATCCCTTTTCAATTCTGACCAATTACTCCTTCTCTTAGCACACAGGATGAATTGCTCTTAGCTCAGATTCCATGAAGAAGCTAATTATGGAATTGCATTTGTTTAGTTTTCTGACAACTAAGATTGACCACGGACCCTTTGATGACTTATAAAATAGCCAAAGTAATGGGTATGAAAATTTTGCTCAGGAATGATTTTCAGTTGAAGCTGAGGAAAGTAGTAAAATACTATTTTTATCCACCACCAAGTTGTATTTCTTTTGATTTAATTTAAACCTTCACTCATCTTCGAGGGTTCTCTGCAGGAGATTGTCTGAGGTAGAGTCTCAAAATCAGTCTGCTAGGTTGGAAAATGGACTCACCTGACGCAGCTGCCTCTATGATGGCAGGTATGGCTCCTGCAGTTCACTCATTTACTCATTCATTCCTTCACTCAAGAAACATTTATTGAGCACCTACTTTACTCAGCATACACTAAACAAAACAGGGTCTCTGGCTTTTCAGAGCAAATATTCTCACAGGAGAGATATAAAATAAATGAGGTAATTTCATAAATGATAAGTTATGTGAATAAATTAAAAAAGTGAGAAGTAGAATTGAGAATGTCCAAAAGGATGGAGACCCTTTATTTAGGATGGTCAGAGATGGCCTCTTTGAGGAAGCAACATTTGAGCAGAGACTTGAATGAAAAGAATCAATTAGCTATACTAGTACTGAGGAAATCATAAGAAGAAAAGGAAAAACCAGTTTCAAGAATTTAAAGGTTGGATTGCCTGGATGGCTCAGTGGGTTAAAGCCCCTGCCTTTGGCTTGGGTCATGATCCCAGGGTCCTGGGATTGAGCCCCACATGGGGTTCTCTGCTCAGTGGGGAGGATGCTTTTCCTTTCTCTCTCTATCTCTCTGCCTACTTGTGATATCTGTCTGTCAAATAAATAAATAATTTTTAAAATATTTTTTAAAAAAGAATTCAAAGGTAAAAGTACTCCCTTTGAATTCTAGTAAAAGAGGAAAGGAGAAACCAAAACTAATCCCTGACCTTATCCCACTGCATGGTCTCCGTACCAGGATCTTCACTTTTTCAGATATTCAACAGTGATCCTTGACAAGACCATGGCATTATCTCCCCAGAAAAAAATTACAACTAAAATACCAGCATCCCCCTAGATTCCTTTTCTAAAATCCTGTTGGACAAATCCCTGCTCTTCTTGTCCCAGTCAGGCTCAATGGAGATCCCTGCCCTCTGGAGATCAAGGGTAAAGCTTCAGTTAGGATAGAATATTTCTGCAGATGCCCCACATGAAGAGAGCTGTCTTCTGGGAGGAGGTGACAACTGAGACAAGCTCTAAGGCTGAGTCAACACAACAGGTGAGATCAATAAACACAGACATGAATGATACCTTTGTTAAGACTAATTGTGGATTCACTTTAAGCTACATGCCCTTCCTGATAAGAAATATTATTACTGACAGAGTCAAGATGGTGGGGAAGTAGGAGGAGGCAGAGTTTCAACCTGTACCCTAAAGTGAGCTGATTACCTACCAAAGAACTCTGGTCACCCATGAAATCAGCCTGAGATTATAATTATATATGTCTGGATCTCTACACGGGCAGAAGATGCCAGTGGGCAGGAAAAGTGGAGTGGGAACATCGGACTGATATCGGAACATAAACAAAAGGGGGACGGAGCCACCAGAAGCGACCCATTGGACAGTAATACCCCAATATGAGAGTGCCCTGTGACTGGGGACCAGCATTAACTTGGAGTCTGATTGAAAGCACTCAAAAAGAGCAAAAGATCACGGGGGAAAATTGCGGGAATTGGGGTGGTTAGGGACAGGGACTTAAGTCTCCAGACCCAGGACAGCCACCCCTGGTGCTGAGTCAGAGAGAGTGCAGTGAAGAAACCAGGTCTTGGTCCCTAAGCCACGGGTGAGTCTGAGAGCATTTGGAGTCCAGCTCCCATGAGGGGCTGGGAGTGTTACCAGCCAGCATAAGCACAGACTTTTTGCAGTCCCCAGGCACACGCTGTGCCATAATATCAGAATCTGGGTCGTGCCCCACAAAATCCCCTGAAAGAGGTGCGTGCAGTTGCCAGCCTGGTGTTCTCAGGCCCGGAAAGTCTAGGAACTCCCAGCCCGGGCCAGCAGGAAAATCTCAGTGTGTGGTCACTGTTTGGAACCTCTCTGGCAGTGTGGAGCTGCCCAGACAGCTGCCCTTATTGTGGTTTTGGGTACAAGCAGGAGTTTCTGTTCCCCAGGGACCGCGACTCAGAACGTGCTCTGCCAGTGGCTGAGGGGGAACTTATGTGCTCTGAAGCACCCAGAGGGGAACAGACTTAGGCTTCTCTCTGAGAGGGAGGTATGAGGGCAGTTTGCTTTCCTCTAAACCTCCAAAAACCATCAAAAGTGTCAAGAGAAAACAAACAAACAAACATAAAAACCCCCAGAGAACAAAAGCTTGAAAAACCGGTTTCCTCAGAGCCCACCCCCTTGGGAGGCAAGAGGACTTAACTCAAGGAAAACTGCCTGAAAACCCACGTGGCAGGCCCTCCCCCCAGAAAGCCAACTGGTGGTAAAAAAAAAAAAAAAAGACAAGAGAACAACCACCACTACTTCATAGGACAACTTTTATTTTTAATTCGTTACCACTATTCTGGTTCATTTTTTTTTTTTATAGATAATTTTTTAATCTATTTACCACCACAGTGAGATGTCCAGTACATCAAATTCCATAACCTTTTAACCTGAACTTTTTGATACATATACCTGTGTTTTTCTTTTACTTTTCTATTTTTAAATTTTTTAAAATTTTATTCTAGTTTAGTTTAGTTCATTCTTTTTTCTTTTTCTTCTCTTTTTTAATATTCATATAGAGTTAAACTTCAAGGTAATCCCATTTCCCCAATAAATGCTACCCCTATAGATAAACCAATTTTTAGTCCCCCTTTATCTTAGGAAAGTTGAGTCCTTTAACAAAGAAATCAAGATACATCCAGGAAGAATCAAAATAACCTTTCTCGCGCACACTAAGAATTTATAACCACTCTCCCATCTTTTTCTTCCACCAGTGTTTCTGTGTATTTGTGTTTGTCCTGATAGTATATAAATCTTATACTTGGGGTTCTTTTTGATGAGGTTCGTTTTTTTTGTTGTTTGTTTGTTTTCCTTATATATATATATATTTTTTTTCTCTTGTCATATACTTTTATCACTCTTTTTATTTGTATACCTCATAAATCTTACCTTGGGGCCCATTGGGCTGATCCTTCTCTTTTATCTTTCTTTTTTTTTCCTCTCTCTCTCTCTCTCTCTCTCTCTCTTTTCTTTCTTTTTTTTTTTTTTTTTTCATTTGGGTGGGGACTCTTGATTGCTCAGAAGCATTCCAGGGTCAACTTGACTGCACCACGGTCAATATATCCAGCTACATCCATTCAGCCATCTCTCACCAAAATGACTAGGAGGAGGAATGCCCCAAAAAAGAAAAATTCAGAGTATGGACCTTCTGCAACAGAGCTAATGGCTGTCAACATAGACAATATGTCAGAAAGGGAATTCAGGCTAACAATTATCCAGTCAATAGCTAGGTTAGAGAAAGCCATGGATGACAAAATTGAATTGATTAGGGCAGAACTGAAAGCCACCAGGGATGATGTTCACAATGCTCTCAATGAGTTCCAATCTAATCTAAATTCTCTAAAATCTAGGGTAACTGAGACAGAAGATAAAATTAGTGATCCAGAGGACAAACATATAGAGAAAAAGGATAAGGAGGAAGCCTGGAACAAACAGCTTAGAAGCCACAAAAACAGAATCAGGGAAATAAATGATGCCATGAAACATTCCAAAGTCAGAATTATCGGAATCCCTGAAGGGGAAGAGAAAGAAAGAAATCTAGAAGATGTAGCAGAACAAGTTCTTCATGAAAATTTTCCCAGTCTCACGAATGGAACCAGTGTTCATGTACTAGAGGCAGAACGGTCTCACCCCAAGATTATAGATTCTTGAAAGTCCTCAAGACACCTAATAGTAAGAATGAGGAATTAATAATTGTTGACAGGCCCTCTTGAAGGCAGCAAGGACAAAGAAGCTCCTTATGTATAGAGGAAAGCCCATCAGAATAACGTCAGACCTGTCCACAAAGACCTGGCAAGCCAGAAAGGGCTGGCAAGATATATTCAGGGCACTAAATGAGAAGAACATGCAGCCAAGAATACTTTATCTAGCAAGGCTGATATTCAAAAGGGATGGACAGATAAAGAGTTTCCAAGACCAACAAGGCTTAAGAGTATGCGACCACTAAGCCAACACTGCAAGAAATACTAAGGGGGGTTCTATAAAAGAGGAAAAATCCTAAGAATATCATTGAACAGAAATATAGAGACAATCTACAGAATGAAAGACTTCAAAGGTAACACGATGTCAATAAAAACATATCTATCAATAATCACACTCAACGTGAATGGTCTAATGCACCCATGAAACGACACAGGGTTGCAGATTGGATAAAACGACAGGACCCATCCATATGTTGTCTACAAGAAACCCATTTTGAACCTAAGGATACACCCAAACTGAAAGTGAAGGGATGGAGAAGCATTTTTCATGCCAATGGGCCTCCAAAGAAGGCCAGGGTAGTGATTCTCATATCAGATAAATTAGATTTTAAACTAAAGACTGTAGTCAGAGATACAGAAGAACACTACATAATTCTTAAAGGGACTATCGACCCAGATGATCTAACAATTGTAAATATCTATGCCCCCAATATGGGAGCAGCCAATTACATAGGAATACTGTTAATCAAGATAAGGAGTCATATTGATATGAATAAATTAAAAGGAGGAGATCCCAACATGCCTCTTTCAGTAATACACAGATCATCGAAGCAGAAAATCAATAAAGAAACAAGAGCATTGAATGACACATTGGACCAGAGGGACCTCATAAATTTATACAGAACATTCCACCCTAAAACAACATAATACTCTATCTTCTAATGTGCACATGGAACCTTTTCCAGAATAGACCACGTACTCGTCACAAATCAGGACTCAACTGATACCAAAAGATTGAGATTATTCCCTGCATATTCTCAGATCACAATGCTTTGAATCTGGAGCTCAATCACAAGGAAAAGTTAGGAAGGAATTCAAACACCTGGAAGCTAAAGACCACCTTGCTTAAGAATGCTTGGATCAACCAGGTGATCAAAGAAGAACTTAAACAGTTCATGGAAACCAAGGAGAATATAGACACTTTGGTCCAAAACCTATGGGATACAGCAAAGGCAGTCCTAAGGAGGAAATACATAGCCATCCAAGCATCCCTCAAAAAAATTGAAAAATCCAGAATACACCAGCTGTCTCTACACCTTAAAGAACTAGAGAATCAACAACAAATTAAACCAACTACACACCTAAGAAGGGAAATAATCAAAATTAGAGCAGAGATCAATGAGGTAGAAACCAGAGATACAGTAGAATGTATAAATGAAACTAGAAGCTGCTTTTTGAAAGAATGAATAAGATCGATAAACCATTGGCCACACTAATCCAAAAGAAAAGAGAGAAAGCTCAAATACATAAAATTATGAATGAAAAGGGAGAGATCACAACTAACACCAAGGAAGTAGAAAAAATCATCAAAAGTTATTATCAGCAGTTATATGCCAAGTTAAGCAATCTAATTGAAATGGATGCATTCCTGGAAAACTATAAACTCCAAAAATTGAACCAAAAAGAAATTGACAACCTGAATTGAACAGTATCTAGTAAGACAATTGAAACAGTGATCAAAAACTTCCCAAAAAACAAGAGCCCAGGACCTGATGGATTCCCTGGGGAATTCTACCAAACTTTTAAAGGACAAATAACACATATTCTCCTAAAGCTGTTTCAAAAAATTGAAGCAGAAGGGAAACTTCCAGACTCTTTCTATGAAGCCAGCATTACCCTGATCCCAAACCAGGCAAAGACCACACCAAAAAGGAGAATTTCAGACCAGTATCACTGATGAATATGGATGCTAAAATTCTCAACAAGATCCTAGCAAACAGGATCCAACAGCACATTAAAAAGATTATCCACCATGACCAGGTGGGATTCATCCCTGGGTAACAATGATGTTTCAACATTCACAAATCAATCAATGTGATAGAACAAATCAATAAGAGAAAAAAGAAGAACCACATGGTCCTCTCAATTGATGCAGAAAAAGCATTTGACAAAATCCAGCATCCGTTCCTGATTAAAATGCTTCAAAGTATAGGGATAGAGGGAACATTCCTGAACTTCATCAAATCTATCTATGAAAGACCCACAGCAAATATCATCCTCAATGGGAAAAAGCTTGCATCCTTCCCATTGAGATCAGGAACATCATAAGGATGGCCACTCTCACCACTCTTGTTCAATGTAGTATTAGAAGTCCTAGCAACAGCAATCAGACAACAAAGAGAAATAAAAGGTATCCAAATTGGCAATGAAGAAGCCAAACTCTCTCTCTTCGCAGATGACGTGATTCTTTATATGGAAAACCCAAAAGACTCCACCCCCAAACTACTAAAACTCCTAGAGCAATTCAGCAACGTGGCAGGATACATAGTCAATGTACAGAAATCAGTGGCTTTCTTATACACTAACAATGAAAATACAGAAAGGAAAATTAGAGAATTGATTCCATTTACTATAGCACCAAGAGCCATAAGATACCTGGGAATAAACCTAACCAAAGAAGTAAAGGATCTGTACTTGAGGAACTACAGAACACTCATGAAAGAAATTGAAGAAGACACAAAAAGATGGAGGACCATTCCATGCTCTTGGATCAGAAGAATAAACAATGTTGAAATGTCTATACTGACTAGAGCAATCTATACTTTTAATGCCATTCCAATCAAAATTCCATTTTTCAAAGATCTGGAGCAAATAATCCAAAAATTTGTATAGAATCATAAGAGACCCTGAATCGCTAAGGAAATGTTGAAAAACAAAAATAAAACTAGCAGCATCACGTTACCTGATTTTTTACTACAAAGCTGTGATCACGAAGACAGCATGGTACTGGCATAAAAACAGACACATAGACCAGTGGAACAGAGTAGAGAGCCCAGTATGGACCCTCAACTCTATGGGCAAATAATCTTTGACAAAACAAGAAAAAATATACAGTGGAAAAGTACAGTCTCTTCAATAAATGGTGCTGGAGAAATTGGACAGCTATATGTACAAGAATGAAACTCCACCACTCTCCTACACTGTACACAAAGATAAACTCAAAATGGATAAAAGACCTCAACGTGAGACAGGAATCCATCAGAATCCTAGAGGAGAACATAGGGAGTAACCTCTTTGATATCAGCCACAGCAACTTCTTTCAAGATATGTCTCCAAAGGCAAAGAAAACAAAAGTGAACATGAACTTTTGGGACGTCATCAAAATCAAAAGGTTCTGCACAGCAAAGGAAACAGTCAACAAAACATAGAGGCAACTCACAGAATAGGAGGAGATATTTGCAAATGACAGTACAGACAAAAGGTTGATATCCAGGATCTATAATGAACTCCTCAAACTCAACAAACACAAAACTGATAATCATATCAAAAAATGGGCAGATGATAAGAACAGACATTTCTCCAATGAAGACATACAAATAGCTATCAGACACATGAAAAAATGTTCATCATCACTAGCCATCAGGGAGATTCAAATGAAAACCACATTGAGATATCACCTTACACCAGTTAGAATGGCCAAAATTAGCAAGACAGGAAACAACGTGTGTTGGAGAGGATGTGGAGAAAGGGGAATCCTCTTACACTGTTGGTGGGAATGCATGTTGGTGCAGCCTCTTTGGAGAAAAATGTGGAGATTCCTTAAGAAATTCAAAATAGAGTGACCCTCTGACCCTGCAATTGCACTATTGGGTATCTACCCCATAGATACAGATGTAGTGAAAAGAAGGGCCATCTGTACCCCAATGTTTATAGCATCAATCGCCACAGTTGCCAAACTGTGGAAGAACCAAGATGCCCTTCAATGGACGAATGAATAAGGAAGATGTGGTCCATATACACTATGGAGTATTATGCCTCTCTCAGAAAGGATGAATACCCAACTTTTGTAGCCACATGGACTGGACTGGAAGAGATTATGCTGAGTGAAATAAGTCAAGCAGAGAGATTCAATTATCATACAGTTTCACTTTTTTGGGGAGCATAACAAATAACATGAAGGACAATGAGTGATGGAGAGGAGAAGGGAGTTGAGGGAAATTGGAGGGGGAGGTGAACCATGAGAGACTATGGACTCTGAAAAACAATCTGAACGTTTTGACGGGGTGGGGGGTTGGAGGTTGGGTAGCCAGGTGGTGGGTATTAAAGAGGGGACGTTTTGCATGGAGCACTTGGTGTGGTGCAAAAACAATGAATACTGTTATGCTGGAAAAAAAAAAAAGAAATATTACTGCTGGGGTTTCATATCAGATATTTCACATAATTAAGATTTCACAGTTCAAATGATTGTTTGATGTTTTATTCTGGAAATTGATGCTGTTGTTCAACTAAGAAGAACTCATCTAGAGTTGTAGACATGGACATAAGCTCAGCAAGTATTTGACGACATTACTTTTTCAATTTCCAATTTTTCTTCCCAGTTCTCAGGTTTTATAGAAACTGGCCAAATTGAGTTTGTGTGTTAGAATGAGAGGATTGAAAAGGAAATAGAAAGGTCAGTCTTGGTATGTAAAGAACTATTAAGCCCAGAATGAAAGAAGTGCTGAAAATCAAAGAAGACTTTATAGAGTTGGTATTAAGAGCATAGATCTTGTGGTGCCTGGGTGGCTGAGTTGGTTAAGCATCTGCCTTCTGCTCAGGTCATGATCTCAGGGTCCTGGGGTCAAGCCACATGTTAGGATCATTGCTCAGTGGGGAGTCTGCTTCTCCCTTTTCTTCTGCCCCTCTGTACCATTCTTGCTTTCTCTAGATCTCTCTCTTCCTCTCCAATAAATAAATAAAATATATATTTTTGTAAAAAGTGCATAGACCTTGAGGTCCATATTCTAGCTCTGCCCTTTAGAAGCTGCGTGTTCTTTTCCAGGTCATATCATATCTCTTTATCTATTTCCTTATCTGTAAATAAGGAATAATAATAGTACCCACCTATGCTGGTTCTTCTGCCTTTGTCCCTCCAGACTGACCCTCCACCCTTCTCTTCTTAGCTTTCTGTCCCAGAAAGCTGATATTCCAAAAATACCTCACTCGGGCTCCCTTACACTCCAGCTTCCGATTGTATTTGTCTGATGCAAGACAGCAGCAGGAAGGTGGAAAGTAACAACAACAACAACAAAAAAAAAAAAAAAAAAAAAAAAAAGAGGTTAGGGTATTTGTTCCTCCTTCCACTCCCTGAAGATGCAAACTGGACGTCACTGAGTTTTGTTTTTTGTTTTGTTTTGTTTTGTTTTGTTTTTATCTGTGACCACAGCTTCTATCAAGCAGCCCCTCTTACAATGGCCACAGCATTCACTGAATTTTGGTACACCATTCTCTGTACTTGCATCTTCAGGCCAAGAAGATGCTATAAGTTGTGTTCCCTAAGAGCAGATTCTGAAATGGAGATTTGTATTCAAGGAGATTAATGGAAAAGACTCTTAGAGTTAACCCCTACAGAGAAAGAAATGAATCAAGATTTGGCAGAGGGAGTTTGTAGTCAAAGATTTCTGCTGATTATATGGACATCTCTGAAGTTGGGATAAACCTTCAAAGTTTACCAGACAGAACCAAGCCCCTATCCTTCTCATGAAGAGCAGAAATTGAAAGCAAACAGCTGTCTTCAGTCAAGGCTATTCCTAGCCAAGGCAATTCCAAGCCAGAGGACTGGCTGCTATTGCCTGTCCTTTAGTGCCACTGCCACAAGCCAAAGGAATGAGTCCTCTGGGTCTGAACAAGGGACTTGGGCAGAGGATCATGCATCCCGTACAGAGTGATGATAGCTTTCTTCTACTGTAAAAACCTGAGGTCCTCACATATTCTTTTATTCCCTTACCTTCACTCAAATCTCTCTAAATAGCCACTTATTTAAATTCCCTTTGTGTTACCATTAGTTTCTTGCTGGGACTCAGATGAATACAGCCCTTCATCAACTTCTTGTGAGAGTTACACAATTCGTAGCACACATTCAGGATATATAAACATGAATTATTATCCAGAAATGAGCCTTAACCATTTTCTGACAGTGAGTGCTCCCCAGGGTTTCCAGTTATTGGCCAGATTGACAAGACGTTTCTAAAGGTAACCCAGTGGTGGGATAACTTGAAATAGAGAAAGTTTTCTTGGAGAAACTGATTTTTAGCAGGTTTTTAAGAGTCCAAAATAAAAAGTTAATTAGAAGTTATGCTACAAAAATGATGTAGGCACTTAATTGACTTGAAAAAGAAATTAAAAGAAAAATTTGGCTCCTGCTCTCACACAGTTTACAGTCCACTGGTAAAAGCAAAGTATACCAGAAATCAAGCAAATATGTGCTTTCAAATTGTGGTGCAAACAATGAATGAAGTGCACTGTTTGCAAAGACAGAAAATAACAGGGCTAGGGACAAATAGGTGGACAATGCAGCCTGTGAGTAACTGACATTTAAGCCAAGATAACTGGGCAATATGTTAGCCTCAGGGCTATTATGGGTGACACTGGGGAAGCAAAGAGGAGTGGGATGGATATGGTGGTATGATATGAGGTAAGATAATGGAAGGAGGCAAGGGTCAGATCATAGGGTCTTCTAAGCCATTATAGAAAAGGGTTTTACTTCCAAGTGCAAGAGGACATCACTGGAATGTTTTAAGCAGGGGAAAGATGTCATCGAATTTATGTTTATAATAAATAGTGGTGACTCTTACATGGGAAAAAAAGGACTGGGAATAGGTAGAGCAGAGAGATTGGTAGGTTATGAATGTGTATCAAAAGAGCAGTGGTAGTAGTTTTGATAGCTTGGTGGCATTGATCCTGGAGAGAAAGGACAAGTTCAAGATATATTTGGGCTTGATAATGACTGGGGTATGAGAGGAGATGGAAAGGTAGGAAATAAGGACAATTTGATGGCTTAAACAATTAAGTGGATGGTGATGACATTTACTGAGATGGGAAGTGTGGCAAAACAAGTCTAAGGGAAAGTGGAAGTCTTCATTTTGCACATGTTGACTTTTAGATGTCTTCAGGCAGAAATGGCAAGTAAGCAAATATGTGTTTTTGTTGCTCAGAAGAGGCATCCGGCCTGGCAATATGGGGGCATCAGTGGTGACCAGAAGATATAAAAAACCATAACAAGATATCAAAAACCATATCAAAAACTAGTAAAAGAGTCGAAAAGAAGATAACAAAGAAGCATGCCTGAGACCTAACTGAGAGAAATTCAATATTTAACAGATTAGTTAAATATTTATTGAGTATTAAGTCAAAGCTTAAATGTTGCTATATGAATAATTTTATCACACATATTCAATGCATTTTGCTTTTTAAAGCCATTTTTTCCTGTCACAAATAATTCAAATATGCTTACCTATATCTGACATATTTGGGCCACTTCTGGCAGGGATCATACATTCACATTTTCAGTATGATGCCGAAGGCCATAGGAATAAGATCTCTGCTTCCAGCCCAAGATATAGGTTTTTAGAGATAAATCACTGGCCAGAGGATGCCATGGTCATCTTTGGCTAAGTAGATCCCCTAGAAGGGTGTGGCTCAGCATAAACCTCAGAGCATTGTAGGGGTCAGAGTCTATGGCCCTTCTTTCTGTTAGTGTTCCCCTTGCTAACAAGCCACTGCTTGTCTCAGATGTTCATACCATATGGTTTCTGGAGCATTCCTGTAAGTAGGGCCATCTGCTTCATGTTACAGTGTCATTAGAACAACTATGACAAAGGTGAAACACAAACTTGAATAAATCAGGCCTCTCTGATTATGCTTTTCCATGGAGGATATGTACTGTCTTCCTGGTGATTTTCCACTGACACCCTCTATCCCAAACTCCTAACTCCAGACCAGCCTGGAAATCACCCAAACAACTTCCAAAATTTGATCAAATGCAGAAGAGTTCCTAAAAATAAGAAGAAAAGCCCCCCAGGAGCATTTGTAGCCTAATTGAAATATTGCTTGGAAGGAGGCAATAAATTCAAAGAAATAAATTGCAAATGGAAGACATTCAACCCATGAGTTTGTCATGAATTTAAGATCTAGAATACCATTTAATGCCCAACACTCAGGGACCACCAACTTTCAGATAAAACTAACCTCACATACAGATACCATAACAAGGAAGGGCAAGATGGTGGAGAAGTAGAAGACCCTGTTTCAACCGGTCCTCTAAAGTGAGCTAAATATCTACCAGAACACTCTGAACACCCATGAAATCAGCCTGAGATGTAGGATTATACACTGCTGGATTCTACAGGGGCAAAAGACACCAGTAGAGAGGTAAAGTGGTGTGGGAATTCTCAGACTGATAGAGGAGGATAAACAGAAAGAGGAGAGCACCAGAAGCAATCCATTGGAAACTAAAAGCCCAATACTAAAATGCCTTGTGGTTGGGGAGCAGCATTAACTTGGAGTCTGGTTAAAAGCACTCAAAAAGAGCAAGAGTCCTCAGGGGGAAACTGGTGGAATTGGGCAGTCTTGGGCACAGGCCTAAGCCTGTGAACCCAGGATGGCCACTACTGGCAACCACCCAAGCTGGAGAAAGTGCAGCAGTGTTACACCGAGTTTTTGTGTCTGAGAAACCACCAAGGAGCCAACACTGATGCAATCACATGAGGGTTTATTTAACAAGCTTAAGCTTGGGCCCAAGTATACCCAACACAGTGGAGTAGGGACTTGGACCCTGAGCTTAGTTAAGGCAGGGGTATTTATGGGTTCCTGTTACTAAAGCAGGGTGGGGATTCCTGTTACTAAAGCAGGGTGGGGGTCTCTGGAACTAAAGTAAAGTAGGGGGAAATTCAGCCCTTGGGCACAAAGGTCTGAGATGGCTTCCAGAGCTAAGATCACTCTACTTATGCTAAGGCTAAACCTGAGGTGGGATGGCCTTAATTTTTCTCGGCCTCCACATTTCCCCCTCTCAGAGGAACCTAAGGAAGGACCCAATCATGGGTCTAGGCTGGTCTCAGCAACAAGGTCCGGTGGTTGGTATTGCTGTCTGAGTACCATGAGCTGAACTGTACTGATTCTGTCTTTGACAAAATTAAGTAACATTAGTGGGGTAAGTGAGAATGGCACAGTCTTAGCTTTAGGGGATTGTCCTAGTTGGGCTGACTTTTCCATTCTGGGACAAAGTCCTTGAGAACAGTGTGTGGGTCAGATGGCCGGACGTGGGTGTAGTGGACCCAGGGAGTAATCCCGTCGACCTTGAGAGCAGTGGGAGTGGTCAGGATCATGATGTAGGGTCCGTTCCAGTGTGGTTGAAGTGTCTGGTATTGGTATCTCTGGACGTACACCCAGTCACCCGGCTGATATTGATGGGGGTCCAGGGGTGGCCCAGTCTCATAGAGGGCTCAGCTTAGGCCACACCTGTTCTTGGATTCATTGTAATGTTTGGAGGGAGAAAAGGAGTTGGTGATCATCAAACTCAGCAAGCACCTCAGATTTTAAATTGGGAATAATAGGTGAAGGAATAGCAAACATGATCTTGTAAGGGGTAAGTCCCATCTTACATGGGGAGTTTCACACCCTATATAGGGCTAAGGGGAGGAGAGTCACCCAATCCCCGCCAGTCTCCAAGGCTAGTTTAGTCAAGGTCTCTTTTAATGTTCTGGTCATCCTCTTCACCTGTCCTGAGCTTTGGGGCTTATATGTGCAATGTAATATTCAATCTGCCCCAAGTACTAGTGCCATTCCCTGTGTTACCTTAGAGATGAATCCTGGTCTATTGTCTGATGCAATTTTAACAGGAAAACCATATCTCGGTAAGATGTCTTCCAGCAGTTTCTTGGTCACTGTCTGTGTGGTTTCATGTTTGGTTGGAGATACCTTTGTCCATCCTGAAAAAGTATCTACAAATACCAGTAAATACCTGTATCTGTATTTTCCAGGTTTTATCTCAGTGAAGTCCACTTCCCAGTAGGGTCCTGGGTGGTCCCCCCAGAGATGGGTGCCTGGGTAAGATCCATGGGCGGTGGCATTAGTTAATTGGCATGCATGGCAGCTTGCCACAATCTGTTCGATCTTTGATTGTGAGTCTTTGATAGTGATCTTTGCATGTTGCATCAAGTCTTCCATGTTCCCATGTGTATACTCCTGTGCATTTTGGATAGGAGTCACTGTCCCAGTTCCTCTGGTAGGATTATGTTGCTATCTGCAGCCCTCCACCAACCATGTAAGCATTGTGTCCTGGGCAGACACCTAATCCATTGTAAATCTGTGTCAGCGTAGTTGGGGTTGTCTGGCAAGCTTGGTGCTCCCGGATCGGGCAGTGTGGTCACCAAAACATGATCCACTGAAAGAGCTGCCTCTTTTGCCTTTAAGTTAGCCAGCCTGTTTCCCCTGGCCACTGGCGCATTTGCTTTTTGATGTCCTAAACAATGGATAATGGACAGTGCCTTAGGCAGCCAGAGGGCCCTTAGGAGTTCGAGGATTACTGCCTTATTTTTAATAGTCTTTCCTTCTGCTGTTAAGAGCCCTCTTTCTCTATAAATGGCTCCGTGGATGTGGGCTGTGGCAAAGACATACCTGCTATCAGTATAGATGTTTATCCACTTGCCTGCTCCCATTGTTAGCGCCTTGGTTAGGGCAATCCATTCTGCACATTGGGCAGAAACTCCAGCCACCAACAGTTCCGCCCAGTCTCTGTCTCTGTGGTCATAGCTGCCTCCACATACCTGGTTCCTTCCTGGACAAAGCTACTGCCATCTGTTTACCAGGTGTCATCTACATTTGGCAGCAGTTGGTCCTGGAGATTGGCTCTGACTCCGTGCACCTGGGCCAGGATTTCTTGGCAGTCATGTGGGGGGGGGTGTCCCCATCAGGGTTAGGGAGCAGTGTTGCTGGGTTTAGGGGTGTTGACACCTGAAACAAAATTCTGGTATGGTTCAAAACCAAGCTCTGGTAATGGGTCAAGTGAGCATTGCTGATCCATCAGTCCAGGGGTTGTTTGAGTACCCCTTCAATGGCATGTGGGGTAGTGATGTATAGTTCCTGCAACCAGTGGTCAATGTTGGTCATTGGTTCTGGGGCATTTGGTGAAGATGATATTCATCTTCCAGGTTCATGACAAGCACCTGGATCTGATGTCCCTCTTTATCCAGAACGTTTGCCCCTTCAGGGTGGAAACTAACTTGGGCTCCCATCTTGGTGAGTAGATCCCGGCCTAACAGGGGGTAGGAGCACTCATATGTGACCATGAAGGAGTGGGTTACCCAGCCTATGCTGAGATCCACTGTTTTTTTGGGTAGTATATGAATATTGTTTAGTGCCTGTGGCCACCTGTACCCATGAGGTCTTATTTGCCAACTTCCCTTGAGGTTGTAGCAAGACAGAGTGCTGTGCCCCGGTATCTATTAGGGATTTAATTGGTTGCCCCTCCATTTTAAGGGTTACCCTGGGCTCAGGGAGGGGTGCTGAACCCCGACTCTAACCCGAGAGTTAGAGTCATTGAAGACGACCTCCAAGATAGTAATGGAGGTTTGGTCTTTTGTCTGGGGATTCCTTTAACCAGATGTAGACCCTTTCCTGCAATAAGCACACTGGTTTCTATTCAGTTTGGGGCATTCTAGGTGGGGGGGGCATGCCCCTTACCTTCTCCTGAAGCCGGCTTCTTGAGGCATCTCTGTTTTTCATGTGGGTCATCCATGGTCATGGCCAGTAGGATCTTAGCCAGGTTCCGAGTCTGACAGTCACATATCCTAGCCTGTTGCTCCTCCAGGGTCTCTCTGTTATTGTAGACTCCTTCTGCCACCACTATCAGATCCTGTAGGCTCTTCTCTCCTAGTCTTTCTACCCACTGTAATTTCCTTTTAATGTCCGGAGCAGCTTGGATAACAAAAGCCATAACTATGACAACTTTGCTCTCCAGGGCCTCTGGATTCATAGGGGTGTACTGTCTGAATGCCTCTATGATCCTTTCTAGGAATGCCACTGCACTCTCATCTTTACCCTGTTTTACATCATATACCTTGACCAGATTGATAGGCTTGTGTGCTGCAGCCTTGACACCTGCCATTAGAGTCTGGCAGTAGACCCAGAGCCTCTCCTTACCTTCAGCCGAGTTGTAGTCCCAAGCAGGGCGAGACAAGGGGAAAGCTGCAATTATGAGATTGGAATTCTGAGTTGGCTGTCTGTCGTAACCCAGGACAGACTTCCAGGCTTCCATCTGGATTCTCTCTCTTTCCTCAGTGGTAAAGAGGACCTGCAAGAGCTGCTGACCGTCATCCCAGGTGGGCTGATGGGTGAAAAGAACAGTATCCAAAGAACCACCACAGGGTCCCCATAAAACTGTAAAACCCAACATCAGGAGAAAACAATATATTAAGCTCCCAGTTCTGCCCTAACTCCTGTATATTTCATAGGTACAACTTTTTTTTTTTAATTTGACCTCACGATTCTTATTCTTTTAATTTCTTTAATGTACCTAACATTACAATTAGAGGTTTAATACAACATACTCTATAATAACATTTCAACTTGAACATTTTTCATACATATACTTGTGTTTTTCATTTTTTCTTTTTACTTTTTAAATAAATGTAAGGTAATCCTTTTTCCATTTTCAATACTACACCTATATATAAACCAGTTTTAATCTCCCTTTATTCCTGGATTGTTGACTCCTTTTACAAAGATAACAAGATAAAAACAGAAAGAACCAAAATAACCTTCCTCGCTCACATTGAGGATTTATTTTTTCTTCTGTCAGTGTTTCTGTGTATTTGTATTTGTTTTTGTTCTTGTGTTGTATAAATCTTATTCTTGGGGTTCTTTTTAGCTGAGCTCTTTTTTTTCTTCTCTTTTTTGTCATTTACTTTTGTTGGTCTTTTTAATTGTCGTTTTTGTTTATATAAATTATAAATCTTACTTTGGGGGCTCATTCTGCTAGGGTTTTCTCCTTTTCTTTCTCTTTATTTTTTCTTTATTCTTTCTTTTTGGTGGTGACTTCCAATCACTCTGAAACATTCCAGGGTGCACGTTGCCTGGATCATGGTTGATATATTCATCAATACATCCCCTCAACCACCTCTCACCAAAATGACTAGGAAGAGGAACATCCAAAAGAGGAAAAATTCAGAGATTGTGCCTTCTGCCACAGAACTATTGGATATGGATATAAAGAGTATATCAGAAAAGGAATTCAGGGTAACAATTATCCAGGCAATGGCTTGGTTGGAGAAAACCATTAGTGACAACATAGAATCTCTAAGGGAAGAAGTGAGAGCCACCAGCACAGAAGTTAAAAATACTAACAATGACATCAAATCTAATCTGAATACTCTAACAGCTAGGGTGACGGAGTCAAAAGATCAAATTAGTGATCTAGAAGACAAATTGATAGAAAAGAAGGACCAGGAGGAGGCTTGGAACAAACAGTTTAGAAACCATGAAAAGAATTAGGGAAATAAATGATGCCATGAAACAATCCAACGTCAGAATCATTGCGATCCCTGAGGAGGTGGAAAAAGACAGAAGACTAGAAGATATAGTTGAACAAATTATGGATGAAAATTTTCCCAGTCTGGGGAATGGAACAAGCGTTCGTGTCCTAGAAGCAGAAAGAACACATCCCAAGGAGGGAGACAAGATTGCAGGGAAGTAGGAGGAGGCCCCGTTTCAACCTGTACCCTAAAGTGAGCTGATTACCTTCCAAATAACTCTGATTACCCATGATATCAGCCTGCAATCAGAATTATACACGTCTGGATCTCTACAGGGGCAGAAGAAGCCAGTGGGTAGGGAAAGCAGAGTGGGAATGTTAGACTGATATCAGAAGATAAAAAAAGGGGGAGGGAGCCACCAGAGGCAACCAATTGGAAAGTAATACCCCTAATATGAGAGTGCCCTGCATCTGGGGACCAGCATTAACTTGGAGACTGGTTGAAAGCACTCAGAAAGAGTAAAGGATCCTGGGGGTGGGGGAGAATTGTGGGAATCAGAGTGGCTAGGAGCAGGGGCTTAAGTCCCAGGACCCAGGACAGCCTCCCCTGGTGCGAAGCCAGAGAGAGTGTGGTGGAGAAACCAGGTTTTGGTCCCTGAGCTGGAAGTCTGCCTGAGAACGCAAGGGGTCCAGCTCCTGTGAGGCTGGGAACCTCGCCAAATGGCAGAAAGCCAAGCCGTGCTACAGAGCCTGAGATGCGTTCGCCCTTCACCCTCCCCTGAGAGAGGTGTGCAAAGGCCCAAACTGGTGCTCTCGGACCTGCACCCTTCTACCAGAGCCTGAGATGTGCACGCGACCCACAGCCTCCCCTGAGAGAGGTGCGCGCAAGCCTGGTGCTCTAAGACCCAGAAAGACCAAGCATTCCCAGCCAAGGCCAGCGGGAAAATCTCAGTGTGCGATCACTGTTTAGAACCTCTCTGGCAGTCTGGAACTGCCCAGACAGCCCCTGCTGCCATGGTTTTGGGTACAAGCAGAAGATCCTGCATCCCCAGGGACCATGACTCAGAAACTGCTCTGCCAGCGGCCAAGGAGGAATTTAGATGGGCTCTGCAGCACCCACAGGAGACCAGGCTGAGGCTTCTCTCTGAGAGGGAGGTCAGGGTGCAGTTTGTTTTCCTCTAAACCCACAATAACCATCAAAAGCAGTCAAGGCGAGAGGGGGAAAAAAAAGTGAACAAACATAAAAACCTCCAGAGAACAAAAGCCTGAAAAAAAGCCAGTTTCCTCAGAGCCTACCCCCTTGAGGGGGGCGGGAGGACTTAACTCAGAGAACATCATTGACTGGAAACCCACGTGGCAGGCCCCTCCCCCAATAAACCAACCAGGAAAAAAAAAGAAAAAAAAAAGACTACATGAAAACAACTACCACTATTTCATAAGACGACTTTTATTTTTAACTCGTTCCCACTATTCTGTGTCATTTTCTTTTTATATAGATAATTTTTAACCTATTTACAATCACAGTGAGATGTCCAGTATATCAAATTCCATAATAACCTTCTAAACTGAACTTTTTGATACATACACCTGTGTTTTTCTTTTGCATTTCTATTTTTTTTTATTTTTTTTCTAAATTTTAGTTTAGCTTAGTCTAGTTTATTTCTTTTTAATTTTTATTTTCTAATATTCATATAGAGTTAAACTTAAATAAAAGGTAATCCCCTTTCCCCAATCAATGCTACCCTATAGGTAAACCAGTTTTTAATCCCCCTTTATCTTAGGAAAGTTGAGTCCTTTAACAACGATATCAAGATACATCCAGGAAGAATCAAAACAACCTTCCTCACCCACACTGAGAATTTATAACCACTCTCCCATCTTTTTCTTCCACCAATGTTTCTGTGTTTTTGTGTTTGTCCTAATAGTATATGAATCTTACACTTGGGGTTCTTTTTGATGAAGTTCTTCCTTTATTTGCTTACATATATATATTTTTTTCTCTTGTCATATATTTTGTCACTCTTTTTGTTTGTCTGTTTTTGTTTGTATACTTCATCAATCTTATTTTGGGGCCCATTTGAGCTGAACCTTCTCTTTTATCTTCCTTTTCTTTCCTGTCTCTCTCTCTTTCTCTTTCTTTTTTTTTTCTTTTTCTTTTCTTTTTTCTCTCATTTGGGAGGGGAACCCTGATTGCTCAGAAGCATTCCAGGGTGCACTTTGACTGCACTACTGTCGATACATCCAGCTACATCTGTTCAGTTATCTCTCACCAAAATGACTAGGAGGAGGAATGTCCAACAGAAGAAAAATACAGAGGATGGGCCTTCTGCAACAGAGTTAACAGCTATCAACATAGACAATATGTCGGAAAGAGAATTCAGGCTAACAATTATCCAGGCAATAGCTAGGTTGGAGACAGCCATGGATGACCAAATGGAATTGATTAGGGCTGAACTGAAAGTGAACAGGGATGATGTTCACACTGTTAGGGCAGAGCTGAAAGTTACCAGGGCTGAGGATCACAATGCTCTCAATGAGTTCCAATCTAATCTAAATTCTCTCAAAGCTAGGGTAACTGAGACAGAAAAATTAGTGATCTGGAGGACAAACAGATAGAGAGAAAGGATCAGGAGGAAGCCTGGAACAAATAGCTTAGAAACAACAAAAACAGAATCAGGGAAATAAATGATGCCATGATACATTCCAACATCAGAATTATTGGAATTCCTGAAGGGGAGGAGAAAGAAAGAAGTCTAGAAGATATGGTGGAACAAGTTCTTCATGAAAATTTTCCAAATCTCGTAAATGGAACCAGCGTTCATGTACTAGAAGCTGAACGGTTTCCACCCAAAATTATAGATTCCAAAAAAAAAAAAAATCAAGGCACCTGGTAGTCAAATTGAGGAATCGTAACTGTAGATACAATCTCTTGAAAGCTGCTAGGACAAAGAGGCTCCTTACGTACAGAGGATAGCCCATCAGAATAACGTCAGACCTGTCCACAAAGACCTGGCAAGCCAGAAATGGCTAGCAAGATGCATTCAGTGCACTAAAGAAGAAGAACATGCAGCCTAAAATACTTTATCCAGCAAGACTGACATTCAAAATGGATGAAGAGATAAAGAGTTTCCAGGACCGGCAAG